>NC_056663.1:1625000-1950000 GCF_018350195.1 Panthera tigris | reverse complement strand
ACGGAGCGCCCTCAGGATCACCTTCTCTTTAACGGAACCCAGGTACAAAGGCTTTTCAACAAAACAGGAGAGAATCCCCTCGGCGGAAGAAGTGCATCTGGAAGACGGAGCCAGGTAAAGGTGACGCTGTACTGACTCGTGACTTCCACGAGTCGTCTTGGGAATTATTTCATTGGAGCTATTTTACTGGGGATTCCTTTACCTCTAAGTAAACTGAACCTAATTATGACACGGTGGCTCCACAGGGTGGTAACAGTGAACCCAGGAAAGTCATATATTCTAATGTCTTACTGATTTCTTGCCTTTATATTAGGATCCCTTATCTTTTCCTGGAAAGGACTTGATATGACGTCCTACACACACACACTCACCACCTGTTTAGATCACGTATGTCAACGTGGATGTGGTCCTCACAGTAGGCCCTATTAGGCCAACTAATAGAAGATAACATTTTTATCATCCTTCTCTGGAGAATTATTTTCAGATAAAAGTATTACAATCCAGGAAGCATTAACGACCCATCCGAAGTCACCAGGTCAGTGGTAGATGGGGATCTGAATCCAGGTCTCCGGCTGCCACACCAGCGGGGGTGTGTGAACTACAGGGTGTGGGGGAGCCTCATTTATCTGAGAAATCAACAGCCGGAGCCATGGCAAAATGTCACGGTACGCTGTGTGTGAGAAAAGGTGCACTGCACAATGTTACGATCTTCTTGTAAAACAAAAACGGTGTATACACGCAAACAGTAAAAGAACCGCAGAATCTTACTTTCGTAACATATACGTATGTATATATATATATATATGTGTATATATATATATATATATGTATATATACACACACACGTATATATATACACACACGTAAGTATGTGTGTTTGTCTGTGTGTGTGCATGCCTGTGTATGTGTTGTGTAAGAAAAATGACATGCTATCCATCCAGCAAAATACTGATGCCAGTTGTGGGAAATACGATTTTTTTCTTTTACTTATCTGTATCCTACATTTTTTTCAATTTCTGAGAAAAAAATATAAAAGTTGTATTTCCTTGAGGAGCCTGGGTTGAGGGACTTCTCCTCAAACCTGTACGAGACGCAGCCCCACGGCCGGACAGGTGTGGAGGAATCCTCTGCACCCACCATAACCTTTACACCTGAGCGTGTCCATCTGTCCTTAAACCACTCGCCCTGTTCCCAGAGCAGGGGCCCGGACAAAACCACTGGGTTTGCCTCCCTGCGGCCCGACACTGAGGATAACAAGGGAAGCTTCTGCCACAGATTAACTCGGAAATACCACTGAGAGCACGCGGAACACACAGGGATGGGGTGCAACCTGACCTCCTGGTTTTAAATTCGGTTTCTCTCCCGCATGAGCAGCACGGACTATTTGGGGCAGGTGTCCCAGGGCACGTGGCCAGGCCCACCGAGACATTACCTGTTGATCTCCAGGGTGTGCACGCCATACTTGCTCTCTATTCTGTACTTCCCCGGCTCTCCTGCTTGGCAGATCAAACTGCCGTCTTTATACCTAAACGAGGGAAACGCTGATTTTAGTGCAAAGGCAGAGTGGACTTTGCATTTTGTCCCAGCCTTCTTTACGGCCCCTCGGGACGCTACTCCCTGCCTGTGCGAGCTTCACGCAGGGCCCGTGGGCACAGCGGAGTGGCCGGGGGGGCGATCTAGGGCCCGCGTCTGCCTGTCTGTTTAGGGGAGAGCAGCTCTTGCAGGATTCAGCCCGTCTGGGCGATCCTCAACCGATGACAGCGAGGGCCGCAGGGCTCCTTGGACTCCGTCAGGAATCCAGGAAAAATCCTTCCATGAGAACGAAACGTTGCCAGCGTTAGCTGGGTTCCGGGCCGGCCTCTCCAGAGAGTTCCACAGGATCAAACCACACTGGACCCTGACTCGAGGAAGCTGGCTGGCCTCCTTGCCCCATGCAGGACAGCAGGACCTCGTCTCCCTGAGACCCAGAGGCTGCGGGTCGCAGCCTCCCCTGCCCGCCTGGCACATGGGCTCCTTTTTTCTGATCTGGGCTGAGCGCCCCAATCCAGGGTGTGAGTAAAACGCTTACAGTTTTTGCAGCAAGCTACAAACTTCGGGAATGTTATCACTTCCAGCAAGTGAGGAAACACACAAGCACATATGGGGCCGGCAGACTTGTCTTGGCTCCTAAGGTCCGGTCGACCACAGCCCAGCTCCAGCGGGGAGCCTTCCCAAGTTAAAAGCAGAGCCACTTGTGTAAACACGGGCCACCCGAGGGAACTCTCTCTGCAATAAAAACCCTCTGAAAACTCAGCTGAGTCTGTTGCACCGACATGAAAAACGTTGCCATGGTATCTATAATGGACGCCCTGCGAGTTTTTATAAAGGCCTTTCCCCAAGTCTCGCACAAGGTGCTCAGCGGGACGGGCCGTGTGCCACGTGCTTCCTTCGCGTGGATCTCCCACTGCACGGCTCAGGCAGCCGTTTCCAGATCCCTGCAAGAAAGTGCAGGTGCCGGGGCGGCTCGGCGGGTAAGAGTCTGACTCTTGATTTCGGCTCAGGCCATGATGTCACCGTTAGTTTGATTGAGCCTCATGTCTAGGTTTCTCTCTCTCCCTCTCTGTCTCTCTCTGTGTCTCTCTCTCTCAAAAATAAACAAACGTTAAAAAACCGTCAGTAAAAAGGGAGGGCGAGAACAGGACAGCCCTCCCCGGGCCGGGAACGGCACTCACCACTGCACCACGGGGGTGGGAAAGCCTTGCACGGTGAAACACAGCTTCACGGACATCCTCTCCCACACGGTGTGGGACCGCAGGCGCACCAGGATCTCGGGGGCCCTGCGCATCCGCTCCTCGTACGAGTGCCTTTCCCCGGAGAGCTTGTCCTCCACCTGTCCCGGGGACAAGGATGCGTCAGCGCCCCTGCCCCGCCAACAGGCCGCGCGAACGCAGCGGGAGCACCCAGGACGAGGCCCGCGCCTCTCCCGGAGACGCAGGCGGCCCCCTACCATCTGCTGAATGGCGTATCTGTCCAGCTGGTGCTGCGCCTGTGAGCGAGCCAGGTGCACGTTCTCTTCCATCTCCGCCAGCTCCCGGAGGAAACGCTGCCGCTTGGCTTCGCCATACGAAGCCACCAGAGACTGGTACCTGCGGGAGAGGCGACGTTATTCTCAGGACACACCGAAAAGGGCACGTCTGCCTGTGTTTATCTCCCTCGAGACCTCTGTGCGCTGGTGAGCCTACACCACACAGAGCTGTGACGAGGGCAGGTGTAGGAGGCGTGAATGAGACCATGCCGGGGGGCGCCTGGGGGGCTCAGTCGGCTGAGCGTCTGACTTCGGCTCAGGTCGTGATCTCGCGGTTCGTGAGTTCGAGCCCCGCGTCGGGCTCTGTGCTGACGGCTCGGATCCTGGAGCCTGCTTCTGATTCTGTGTCTCCCTCTCTCTCTGCCCCTCCCCCGCTCACGTTCCAGGTCTCTCTCTCTCTCTCTCTCTCTGTCTCGCAAAAATAAATAAAAAATCGAAAAAAATGTAAAAAAAAGAAAATTCAGGGATTGAAACAAAAATGCATTATTTTTTATAAACACATAAAACGTTAAAATTGAAATATAACTGGGGCGCCCAGGGGCTCAGGTGGTTGAGCATCCGACTTTGGCTCAGGTCATGATCTCGCAGTTCATGAGTTCGAGCCCTGCATCAGGCTCTGTGGTGACAGCTCAGAGCCTGGAGCCTGCTAAGGATTCTGTGTCTCCCTACCTCTGCCCCTCCCCCGCTCATGCTCGTGCTCTTTCTCCCTCTCTCTCTCTCTCTCTCTCAAAAATAATAAATAAACATTTTTTAAAAAGGGAGGGGGCACCTGGGGGTTGAGTTGGTTAAGCGTCTGGCTCTTTCTCGGCTCAGGCTCTGATCTCCCAGTCTGTGAGTTCAAGCCCCATGTCGGGCTCTGTGCTGACAGCGTGGAGCCTGCTTGGGATTCTCTCCCCCTCCCCCTCCCCCACTCGCACTGTCTCTCTCTCTCAAAATAAATAAACATTGAAAAAGGGAGAAAGTCAGCATCTGGCGGCCTAGGGGTCTGACGCCCCACGCTGAGGCGCCCACACAGACGACGTGAGATTCCTCCTGCGCGGAATCCTATAAAAACCGCCTGTTCTCCTGGGGAGACTGCTGTTCTGAATGAATTTAGGACTGGGTTAAAGCCTCCTGAATCCACAGCTACAGACAGGAAGCAAACCTGTGTTCCAGGAAAATAGAGAGGATGCAAACAATTAAGCTCCTTTCACCTGTGGGAGCAGAGAACAAGGTGCGGCTCATCTGGCCGGGGGGGGGGGCGCCTTTGTGAGACCAACAGGGCCCGGCCCGCTCCCGGCCCGCCTCTCCTGCCCCTTCTCCCTCTCTCTCCCTCTCCTCTGTCCTTCTCCCTCCCTCCCTCCCCTTCTTTCTTCTCTCTCCCTCTCCCTCCCTCTCTCCTCTTCCCTCTCCTACTCCCTCTCCCTCCCCCCAACCACTGAGGGAGCATCTCCGCTGCTCTGTGATGAGGTGTCCGGGCCTCTGGCCCTCTTCTGCAAGCCCACAGACAGCCTGTGTGATGCACAGAGGCCCGTCTTTCACTAGCACAGAAGCAGGGGCATGAAAGGGCTACTTCTAATCCACGTATCCCCCAGGAGGACACGCTGAGATGTGCAGAGCTCCCGACGAGTCTTGGGTTCCTATTTTACACGAAGATAGAGTGGTAATTCCAACGGACGCACCCACGGGTTCATCTTTTGAGCACCAATCAGTCTGTCCCATGCGTTAAACTAGTTTCTGCCGTAGGAGGTGAGGGACAAAATGAGCTGGGGAGACATGGGTTATAACCCACATACCTGCCATGAGTCAGCTTCCAACTTCAGGCGAGTAGCCTCGTGTATCCCAGAAAGATTTTCCACAGCCAGAAGGTCACCAAAGTCATTATCGCCAAAACCACGTGAATCCCTGACCTCTCAGATCAACAGAAGTCGACCTTCCCCCCATTTCACTCCCTCAAAAACTGAGGAGTGGAGAGTTCTTGTGGCATGCTCAAGGACACAAGGAATAGCTCATAAACTTATAAAGCTCTAGTCCTCTCAGTCCCCGCACCTGAACCCTAACTATGGGTAGAACCATTTTTTAAATATTCCAATACCAGAAAATCCAGAGTTTTATAACGTACATGTTTTAAGTTTTTTAAATGTTTATTTTTGAGAGAGAAACAGAGCAAGTGGGGGAGGGGCAGAGAGAGAAGGAGACACAGAATCTGAAGCAGGGTCCAGGCTCTGAGCTGTCAGCACAGAACCCGACGCGGGGCCTGAACTCAAGAACCGTGAAATCATGACCTGAATCAGACCAAAAGTCAGACGCTTAACCGACGGAGCCCCCCAGGCACTCCTCTAATGTACACATTTTGAAGTGATTCTCTTACAAAAGAAATCCTCACTTTATAATAAAATTCATGTGTCAAAACTCCCATAAGGCATTTAAAAGATCATTCAAAGATTAAAAATGAGGGCTAATCTCTTCAGCTGTACATTTTTATTACACAGATCCTTCCATCGTGAAATTCATCAAAAATGAAACCTGTTTACCAAAATCTCATTCTTCTTTCAGGTTTTCAATGTGTTAGAGATATCGAGAAAATTTTCTAGAAGTAGGAGGGAGAGGTGAGGGGGGAAGCAGCAGGAATGAAATAAAGCACTCATGACCCACTCAACTATTTTGTTCTTCTAAGATCACCACCTGTCTCTCTGATCTGGAAATAATTTTAAGACTGACGTCCCTATTAATCCATGTCACGCCCGTGACATTTTCCCCATGAGCTGAGTCCCCTGACATGCACGGCACGGCCGTCTACGGGCCCCTCACGACGGTTTCCCCACCGACACCCCTGGGAATGCTGGCGCGTCTCAGGAAGACCGCCTTCCTGGAGTCGGCGACCTTACTGCCCCGCTTGAGCAGCTCAGGAGGCTGTCGGTGGGGGTTCCACATGACCTTCAAACTGCCAGGTCTTAGGGCTTTAATGTGAGAATCCTGCTGTGCGTGGAAAGCTAGCGAGTGCCACGTGGGACGGCGACCGGGACCTGACACAGGATGCCAGCGGCAACGCACACATGGCTCGCAGCCCCGTCTGCGACGTTCCCTTCTGCGACAGTTATCCTGTTAGGGTCCACTGAGGTGATGTCACTGACGAATAAGCAGGCAGCGGGAGCTTATGCTTTTGTTAGAAGCAAGCATCACCGGGGCACCTGGGTGGCTCAGTCGGTTAAGCATCCGACTTCAGCTCAGGTCACAGTCTCACAGTTCGTGGGTTCGAGCCCCACGTCTGGCTCTGTGCTGACAGCTCAAGAGCCTGGAGCCTGCTTCGGATTCTGTGTCTCCCTCTAGCTCTGCCCCTCCCCAGCTCACACTCTGTCTCTCTCTCTCTCTCTCTCAAAACTAAATAAACATTAAAAAAGATTAAAAAAAAAGAAGCAAGCATCACCTGGGGCACAGGGAGGGGGGTGCTCAGACAGTTACGCGTTTGACTTCACAAAGCTCAGGTCATGATCTCACAGTTCGTGGGTTCGAGCCCCACGTCTGGCTCTGTGCTGACAGCTCAAGAGCCTGGAGCCTGCTTCGGATTCCGGGTCTCCCTCTCTCTCTGCCCCTCCCTGCCTCCCAAAAATAAACATTTAAAAATGCCTTTAAAAACAAAAAAGAATAAAAAAGAAGCAAGTGTGACCTTCCAGGCTCTCTCGGGTGTGCGTCTGGCTGCCGCCCAGTCACTGTCCCCCCCTCTGGCCTTCAGGCCCTTCCTCCCGAGGCGCGGGGACTCCGCGGGCCTGCGCGGCCTTTGCAGGCGGTCTGGGGGAGGCGGGGGTTACCTTCTCTTCTTGTCCTGCTCCTCCTCCTCCAGCTCGGTGCTCACCCTCTTCGCACAGATACTGCACGTCGTCCCCAGCGCCGTCTGGCCGGAAGCCCTCTGGGAAGACGACTTCCTCTGGGCGGACGACTGCGTGGAGGTACGCCTGGGTGAGCGCGGAGAAATCGGACGCGTCAGAGAAGTACACGGGGAAACGTGACAGATGCACGCAGGGCGCGCGAAGGAAAACGAGGTACAACAGAGAGGGAGCAGACCGTAAGAGGTTCGGCAATACAGACAGCAACTGAGGGCTGCCGGAGGGAGGTGGGGGGGTTGGGCCAGATGGGTGACCGGCACTAAGGAGGGGGCTGGCGGACGGGCACTGGGTGTCATACCTAAGAGATGAGCACTGGGTTCTACTCCGGAAGCCGGGACTGTGCTGTAGGTTAGCTAACTTGAATTTAAATAATTGTTTTCACGCTAAAAGCAGGGGCACTTGGGTGGCTCAGTTGGTTAAGCGTCCGACTTCGGCTCAGGTCACGATGTCACACGGTTCCTGAAGTCAAGCCCCACATGGGGCTCTGTGTGTCAGCACCGAGCCTGCTTTGGGTCCTCTGGCTTCCCCTCTCTCTGCTCCTCTCCCACTCATGCTCTCTCTCTTTCTCTCTCACCTCTCTCAAAAATAAGTAAATGTTTAAAAACAATGGTAGGGGCGTCTGGGTGGCTCAGTCAGTGTAGCCTCCGACTTCGGCTCAGGTCACGATCTCACGGTTCATGGGTTCCAGCCTCGTGTCAGGCTCTGTGCTGACAGCTCGGAGCCTGGAACCTGCTTCGGATTCTGTGTCTCCCTCTCTCTCTCTGCTCCTCCCCCCACTCGTGCTCTGTCTCTCTCTCAAAAATAAACATTTTAAAAAGTGTTTAAACAATGCTAAAAAATAATAAAAACTAAAATTAAAAACAGTACACAAAGTTATCATCACAGACACGCCACCTTTTCCAGCGGCGGCACGCCGGCGTGAAGGGGCACGCACACGCGTGCAGACACACAAACGGGTGCGTGCACGCTCACAGCTAGCACATGCGCATGCGTGCACGCACACGGAACTCCGCCCCCGTCTGCACTTGCCTGTGCCCGGAGGGGCGCGTGCGCGCATGAGTCGGCCTCTCCCCCTTGCCATTTTCCATCCGTGCCAGCCAGCGCCTTCCACGGCGCTCTTGGCCCAGCGCCACGATTATATATATCTCCGGGGATCTGAGGCTCCCGGAGGCTGCCGGGAGCGCTGTGAATGCTTGGCTGTGTGTCACAAGGATGGCAAAGGACACGGGGCCGCGGGCGCGTCTAAATATAGGGTGTCGGCGACACGCACGAGCCCCCCGGCCGGGCCCGGCACACCCGCGGCGTCTGTCCGTCCTTCGGCACAGCCGTCTAACCGGCCCAGGCCAATCCCGGACTCGGCACACAGGCACGTGCTGCGGGTCCCCGAGGACGCCGGCTTCAGAAACCACCGGATCTGCGGCTCGACGCCAGCCTACCAGGCACCGGATACGTGTACGGTTTTGCTATGCGTATTATTGCAGCAAAATTATGGGTATCGGCCTCCACGTGATCTTCACTCCGCTCCTATGAGCTTTCCTCCCTCTGACGCTCTTCCTGTGGCTCTTCCCACCGCCCTTGTGCTGACTGGTTTTGTTGTTGTTGTTGTTGTTGTTGTTGTTGTTATTGTTCGGTTTTATTTGAGAGCAAGAGAGGGAGCCAGAGAATCCCAAGCAGGATACGCTCTCTCAGCCCAGAGCCTGACGTGGGGTTCGAATTCACGAACTGTGAGATCACGACCTGAGCCGAGATCAAGAGTCAGACGCTCGGGGCGCCTGGGGTGGCTTAGTGGTTAAGCGGCCTCTCGTGGTTCACCAGTTCGAGCCCTGCGTCGGGCTCTGGGCTGACGGCTCAGAGCCTGGAGCCTGCTTCGGATTCTGTGTCTCCCTCTCTCTGCCCCTCCCCCACTCATGCTTTGTCACTCTCTCTCTCTCTCTCTCAAAAAAAAATAAACAATGAAAAAAATTAAAAAAAAAAAAATCAGACGCTCAGCCAACTGAGCCACCCAGGCGCCCTAGACTTTCTAGATCCTAGTTCTGGAAGATGTGTAGAGAAGAGCAAAGTCAAGGAGCACTTACGAAAAAGTCTCTGTGTTCATCATCTACACTAGGGGCTCAGAGCCAGTCTATCAGCATCTACCAGGATCCCAGGGGCGCAACCTGGAGCTTCCAGTGCAGCCAGGAGAGCTAGATTTCCCCTGGGGTGCTGGGCACGGGCGTCAGGGAGCCTGCCATCTCTGACCCTCCCGGTGCTCCCGCCCAGGTTGCAGGGGACCGGACGCCAGACCCCCACGACCCAACCCCTCCCAGTCTAACCGCTGAATTTCAACTTACTTTTTGGCAGCATATTCATCCAGAAGGTACCTCGTCTGAACATTGCGGTACGACTGGTCAAAGTGTTTGTGTCGCTTCTGGTAGAAGGGCACTGCGGCGAGTGACATCTCGGTGGGTACCTACGAGTAAGGAGGGAGGCGGACGGTGCTGAGCTCCATCCCCCGTGCAGTCTTGCCCGGGCAGTGTCTACACCAGCATGTCGGGTTGTTCCAAGGGGGGAAACCAACTTCAGTCCATCAAACCCCTTCGGGGGAGGGACGAATGGAAGAAACGTTATGTAAGTGAAAATAATCTTGGGCTGGGAGACCAGACACCTATCAAGTTCCCTGGGGTCCGACATCATTTTCTGTTTGGTTCTTTGGAAATTAGAAGATTGGGTTGTAGGTTTCTTTTCATTGTGAGCTCACCAAATGTTTCCACAACACCCTGTTTATCCAAGGCAACGTGAAAGGCAGTGTGAGTGACAAGGTTAAAAATAGGTAAAACACCGATTAGAGAAGTAAACAAATACTTAAAATACAAGATAAGAGCGGAAAGAGGGACACACGCCCTGGGAAGCTAGGAGGGGGCACATGTAACAGGAGAGAGGGCAGCCAAATGAGGTCCCCTGAAGTAGGTGACATTTAAGAAGAGCCTTGACAGATGGATAGGCTGACAGATGCAGACGGGGCAGAGAGAAGGGCATCCCATGAGCGCAGGTAGGAGGCGGGGAGACAGGATCTCAGGATACTTGAAGAGACGGGACAAGAAATCACTCTGGAAAGCTTGTAACCACATATGGTGACCTGGAAAGGGAATTCGTCTCCAGGACGCTGTCCAGATCCACGCTTCAAAAATCACATCCCGCAGGGTACTTGTAGATGCCCACGGCTGGGGTGGATGGGAGCAGGGCTGAGCCCAGCAGGGAACCCAGAGGGGCGCGGGCACGTGACACATCTTGGTCAAACTCCCTGAGAATTCGTCCTGCGGTGAGGCGTCTGGGAATTTGCAGTAGCGCTGGCACCTGGCCACGGGGCCACCTGCACCCATAATAAACAAAGCTCCACTTCTCACTGGGCTATTTGGCCATCTCTGAAGCGTGACACAGGCAGTATGCCTCAATCTCGGTGACCCCTAACCCCCCAAACCGAGGGCCGAAGGAATTCTCAATCCGAGCTCCACTTTGGTCCTTTGTGTGTAAGTTCATCCCCCCCACTCAAAGAAGAAAACGCAGAGGCAAGGCAGTGCTGGGGGACAACGGGAACGGAGACCAGGAGTGGTCAACACACAGGTGCGGCTCTGAGGTGAAACGGCCTGGCCTCCGCCACCGTTCAGACCTTGGCGCGGGTGTTACAAAACCCTCCAGGCGCTCTGCTGGTGATCCCTATAGACTGTGATCTCCCAGAGTCACAGAATCGCAGGGCTTGGGAAGATCCTTAGGGATTATCTCCACCCCCACTGTACTGGGGGTGGGGACGGGAGCAATGCCTCCCCTGGAAACGTGCAGAAAGGGCTTCAGACTTCTACCTCTGGGCCTCTGACCCTTTGCCACACGAATACCAATGTTTCCTCTTAAAGACCAACCAGTCAACCAGCCTCCACGGGTCCACTGAGGGCCGGGCATGTGTTTTACAGCATAAATCTGATTATAAATACGCAACGGAACGTGGCGTCTAGTGGAACAAAGCAAAAAAGGCGCCTCTCCATCCACCTCAACTCTGACACAGGTATTCTAGCGCTGAGGCCAAGACCACAGGTTTGACATCGGGCAGACCGAAGTCTGAATCCTGAGCCCTGCCCGGTGACGTGACCGCGGGTGACTCTCTCGCTGCTGTAACCCCGGGGTTCTGAACGGATTCTGTGGAACGTTTGGCACGCGGTCTCCAACAACCAAAATCGGCAGCTGTCCCCGTCACGCTACGTGCTGTCGCTGTTGTCCAGCCGGACGCTGTGGGTAGGAAAAGGTATCTGAAAAAAATGCATTCTGTCACTTGACTATCTGAAACGTCCTCGATGGCATCCCCGTGGGTTCTCTGGCGAGTTCAGCAAGGTGAATCTTCAAGAAAAGCTTCCTGCCCACGACCGCGTGGCTTCCACTGATTGCGTCCGGAGTCCCTCGTGTGCTGCGGAAAGCTCACGAACCGAAGTCAGACCGGGGTCGGGGGACACACTGCACCACTCTGAACCAGCTTCCCGTCTCGGGCTTCTCCCACCGCACCTGCAGGGCCGGAGGAAAATTCTACGGCACCAATCCAGGACGATGCCCGCAGGTGCTGTGATGCCAGGTGGTCACGTCCCATCTCGATACTTGCTAATGTTGCCGTTGAGTCAACCTTCAAACGCGTTTGCATTTCTCCGTGAAGGGAAGAGCCCAGAAATGGCCCCGACGATAAGAGGTGATATGCTATCTTGACATGTCTAAACTGTGGCAGCCGGCACCCAGAGGAGGGTAATACACACTCGAGGGGACCCGTGCTTCTGTTCTGACTTAACTCGGTTTGTGCTTGTGCGGGTCTGGGAGTCCTCAACACTCCCCGTTCAAGGAGCACACACTTTGTACCGATTAGCGACGCGGGGCCGGAATCGAGCTCACACGGCTCTGGTGGTCCTCGCTCCAACTCCTAGACCTGCTATCGCTGTTTCTCCCAGCCCCAGACGGCCTTGGGCAGGGCAGGAAGAGAGCACTTCACTGCACCGATCCCACATCTACTCTCTGCTCACTTCTCGACACACTGTGTGGACGGCCATCAAAATCAGGGGCTTCCGAGGACCCTGCAAATGCAATTATCCTCACTTCTGCCCACTTTTCATGCCACAAACACGTGGAGCCCCTGCCCCGTGGCGGCCACGCCTGAATCACAGAACCACTGCATTTCAAGGACGGGGCCGTCTTAGAGGCCCCCCCCTTGCCCCAGGGATGACGTCACGTCTTACATCTGAGCCTTGTGCCAGCGACCTCAGCTCCTCCTGCCTGTGCTGGCTTTTCCCAATCCCCTGGGTGACCCAGACCGAGCGGCAGGACCACCACGCGGCCCACGCCCACGTCCAGGCCACTCGACCTCTTCCCCGCCCAGTGGACCTCACGTCTCAGCACCTCCGCGTTGTCCCTGACCGCCCCAGACCGGGCATGCTGAGATCCCTGCAGGCTCAGCACATGCTCGCAGCTGCAGCCTTGGGTCGCAAGGCATTTATCTGAAACCACAGAGCGATTCCACAACTTGCCACGGATGATCTCATTCTGTCCTGGGTGGATCTCAGCCTTCCCTGCGAGGAAACTGAGTTTCAGATGGTAAAAATCATCTGCCCGGGTCACTGGCTCGTCGGAGACAGAGCCGACGTCCCACCTTGCACTTGTGACTCTGTGCCCACCTGCCCACACCCATCCCCGCCACTCACGGAACGCTTCTGACACGTTTGGGAATTAGGACACCAAAGTGAAATGCGAGCCTGTCCTCAAGTACAGGAGACCGTGCGTCTGTGACATGCTTAGACCTAATCCCTTCCTGCCAACGATATTTGGAACCCGCCTTCCCTGCCACCAAGAAGAAACTGAATTTGTGGACGCATTTCAACCACAATGCATTTATTTCCATTTAATAAAAGAAGCTGTGTCCTGTGCAGCTAAAAATGTCCAAGTCAATGAGCGTACCAAGTGAAAGCTTTTCTAGAGGAAGGAAAAGGATTGGTTGGCGCCCACAGTGGGCCGATGCCCCCCAGGTAACTCAACCCTCAGGCCCCGAGACATGTTGTACCCACCCTCATTCACACCGAGGTCTACTTTCCCTGAAGCTTTTTGCAAACGACTTTGCACCAAAAGACAACTGAGCACAGAACCACTCTTAAAATCAGCCTCGATGACAAATCTAATACGGTTTGACGTCTAATGTCTGGCGGCTGAATTTCTCCAGCGTTCCTCCGAATCATCTTTCGGAACCGTGACCTGAACAGCAGAGGCCTGCCCTCGCGGCCACAGGGCTCTCCGGCTTCCAAGGACCCTGAGTCCCTGTGTCCTGATGCCGAAGCAGGATCAAATTCGATCAAGCAACGAGATCGTGTGCAGCTTCCTGGACGAGAGACGGTTGCCATTTCTTCACAAGTTCAGAGAATTAAAAACAAACCAACAGCTCCGGAAATATTCCAGTGCCGTGAACTTTTACGCACAGAGTCTCTGGGTTTTGTGTGGGTGAAGGTCCCCCGTTCAGTGTTAGTTTCCAGTAAGTTCGCTGCAAATGTGACCCAGACCTGGTTTACTTAAAACTTCAATTATCTTTCTTCCACTCGCTCTTGGACGCCTGTGTCACTTGTGTCCGGGAAGTGAGAGCTGAGACCCAGGAGGTGGGAAAGTGACCCTTCTGCGCACAGGCCCCCGCCCCAGCGCCCTCCTCGTGGATGCACCTCCAAGGGCGGGAGGGAGCACGCCGGCTCCGCCGAGGGCACCGAGCCCAGAGACTCTGCAGGACTATTGCTCATCACGGAGCACAGAGAAGGCGGCATGGGGAGCTGGCAGTGAGCCTTCTTCCCCTCCCCCAGACACCGGTGTCCAGGGCCACGCTAATGTCCCTGCTTCCTCCTTCTCTCCAGAAAATACCTTTTATTCCACACCTTTTCAATCTGCACTGCCCCCACAGACTCCTTCAGGGCTCAGACTCTGGAGAAAGGGCACGGGCTCCAGGCCCCGGTGAGAAACGCCGCAGAGCTCGGGTCAGCCGGCAGGTGCACTGAGCGGGTGGCACCCGATAACACTCGCTACCGTGACCTCGGGAAGCATCGGAAGCGTTAAAGTCTAGTCCGGGAAGGACAGACGCAGACCGAGCCGTTGGCTGTCTTGTCTGTCCAACGGAGCGCCCTCCCCCGAACAGGTCCACCTCGGACACCTGACTGCTACCGGCTCGGCATGCATCGTTATTCCTTCTTCCAAAGCCCCGGGTTAGAGAAGGAAAGAAGAAAAGGGGACTCACCCAGAGAGAAAGGAAAACGGCACAGAGGAGAGATGCCCTGCCGGCCTGGCTCGCCCACGATGCGGCTCTGGCTGAGGAAGACACAGCTACTTCTGCCTCCAAGTGCCCAGCCCTCCCTCCCATTTATGGCCTGGGAGGCGCTATATATAGCCACAGGGACTGCCTCACCCCGAACTAATACCTGCACCATAAGTCATCAGCCTGATCTAAAAGGGAAAATTCTTTGAGTCGGAAAAAATCAAAATCACAAAATGCACAGTGCCTGTCCTGTCCGCAAAGCGCACCTGTCTCTCCCCGGGCATGGGTGTGACAATTCGGGGAGAGCCCCAGGAAAAGAGGGACGGGCCGGCAATCCACGTGGCTGGCTCTCCCGACGCATTTTAACTTTTATGCATAAACTCTCAGACTTCACTTCAATCCTGTGGAACCACAGGTTCCCTGGATCATAGACTGCCACCTCCAGAGGAGTCTGATGACGGCCAGACTGCCAGCAGGCATTTGCCTTTTGTCCCCAGGGCACTTGAGCGCTTCTGGTCCTGGAGGAAAGGAAGGCAGACTCTGCGGCTTTTTGGGTGTTTGGATTTGTTTTGTTTTGTTTTGTGTTTATTCCAGAAACGATTCGAGCTTGCTCTGGTCTCATCCTGAGGTTAATTTAGCAGGAACTGTCCTCCTAAAAGAGGAGCCAGCCCAGTCGGCAAGTTACGTCTTATTTATAGTTATTACCACAGATGTGCGCTGCGTCTAACAACCAGATAATTGCAGGGTGTCCGTCTTTTCGCACAGCATGTGTCCAAATATAAATAACACATGCCTGGCACGGCCACGGGCTGTAACCTGGCACGAATCGCCAAGAGGAGGGGCCGTGTGGCCGTGGCCCTCGACCTCAGGATCCAGAGGACTGCGATCAAACCACAGCTCACCACGGAGGCCGTGTGACCTTCGGCCAGCTGCTCTACCTCTCTGTTTTCCCCACCTGGAAAGCTGTCTTTACGTTTCTTACAAACGTTGGAGAAAATACTATCCTGGGAAGGGCCTGGGCACTAAAAAAAACCCTCTGTGTCCGCACAGCTGGTGTATCAGGAACACAGCCAAGGACCAGCAACACAGGTCAATGAGTGTGTAAATCTCAGCTGAGAGTCCCTGACGTACTTGGTCAGGGGCTGCACGCTTCTATTCGGGGCCTTATTCCCACTTAGTGTTCCAGTGGCCTAGCTTTTAATTTAATAAATGTTAGTTAAACGGGTATCAAATAAACACAGGTAGTTGGTGTGTTACCTGTTTAGCACCTTCTCGAAGGAGACCAATCCTGCCCTCGTCCGTGAGCCCCGCAAGACGGTCCATCGTGGGCTCTGCCCCCCGCCCACGGGCACGGCCCCACAATGCAGAAAGGACGATTCCAGGGGCCCGTCTCCCATCAGATGGCATCACAGCCAACTGAGTCCCAGGAAACTAGCCTCTTCTGAGAAAACAAACTCATTCCAGGGAGAGACCGTCTCCTGACGGGACCAGAGGCGGACCAGCTTCTCATGCTCCTCACCATCCATTTCAGAATTGCCCCGGCCCCTCCTATAAGGTAGGGGCTCACCTCCTAGAATGCTGCCCTAGGAAAGGCGCACCGTCTCAGCCATACTACGTAGGGAAGCCAAACACTGATCTGGACAGAGCAGGCCCCTGACGGGAAGAGAGTCCCCCTCACTGAGGGGTGAGACCCATCTGTCTCGGTGCAGCCATCGCTGTCCTAGAAGATGACGCCACGGGCACTGTGAGGGGCACTTGCGGGCAGGCTGGGACCCTGCCCGTGTGCTCAGACACGCCATACGGCAGTGGCCGCTAGACCTCCCCATCTACAGGACCACCAAAGTCTCTGCTGAAGCTCCCTGGACGCGGGCTCGTATCTTGCGCGACCCAAAGAATCCTGACAGACACATAGGAAAAACGATCAGCGATTTTATTTCCAAACCCACAGCTGGAGTTTGCACCATGCAAACGATAAGCAAAATCGGCATCAGTGAGAAATGTCAGATGATGTAAAAAAGGACACGGGACGCTAATAAGTGGCATCCGATATTTTCCATCAGAGGAACCGGGTACAGTGCGTGGTTCACGGGGCAAAGTCAAGTCCTCAGGATTTCATTAAATTCTAGCGCAGGGCCCAAAACTGATATTCAGGTCACAAAATCTATTTGAGTATTTGAAAAAAAGAGCAAAATTGTTCTTAAGGTATTTTGCTAACTTCCATATACTCTTAGAAAGCAACAACCAAAAAAATGGCATGATGTATTTTAGAAAATGTCTATCCGACAGGCCGGATATTCCTAACTGTTCTACATTACAAAGGACGAGGCCACACAGAAAAGGAGCATCCAGGGGGCCGCGACGTGGGGGGTGGCAGAAACACGGGCCCTGGCACGCCAAGACTGGTGCCCGGCTTGGCCACCTGTGAGCCACGCGGCCCGTGGGACGCTCCTAAGCTTGGATTTCCTCGTCTCTGAAGTGGGTCCCCCAGTGCTGCCCAGAGATAGCATGTGTCCGATACGCGTCAAGGCCCTAACGGACAGCAGCTGCGGTGACGGGCTGGGGTGCCGGACCCCCAGCCCCAGGCTTCCCTGACGACTCCTCGATTGGTCATCTCTCTGGCACAGGGGGTGTTCATTTCATCCCAAAGAACTTGATCCCGGTGGTCTGGCTGCAGTAGGAAGGAGCCGCCCCCGGCCCGCCCGGCCCGCCCAGCCTGCGGCTTCGGCCGAAACAGGTGTCCTGCCCCAGATCAGCTCACTGGCTCCGTTCACCTCTCTTCCCAGCAGCTGCCACCTACACAGGCCTCACAGGGCCATGCCCCCCTCACCACGTCCACGAGGGTCCCGGTACGTTCGCCTCCTGGCCCGTGAGCGTGCGGAGCTCGGGGCTGCCCACGATGGCTGGCTTCACTTCAGATCTGAGCTAGTAAAACTCTAACAGAGACGCTTTCAAGTGCCATACGGCCGTCTCTGCCTCGATCCCATTTTAATCTGCTTAAAATACGAAACTTCTGCGTGAAATCTCTTAAATAACAATCTGATTCTTAAACTGGGCAAAATCTGATTCTTAAAATGGGGGGGCTCAGTTGGTTGAGCGTCTGGCTTTGGATCTCATGGTTCGTGAGTTCAGGCCCCACCTTGGGCTCTGTGCTGACAGCTCAGAGCCTGCTTTGGATTCTCTGTGTCTCTGTCTCTCTGCCCCTCCCCCACTGTTCTCTCTCTCTCTCTCTCTCTCTCTCTCTCTCTCTCTCTCAAAAATAAACATTAAAAAAAACAGGCAAAGGACTTGAATAGACATTTCTCCAAAGACAATGCACAGATGGCCAACAGACACATGAAAAGATGCTCAACATCCCTCCTCATCAGGGACGTGCAAATCCAAACAAGATACCACCTCACGTCTGTCAGAACAGCTAGCATCAGACAACAACCACAAAAACCCAGAAAACAAGTCGTCGGCGAGGATGTGGAGGAGTTTGAGGCCACGCGCACTCTTGGTGGGTGTCTTTGTATTGTTTCTGCTGTGATCATTTCTGACAGTTTGTTCTCATCACCCCAACGGGGACAGCCAGCTTGGAACACCTGGTGGAGAGGTTTCCACATCACTTCCCTGGGCGTCTGGGTGTCAGGTGATCTCCCCGCGAAGGCGAATTACTAGTTCTCCCCTCCTCCAGACGTCTGAAGTAGATCACACTTCTGTACATACAAGTACGTCTATTACCCCTCTATCCATAACACAACTGCTCCTGTCGGGACAAGACTCTTACCCAGAACAACTACAAATTCAGCTTCAATACAAATAAGGAGGGGCACCTGGGTGGCTCAATTGGGTAAGCGTCCAACTTCTACTCAGGTCACAATCTCACAGTTCATGAATTCAAGCCCCACATCAGGCTCTGTGCTGACAGCTCAGAGCCTGCTTGGGATTCTCTCTCTCCCCTTCTCTCTGCCCGCCTTTCTCTCTCTCTTTCTCAAAAGTAAACATTAAAAAAAAATTTAATATAAATAAGGAAAGAGATGACAGAGAAAGAAAGAATAGATGTATGAGAGATCAGATAGCTGATAGACGATAGATAGATAGAAGATAGATAAGGTGGATCAATCAATCGATCAGCCAGGACGAGAGACGCAAAGGCCCCTAGAGAGAACTGTGTCTTCCTGCACTCTGTTCTTGACCTTTGGACATTTTCCAACTCCTGGCTGGCTGAAAGCTAGGAAGGCAGAGACCCGCTCTAAGAAGCTGAGAGAACAGTGGAGCTTTCTAGCAATGTCACAGGGCTGGGGAGAAAGAAATTGGAGCCTGAGTCAGAGGACGCGTGCGGGACGCGAAAGGCCAGGATGCAGGAAGAGGGCGAGGCCCACGGATGTGAGCCCAGGGCGCAGCACTGACTTTCACCACAATGCACTGCGAGAGCAAAAAGCAAACAAAAAGTAGTAAAGCGGCAAAGCAGGGTTTCCAGTGGGTCCATGGTGCTACTGAGACCAACACTGGGATTTAGACCCTCCAAAAAGATAGAGCCTTCTTAAACAACCCAGGTTCTCCACGGGGACCCCGAACAGAGTGGGGGCACCCTGGAGGCAGAGGGCCTCCTGCTCCTCCAACCGGCTTTGCTTGTCCTCAGGACCCGGTGGATCCTGGTGCCATCTCCCCGCTGCCATTCAGGACAGGTGGCCCCATTCCATGAGACCAGCATCACTCCGAACCCGGACAATATCTCTAAGGCAACTTCAGTCATTCAGGCCAAGTTCACTAAACAGGAAGACTATTGTTTGCTGTAGGTGCTGTAATGACTGTCGCGATCTTGGTGGCTTAAAACGACAGAAATGTAGCCCCTCCCTATTCTGGAGGCCAGATGTCAAAACTCGGTATGTCGGGGGCCTGTGCTCGCTGCAGGCTCCAGGAGGGATCCTTTCTCCTCTCTTCCAGCTCCTGATGGCCTCCTGTCATCCACCACCGTGGACGCCTCTGTCTCGGGCACCTCGGTGTCTGTCTCCACGTCTCCTTTCCTGTCTCTGTGTCCTTTTCTGTCCCTCATCAGGGCACTCACATCGGATTTAGGGTCTACCATAATCCCGTATGATCTCAGAACAGTCTTTAATTATATCTGCAGGAACCTTACTTCCAAATAAGATCACATGGTGTGTGGCCAGTGGGTGTGAATGGGGTTGGGGGTGGCTATTCAACCCAGTACAAAGGCCTCTAGAGTATGCTAATCACAGGGGGCAGCTATATCAGTTAAGTGACGGAGTCCTGACTTCGGCTCACAGTCTGTGGGATCGAGCCCTCCCTCGGGCTCTGCACTGACTGCACAGAGCCTGCTTGGGATTCTCTCTCTTCCTCTCTCTCTGCCCCTCCTCCCTCCATCTTTCCTGCTCTCAAGGAAATAAATAAAAGCTTTAAAAAAAAGAATAACCCAATCATATAAAAAGAGCCCAGATTTCCAAATCATTGGAATTATCATACACATTTTTTGAATATCTACAATTACTGTGTTCAAGAAAAAAAGGGGATAAGATGGAGAATTTCACCAGAGAACTGTATTTTTTAAAGAACAGCATGTATATTTTTTGTAATTTATTCCTTATTCTTTTTGAAACAGACTCTATTTTGTAGATCAGTTTTAGGTTCATGGCAAACTTCAGTGGAAAGTGCAGAGGTTCCCATACACCTCATGTCCCCACGTGTGAACAGCCTCCTCCACTATCAAAATCCCCACCAGATGGTACCTTTGTTGCCACTGATGAACCCACACGGACACGACGTCATCGTCCAGAGTTTTCATCAGGGTCCCTCTTGGCAGGGTGCTTTCTGTGGGCTTAGCCAAATATATAATGGCATGCGTGCACCATTACAGTATCACACAGAACAGTCCCAATGCCCTCAAAATCCTCTGTGCTCCACCTGTCCAGCCCTCCTCCACCCCCACTGATCTTTTCCTGCCTCCATAGTTTTGCCTTTCCCGGAATATCAGAGTTGGAATCACACAGTACATTGTTTTTGCACACAGCCTCCTCTCCCTCAGCGTCAACATTCAAGGTTCCTCCGTGTCTTTTCACCGCTCGAAGGGGTGTTTCTTTTTAGTGCTGAATAATATTTCATTGTCTGGATGGACCACAGCATCGCCATCACCTACTGAAGGACATTCCGGCTGCTTCCAAGTTTGGGCAAGGATAAATACAGCTGCTATCAACATACATGTGCAGGCTTTTAGGTGAACATAAAACTTTCAATTCATGAAACTTGTTTTCCTGAGTCTTCAACTCATCAGCACCACTGATGGATCACATGGTAAGAGAATGTTCGGTTTTATAAGAAACCACCAAACTGTCCTCCAAAGTGTCTGCACCATTCTGCATTCCCTCCCGCGGTGAGCGAGAGCTCCTGGGGCTCCCCGTTGTCACTAACCCTGGGCGTGGTCAGTGCTCAGGCTCTGAGCCTCTCTAACAGGAGTGAGGTGATACCTCAGCGTTGTTTTACTTTGCATCTCCGTAATGACATGTGCCGCAGAACATCTCATAGGCTTACTTGCCATCTGCCTGTCATCTTTGCTGAGGTGTCTGTTCAAGTCTTTTGCCCATTTTTAAATCGGGTTTTCCATTTTCTTGCCGAGCTTTACAAGTTCTTTATATATTTTAGATATCAGCCCCTTATCAGAGATGTCTTTTGCAAATATTTGTCCCCGACTGTGACTTTCTGCCCAATCTCTTCACAATGTTCTGCACAGAGCAGAAGTTAGTTTTTCATTTTAATGAAGTCCAGCTGATCAATTATTTCTTTCATGGATCATATCATTGGTGTTGTGTCTAAAAGTCACTGCTGTCCTCAAAGTCATCTAGATTTTCTCCCAGAATTGATTTTTTTAAAGGATAAAAAGAAAATTCTAGAACTGAAAAATACAACCAATGGTAAGAACTTAATAAAGAGCTTTAACAACACTCCGTTGCTCTCCCTCTCCCCCTCTGGCCCACATGCCCTCCCATGCATGGACTCCACGCCCTCATGTGTGGAAACTCCCAGAGTTCACAGAGGGTCTGGAACACTCTGGATGCCCCTCAGGCAGGAGGGCGATCTCCTGGTTCATGGGATGTTTGCACTGACTCAGCAGTTGGGTCACCATTAGCCCCAGGAGAAAGGCTGCTCTCACATGTCCGTGAGCTCCAGAAGGTGGAACACAGGTCGAACTCACTAAGTAACACAGAAAATGTTAAAAAGATCCAAGTCAAACTTTTGTATGTGAAAACGGCCACGTCTGAGATATTTTCAGTGCACTGATGGGGTTAACAGCATATTATGTCAGAAGAAAAGGTCAGTGAATATATTGGAGATATAACAACAGAAAATATGCAAAATAAAACAATGAGGCAAAAAAAGGCAGGAAAAATGAAAAGAGCCCCCGCCCCCAGGACAAGCCTGGCCCCCACCGCACACAGCAGTCAGGAGGCAGCAGACCTCTCTTGGGCCAGCATGATGACCTCGAAGTCCCCGTCACACAGGAGTTAAATAGGTTCCAGGGCCCCCTAACATCATGCAAAGTCCCTCCCCCTCACCTTATGCAAATAACTTCTCCTCCTCTGTGGACCCCACGCCCCACACCTGCCCTGAGGCTCTTCTCTCGCCCCCACCCTCTACACCATTGCTTCTCAGTGCCCCCCCCATATGTCCCCATAGTCCCCAAATGTCCTCCAATCTCCCAGACCCTTTCCTCGGCCACACATCCTGCTGCAGCTGCTGACCTGTCCTTCCAGCCAGACCTTGGAAAGAGCTGCGCACGGTCACATTTTTCCATGCATTCACCGTCCCCAAACCCTTTGTCTACTCCAGCCTGCCTTCCACTCCTGCCACATCACACCCCAAAATAGCTGGACGTCACCATGGCCACCAAATCCAGAGTCTTTGTCCTGCTCTCCCGCTGTCCACCTGTCCCCATCCTCTGAGCCTGTCGACTGTCTTCCCGCCTGGAGTCCATGCTCCCTGGGCCCCTGTCCCTGCCTCCAGCCCCTGCAGGGCATGGCTCATGCCCCCTCCCTGCTCGTCCGCAGCTGGGCCACGGCTTTTGAGGGGCGAGGTTTCGATGTCAAGCAACCTCTCCGCCTTCTTCCGAAGAGTAAATGGAACCTCAAACCCAACAGGTCAAAGACCAAACTCGTGCTCTCCCTGCAGCTCCCCATCTGGCCTCTGTCAGTGTCCCCCACCCCTGAGTGGCACCAGCCATAAGCCGTGGACACCTTCCTTAGGCCACACATCCCAGGCGTCGTCCCTCCTGGATACCCCGTCCAGCCTGCCACCCGCCTCGGTCCACACCGCCGGGCGCCACCTCGTCCCGCCTCCCACATCCCACCGCGTGCCCCAGCTGGCTGCAAACTGTCCTCCAAACCAAGTCCCACACAAGTGTGTCAGAGTGCACACCTGGAGAGTCACCCCGTGGCACCCTCACCGCCACTCCGTCTCACCCATGGCCCCGCCTGGCCCTGCCTTCCTCCGCACGGTCCCTCCCGCCTCTTCCAGCCCCCGGCCTAACTCCCGTTCAGACTCCCCCTCAAACGCCCATTTCTCAGATGCCTTTTCCCACCCCAGTCTGTCAGGTTCCTTTGTGACACATTCCCGAGAGCCGCGTTTCCTTCTCCCAGGGGCCCTGCCTCGACTGGCAGCCACGCATTCCTTACGGCCACTGCCCTGCACGACCGTCTCTCCAAGCCGACCGTGAACACAGGGTGTTTTCCCAACCCCCGGAGGTGCAGAGATACACCTCAAGAAACACTCGCTTCCCGAACCAGTAAACCAAATAAATTCGCTAATGTGCCTCCTTTTTTATCAATAAGAAACTGAGTGGTGATAAAACCGATAGCCTTCCCCAAACATCAAAGCAACGAGATTGGTCGGTATTTGGGCGTCGCTCAATGGCTCTGTACTGAGGCCCGAAGTTTTTCCATGTTTTGTAAATCAAAACACAGCCTAGGAAACCTGGCAGGCAGCCCTTGGCAGGTATCATATGTGCATTCTGCCCGGCGTGACCTCCGTCGTACCCGTCGATGAGGTGGGGTGTTGGGGCCGCGCACCCAGGGCTGTGGACACACGTAGCCCAGCTCACCTAGCAGTTACAAGTTCCTCTCTGACTCAAAAGGATCTTCCGGACCAGGTAGGGGGTAAACATTTTCTCAGAAGAGAGAAACCCAAAGGGGGTGTGGAGACCCAGGCGGGAAGAAGAGAGGCCAAGACCGAGGTCGCGTATGGTTTGCGTTAGACCACCGCAGGCTTCTGCATCTCGGTAAAACTCAACACGAGCACCGGGTGATGTACAGAATTGTGGAATCATCATATTACATGCCTGAAACTAACAGAACACCGCATGTTGACTGTACTTGAATGTAAAAGATGAAAATGTGGCCCTGGATGCAATACGCATGGTTATATTTAAAACTGTACGAATCGTCCACCTACCCGAGTCAAAACCATACAACGGGCTCCTTTCTCCCGAACAAACTGTACCCAGTGACCACAGGGTTGTGAGAGACAAAAGTGGGTGCAGATCCCCTGACTTTGACTGAAACGGTGCCTTGTGCATCACAGAAACTCAACAAATACCTTTTTTTACCCTGTAGATTCTATTTACAGGTTTCTATTTACAGATACGGCCCTCCATTAATGGGAAGTTTATCTCTGCGATGTCATTAAATAATCACAGCGAGGCTACAGAGGCCGAGATCTGGCCACCGAGCCCCGAGCCGGTCGTCAAGGGCACTGGCTCCGGGCCTGGCTGGTAAGTTTGCTAATCTGTTGTCAAAGCTGCGTGACCCGGGCAGAATCTCCTCGACCGCCCTGGGCCTTGGCTTTCCCGCTGGTAAAGTGAGACTTGGATTACATGATCCCCGTTTAAGCCCCAATACGCTACGATTTCAATCCTGAATGATCATGTCCAGGGAAGGGAGCGTCCCCGCACATGGACACAGTCACCAGCTGCCTGGCTCCAAATAGGATCCAGGAAACAGGAACCAGAGCACAAGCCGGCCACGCCAAGAGGATTCCATTCCCAAAGCACTTAATGGCTTAGAGATTACCAACAATGCGGCCCAGCCATGTGCTTGGAAGAAGAGTGGTCGTAATAAAATAAAAATGGATGGAAGGCACTCGTGAGCACATTCAGCTGGCAGGGCCGGCCTGTCCTGGCGGAGAGGGAACCAGCCAAGTGCCCCTGGGCTCCAGGAGAGGGTGGGGCAGCTGGAGGCTGTGACAGGAAAAACTGTCCGGGGTCACAGGGCTGTGCAATGACTTTGAGCCAAAATTTAAGTATCTTGATGTCAAGGCCATCGCTATTCAGCCTCCAGGGAGGGGTGGTTCCCAGGTCAAGGTCAAGGTGAAGCCCATGATCCTGTTCTGCACTGGACTCTGGCTAAACCTCCAGGGGTGGTTACTGGGTCACGTCTGCTGAGACCCTAGGCTTGATGCATAACAAAAGCAGGCTCTGGGGGCGAATTCTTCTTAAATCCGTGAAAGTCAGAAACGGTCACTAGAATCCTGTGTCACTTCCCTGGCATTTCTACTCCCAGCGGGGTGGTCTGTTCCTGCTTCCTAAGGGCAGGCTGTGCTCGGGCAGGGGGCCCCTGTGATGAGACTGGGCTTCCACACCGGGCGAGGCATGGAGGCATCTCCCCCAGGAGGCTGACGCTGTGATTACTCCAAATCTACCGGCCCACGCAAACCTTAAGACTGTGCCCTTAACAGCTGTCCCCAGTTCCCCCGGGACAGCAGAGAGCATGACTTTTTCCACCCGCATAACGAGGTGGGATGAAGGAAACTTTCTTCTCGGGGTTAAACGGAGGTCAAGGCAACACTCACCCATCATCCTCAGACAGCTAAGCTTTTGGATGTGCCTGGCTTAGGATGAGCCCCGCTCTCCAGCACATTCTCAGGAACTGGGTCCTCACGTGGTCTCCGGCTCTTCGAGTCTGTTTGCCGTGGGGAAGCTGCCATCGCACAGCGGCCTCTTCTTCCGAGGGGCTCAAGCACCAGCCTCCAGCAAGTCCCTCTGGGGCCACCGCCATCATGCCAAGACACCCATTAGGCCACAGGCAAACTGACTAAAAGGAGAGATAATGACGCCAAATAAGTGGCCGCACACGTGGTCCCAGACTGACACTCCAAGCGTGCATCCTAGAGATGGTCACCGATGAGCCCTGTGACGTCAGATCACGCAAATATGCAGCCTCCCACTAGATCGCAGGCGGTGAAAAGATAGTAGTCAAACAAAGCAATCACTAAGATCTACCTCACCCCCAAGCGTCCGTGGTTCTGTTACAACGCGGGGACCACACAACCCATGACCCACACGGGGACCCCCTCAGCAGTGGGAGAAGGGACTAATAATCAATACGCTGCGACAACGGGCATGTATCTGCCATCACCCTGTGAGGGGTCATTTTCATGTCAACTTGACTGCGCCCAGGGAGGCCCGGGGTGCTGGCGATTTCCGGGGCGTCTGTGGGGGTGTCCCCAGAAGAGATCAGCACGTGAGCGGAGAAGCCCTCTGAAATACAAGCAGGCAACATCCAATCCGCTGAGGCCCGAAAGGAGCCCCAATCCCCTCCCTCTGCGGGGCTGGGACAGCCGTCTCCTCCCGGCCTCGGACCTCGCTTCCCTGGCGCCCAGGCCGTAGGGCTTGGATGGAGTTCTACAGCGCCGCTCCCGGCGCCCAGCTCGCAGACGGCACACGGGGGGACTTGCCGGCCTCTCTCATCACGGGAGCCGATGCCCGTAATAAATCTTACTTCCATCGACCCAGCGACCGACCTGTCCATCTACCCGTAGCGGACCGGTTCTTTTCCTCCGCGGACGCTAACACACAGCCTCGTTATAACCAACATGAGATAAGCATCCAAGAACGGGACAGCGCCGGCCACCTCACACTTTGATCAACGGTCACCACCGCAGGAGGCACGCTGCATAAGAGGGAAACACAGGCAGGCTCTCTCTGGGCGAAGGACAGTTAAAATGTTTCTCCAAAAGACCAACGTTTGTGCGGGGTCCACGTCGTTCTGCCTACTTTGCCCGTGAGCTCTGTACTTAGTTATTTTCTTTTATAACTACGTGGTGCTTACATGGAGTCATGTCACTGAACCTGGGCTTTCGATTGTCATCCTTCCTTAAGTATTTTTTATTATTATTATTTTTTTATTTTTGAGAGAGACAGAGAGTGCAAGTGGGCGGGGGGGAGGGCAGAGAGAGAGAGGGAGAGAGAATCTCAAGCAGGCTCCACATTCAGCGCAGAGCCCAACGCGGGGCTTGATCCCACGGCCCTGGGATCATGACCCGAGCAGAGACCAAGAGAAGGACGCTGAACCGGCTGAGCCACCCAGGCACCGCCGTCATCCTTCTTTAAAAGCATTTCTTCCATCAGAACAGACTTTCTTACTTGCAGAAGATTCTGTGGGGAAAACATACACACACCACACCAATGGCAGAATATCTTAAGTTAATGGAAAGTTTATGTGCACAAAATTCTCGTTACCGCCAATTAGGCATAAAACCACAAGTCCCAATGCCAGGGGCCCAGGAACACTCACTTATTCATAAATTAAAAGATGATCTTTCTGAGTTAAATTTGGGAGTGATGTTAGGAAACTGAGCAAATTATTTTTAGATACGTACATAGATACGTTATTACTGTCTCACCCCGGGAGAGGTAGAAACCAGTCTCATTCTCTTGTTATAGTTCAGCGATGTCCCTGCACATATAATAGATACCCAATAAGTACTTCTTGATTTGGTTGTTTTAAAAAAATTATGAAATAAACTGAGCTAAGACATGTGGTCAAGTCAGGGATGGAACCTGCTTTTAAACTATGAAATGTAAAACTATTAAGTATCAACACTAACTGTTTTGATGTACCAAGGAGATGATATAAAGTATCAACAATTAGCAAGATATGACTCAAATTATTATAGTGTTTTTCTCATTTTTTAAATATTTATTTTGAGAGAGAGAGAGCACGCACGAAGAGGGGAGGGGCAGAGAGAGAGGGAGACACAGAATCCAAAGTAGGTTCCAGGCTCTGAGCTGTCAGCACAGAGCCCGACGTGGGGCCTGAACCCACACACCATGAGCTCATGACCTAAGCCGAAGTCAGATGCTGAACCAACTGAGCCACCCAGGCGACCCATTATAGTTTTTGAATTCAGTTTTACATTTTATTTTTAATTCTCTGTAGATTATCAGGTACTATTTCTTCAATCTAAACATTCTCAAACGTTTTGGTCAAACACTCTGGATCCCTATGCACCCTTAAAAATGACTGATAACCCAAACAGCGTTTCTTCATGTAGGTTGTATCTACCTACATCGACCACACTAGAAATTTAAACGGAGAAATTTTTTATAAAATTCATGTGCTTTTTTCATTTTAAAGTAACAAAAACGAACCCATTATATATTAACACCAACAACATATTTATGAACAATAACGATATTTTTGAAGACAAGAAAACAGCTAGAGCGGCACGTTTTCGTATTTTTGCCAATCTCTTCGACGTCAGGCTTAGGGAAAGACAACTGGGTGTGTGTTTGTGCATTCGGTGTGTTGGGACCCAAGTGCGGGCTGAGATGTGTGGAGGAAACCCAGTCAGGAGCAGGGTCAGCCCCGCCAGACAGCTGTGGACGGTCTCCGTCATCGCGCTCTGCCACACGGCAACTTCCGGAGGATGAGCCGCGACGTGGGATCTGAAACCACACCAGCCCCTTCGACAGCTCCCACACATGGGTGGATCTTCACCCACGCAGAACCTGGTAACGTCACACACTGGCCATTTGGAAAATAATAGTTCACTGAATTATGCAATCCACCCAAATGCCATCACCCGGAAGCAAAAATTCACATTGTTAAAACAATCACTGACCTTATCAGCATTATGCAAATGATTCGGACCCCTCGGCTCCCTAAGAGATATCAGAGATCTCCCGGAGACTCCTGGCCACACCTGGAGAAGTGCCATGCCAGCCTCTTTTAAAGCTCTGCACCTTCCAGGCTTGGGAAATCTCGCCAAAGGGAGAATTCAACTTACATCCACTAGATGGAGCTCCAAACCCTCAAAACCATCTTTGTCCTTCTAAGGGGGAAAAAATGTACCCATATCAATAACTTTGAGAAGAAATCCAAAAGCACTTTATGAGAGAGAGGGAAAACATTAAACAAATTTAACTGATTTTATTTCTGGGGCACCTGGGTGGCTCAGGTGGTTGAGCATCTGACTTGATTTCAGCTCAGGTCATGACCTCACGGTTCATGAGATCAAGTCCCACATTGGGCTCTGTGCTGACAGCTCAAAACCTGCCTGGGATTCTCTCTCCCTCTCTCTCTGCCCCTCCCCTGCTTGCACATGCATGCTCTCTCTCTCTCAAATAAATAAACTTTTAAAATTCTATTGCCAACAATCTTTTGCAATTTTGGGAAAAATTGTATTAATCCTAACTTGGCTCCAACTAGTCATAGTAATAGTATCTAACCAAAAACATATCAGTGTAAAGAACTCCAAATTGATTAATGGCATTAGTTGTTTATAACAACTCTTACACTGAAAATAAACTTTGGAATATCTGAAGGGGTGTGTGTGTGTGTGTGTGTGTGTGTGTGTGTGTGTGTGTGTGTTTGTATATGCTGTGACGGTTAACTTTAATGTGTCAACTTGGCCATCCCATGGTAACTAGATGCTTGGTCAAACACCAGTCTAGACGTTGCCATGAAGGTATCTCTTAGACAGGATTAACAGTTAAATCAGTAGGCTTGGAGTAAAGCAGATAACCCTGCATGGTACTGGGTGGGCCTCATCCTATCAGTTGAAGGCGCTGATAGAAAAAAGACTCACATCCTCAGAAGAGGGAATTCTGCCCATGGATCACCTTCAGACTCAAACTGCAACTTCTCCCTGGGTCTCCAGCCTGCTGCCCAGCCTTCAGGTTTTGGACTTGCCGAAACCCCATAATTGTGGGATCCAATTCCTTACAATGAATCTCTCTCTAGGTCTGGTTTTTACATTTGATTTTATGTGTTATCTTCTGTTGGTTCTGTTTCTCTGGAGAACCCTCATTTTCTCTCTCTCTCTCTCTCTCTCTCTCTCTCCCACACGCACACACGCACACACTCACACACACTCACACACACAGAAGAACTGACCAAGAATTTCACAAGGAATACCACCCTAAACAGAAAAGAATAATAAAGTCCTACACGATGAGTATGGAAACAATTTTTCCTTGATAGCCTCTGTTAATCACACACACACACACACACACACACACACACACACAATACCCTTTCATTTGACGGCCTCGCTTAGGAAGGCAGAAATAAAACTCCCGTGGCTGAGAGGAGGTGAGGAATCTGGCGGGCGACCCCCTCCCAACCAGGAAATCCAGAGGGGCACAGGTCAGGGTGAACATGGGGCGATGCACAAAACCACAGCCTCGGGTCAACCCCCCAGTACCATCACGAGAACCTTGTGCCTTGAGCTTGGTTGAAGGGAGTCCCAGATTAATGGTTCCCACCCCCACCCATCCCCCAGCAGCCTGGTGGAACTAAATGTAAACAAAAAGGAAAAGGCACCTCATTGGCAGGAACAAATGGTTCCTACAATCTTTCAAACACAGTAACTAGCACATTGTCAAAGAGAAGGAAAGATCCGTGACAACTACCCCATGCATCAGAGACAACAGACAGCGAAAACAGATTCTGAGACCTCTGCCGTGGCCGGCATCAGGCAGACACAATATGCTATAAACAGGAGAACCATACGCTCGTAACAGATGTGCTTACGGCATTCGCCATCAGGGAAATGCACATCAGACCACAATGAAACACTGCATGCCCGCTACATGGCTATGATGTTCAAGGCTGATGGTAACCAGCATCACAGAGGACCCGAGAAAACAGAACTCACGCACACCGCTGGTCGGGAGTTTAAATGGTGCCCCCACTCTGGAAAACCATCGATGCCGCTCCCAGGTACACACTCCAGAGAAATGAAACCAGGGGCCCACACAAAACCCGTGCATGAGCGCTCACAGCAGCATGGCTCGTCAGATCCACAAAGTGGAGAGACAGCTTGACCGTCCAACAGATGATCAACAGGTAAAATAAGACGTCGCGTACCGGTCGTGAAGACCACCTACTGGGCGATTCCATTTAACGAAGGGTCCAGAAGAGGCCAATTCTTGGAAGCTGAGAGAACTTAGTGGCTGAAAGACTGAGGAAAAAAAGGGAGTGACCATCAGCGGGGACAGGGCTGATTTGGGGATGAGGAAGGCATTCTAAAGCTGACCATGTGATGGGTGCACAGCCCTATGAATGTGCTACGTACACACCAGGGAATCATACACTTTAAACGGGTGAAGTATATGGTACGTGATAGATACAGATATAGATATAGAAAACCTTGGATTACGAGTGCTCCGCAAGACGAGCAAACATTTCTAATAAATTTTAACTTGATAGATAAGCGATGTCTTGCAATTCGAGTCGTACGTGACACCAAATGTCACATGATCACAACTGAGCCAATGGTTTGAAATTTGCTTGGATGTACGAGTGCTTTAGGTTAAAAGCATGTTTCTGGAACAAATTATACTCACAAACCAAGATTTTACTGTGTGTGTGTGTGTGTGTGTGTGTGTGTGTGTAGCCATGGGGCTAAAATATATGCTAAACCACTGAAATAAAAGGCAATCCTGAAGGTATCTAAGATAACAGGAAACCATAAAAAGGCACCCCTCAGATTTTAAAATAACCAACTAGAGCTCTCAGAAACAAAAATTAAATAGCCAAAGTCAACAACACAATGGGTAAACCTAACTGCAGATTCGTCACATTTCACGAACCGGAATACGAATCAGAATAAATTATCCAGAGACAAAACTGCTAAGAATATACAGAATAATGTGAGAGCTATACAAGGTAGAAAGTAAGACATTCTAAAATCTGCTTTATTAGAGATTGACACAGAGCCAAAATGTGAAGAGACGATAACATCTTTCCAGAACTGACGCAAAATACCAATCCACAGATTCCAGAAAACTCACAAATGCCAAGCAGAAGAAAGACAAAGAAATCCACACCTAAACTGACTGCGAGAGACACAGAGAGGGAGGGCGAGCCAACAAAGAACCAAACAAAAGCGGAAAGGGGTCCGGGGTTACCCGCAGTTTGAGGACAGTGGACCCTCCACAGCAGCCACCGAGAACAGCGACGCCGGAGCGGTGTCCTCTGTGGCCACGGGGAAGCGGCTGCCCCCCGGAACCATGTCTGACAACCAGAGAGCAGATCCCCTGAGAACAACAGCAGTGCGGGCGACGTTCCGGACAAACAGCCACTGAGAGACTTTCCGAGCAGCAGAAAACGCTAAGGGTGTAACGCAGATGGAAGGAAAACGGCTCCGGGTGGGAAATGTACGGGACAGAGCTACAGGGCAAAGAAAGCGGTGAACCACCCCAATCCTATAGAAATGCTCGTCCATGAAACTCACAGAAAAAAAATTGCTTTAATTGGGTTGAGTTTTATAAGACCTCGATGACATCCTAACAGGACACGCATCGTGGCGCACATCGCCGGCATTTGCCTCGTTTGCAGGACACGCTCATCTCGGGGAAAGAGGGCATGCATGTTTTTGTACACGGCCCAAGTCAAACGGCTTTTGCATTTTTAAAAGGTTGTAGAAACAAAACCAAACACAATAAAGAAAAATACGGACAAAGACCAGTAGGTCCACCGAACCTGAAATACCTACTGTCTGGCCCTTTAGGGAAAACGTTTGCTGACCGTTGGTCTGGAGTATTTCGATTACATGGTGGTGTTCTTTGGATTTGCTTTCTTTTCTTTTCTGTCCTAGATGCAAAAATATTTTCAGTGAAAAGAGCAGCTTGTTTTTCTCGGGCAAAGAAAATGTGGTTATAATGGGAGAATGTGGCAGGAGGTGACCTAACAAATTAAACCCCAGGAGCCAAGGATGGGGTGTCACTTGAAACGTGATGTCCTTAACTTTGCTAACAAAGTCACCTGGGAGCTCCTGGCCACATCTGACAAGCAGCTTCCCCGTCGTGGGTCTGTCTGACACGTGGATGGCCACACTTACCTAACAAAAGTGAGTTTCTCCTCAAAACAAAATTTAAACCCCATGAAGTTTGAATGACTGGACAGAATTGTTGGCATGTATGGATTTATATTTGAAAATTTCAAATGGAATTATTTAGAGATATACTTCTTTTTTTTAAAGATGGATGAAGTCCTTTTAATATATGATGCTAGAACAGCTGGGTATGTACATGGCAAAATATATACCCGGCACATGCCAGACATGAAATTTAGTATGGGGGCGCCTGTGGGGGCTCAGTCAGTTGAGCATTCGACTCTTGATTTTGACTCAGGTCATGATCCCAGGTTGTAGGATCGAGCCCCGTGTCAGGTTCTGAGCTGACAGCATGGAGTCTGCTTGGGATTCTCTCTCTCTCTCTCTCTCTCTCTCTCTCTCTCTCTCAAACAAGTAAAAATTAAAAATCTTAGTATAAATTTATATTATACAAAAATTTAGTATACACACACAAATTGTGGAAGCGGAGATACAGTCCTAAATGTAACAGTAAAAGCTATAAAGCTCTTGAAGAAAATATAGGATATCTTTGCAACTTGGGAAGAGACAAAGACTTCTTAGGTCACAGAAAGTAACACCACGAAATAATAAAATTGATACGTTTGGACTTCATCAAACGAAAATACTTCTGCTCATGACACAACATCACTGAGAAAATTTAATGGACAAACCTCAAATTGGGAGAAAATATTTCTTAGAATGTATATCTGACAAAGAATACATATCCAGAACACAGAAGAAGTTCTTACAACCCAGTAGTCACGTGAACAACCTGCTGTGGTTTGAATGTTTCTATCGTTCCCCGCCCCCGCCCCCCCACCCCGACAAAGTCATGGGTTGAAATCCTAATGCCCACTGTGTTGGAACTAGGGGCCTTTAGGATGTCTCAAATCATGTGGGTGGAGCCCTCATGAGTGGGATTAGCCTCTTAAAAAAGAGACCCGCCATAGCTCCCAAACTTTCCACCATGTGAAGTTACAGCAAAGAGACAGCCACTTATGAACCAGAACGCAGACCCTCACCGACCAGAACCAGACCAGCTGGTGCCTTGATCTTGGACTTCCCAGTCTCCAGAACTGTGACATTTTTCTGTTCTTTAGAAGCTACCCAGTTTATGGTATTTTGTTATAGGAGCCCAAATGGACACAACCCAGTTAAAAATTCAGACAACACTACACAGAGGGAGATAGAGAGACAGACATAGAGACATGTAGATATAACTAGTCATCAAGGAAACGCAAATTAAAACCACAATGATACCACTGTATCCTCATTAAAACTGCTAACATTAAAAAGACTGACAATACTGGGGCGCCTGGGTGGCTCAGTCGGTTAAGCATCCGACTTCGGCTCAGGTCATGATCTTACAGTTTGTGAGTTCAAGCCCCGCGTCGGGCTCTGTGCTGATGGCTCTGAGCCTGGAGCCTGCTTTGGATTCTCTCTCTCTCTCTCTGTCTCTCTCTCTCTCTCTGTCGCACTCCCCGTCGCACTCTGCCTCTCTCTCTCAAAAATAAACATTTAAAAAAAATTTTGTAAAAGACTGACAAATACCAAGTTTGGCAAGGATATGAGGCAGCCAGAACTCTCGGGCATTGCTGATAGAAATGTAAAACTGTACAACCGGGGCGCCTGGGTGACTTGGTCAGTAAGCGTCGACTTCGGCTCAGGTCACGATCTCACGGTCCGTGAGTTCGAGCCCCGCGTCAGGCTCTGTGCTGACAGCTCAGAGCCTGGAGCCTGTTTCAGATTCTGTGTCTCCCTCTCTCTCTGCCCCTCCCCTGCTCATGCTCTGTCTCTCTCTGTCTCAAAAATAAATTAACGTTAAAAAAAAATTTTTTTTTAAAAACCGTACAACCGCTTTGGAAAAACATTTGGACGTTTCTTGCAAAGTTAAACATACACCTTCCCTTTGGTCTAGAAATTCTAGTCTTACAGATTTTAGAGACAAATATTTCAAAAACATTTACAAATATGACATCAGAATGCTACGTGCCTATATACACACACCCACTCACACATACATACACGTGTACATACAGACACACATACACACGCGTATACACACACACACAGACACGCACACACATATACACACTGTAAACCAAGTTAGGAACACCACCGCTCATGTGATAAATCAGCATTGGCTCCGAGGGGATCTCAGGCTTTGTAAATCAACTGCTTCCACACATTTCCCATCACACATCACTCTTCCTCCGCCCGAGGAAACAATACACACCAGGCACTACTAAGGGAGGAAAAGGATCTAGGATATTAATTCTTTGTTCTCTCCAGAATTCCAACTCACCGCTCATTAGTCTATCGATGTCGTCCCCAACGCCCTCAGATGTACATATGCGTCCATATGTCTGTATGTCCCCGTATTTACAGGAAAAACTAGCTTCCAACGGTCTATAATGTTCCCGTTGCTGGTTGGGTTTTCTGGGGAGAACCAGCACCTGGTGCAGCCACAAGGCCCAGGGGCCATGTCCCAGCACTAGTCTATTCCTGCAATAAAGGGAAAAGCCAGCTGGTTCACTAGATTTTTCCCAGCAGCAAAATTCTGTGTTGAAATGGTTGATTCATAGCAGTGAGCGCCACCCAAAATAGTACCTAAACTTTGTATCTACACTCGTGTAAAGCCAGTGACATTTCCAAAACCTACAGGTCTTTCGGGGCGCCTGGGTGGCTCAGTCAGTTGAGCGTCCGACTTTGGCTCAGGTCATGATCTCATGGTTCATGAGTTTGAGCCCCGCGTCAGGCTCTGTGTTGACAGCTCAGAGCCTGGAGCCTGCTTCCGATTCTGTGTCTCCCTCTGTCTCTGCCCCTCCCCTGCTCATGATTTGTCTCTGTCTCTCAAAAATAAACATTAAAAAAAATTTTTTTTAAGTCTGAAAAAAAATCCAAAAGCCCTACAGGTCTTTCTACTACAGGCTGCCCAGGGTCCCAGCCAAAGAAAATGCCTGAAGACTCAGCCGGAGCAGGTCCGTGCACAGATCGGGGAGCCGGCGCCCCGGAGACAAGCCCAGCGCACACAGCTCACAGCACCCACGCCACCCTGGCACAGCGTCCAGGAAAGCCACAGGGACCCGGCCCCTGCCGCGTGAGTCTCCCACCCTGACGACCCCCATGTCCTCTGTCAAGTGTTACCCACATTGCAGAAAAATCTCCTGTAGGAGCCAGGGGTGGCCGTGAAGGGACGAGCCCGTGACTGGGGTCAGCAAGACAGAGGGCTAAGCTGGGTCTAAGCTGGCCTCGAGACGCCATGCCTTTCCACGCCCACACCTGTTCACCCAGCGGGTCCCGGGTGCACCTGCTCCGAACAGGGTTACTCAAGCACTGAAGATCAGGCTATGTTCCAAACGCCCTCGGAGAGGCCGCAGGACCCAAGGTGGTTCAGAGAAGCGAACAGCCACTGGCTGGTGACCCGTACCGAGGTGTGGACAGAGCAGGGGAGGTGCCCAGGAGCCCAGCCGGGGTTGTGACTTAGGCCAGGTGATCCCGGAGGAGCTCATGAGAAGGTGACTCTAGGGTAAAGACCCCCGGTCCTGGCTTACACCGCACACAGGCCTCTCTTCCTTCATATTAAATGATTCTATGGTTGCTAAAAATAACGTTTGATATGTTCTTCCTCTCAGATTGCTGATTTTTTAAATGTTTATTTTTGAGAGGGGGTGAGGAGGGGCAAAGAGGGAGGGAGGGGCAGAGAGAGAGAAAGAGAGAGAGAGAGAGAGAAGAGAGGGAATCTCAAGCAGGCTCCACGCCATCAGCACAGAGCCCGACACGGGGCTCAAACCCATGAACCATGAGATCATGACCTGAGCCAAAATCAAGAGTTGGACACTTTGACCGACTGAGCCACCCCGGTGCCCCATCAGATTGCTGATTTTTCACATTGTGAACATTAGGTGTAATTTTTCTGCCTGCTTATAACTCTAGGCTGACATCTGGGTTTCTCCAAAAGGCTGCTGATCAGAGGAATCCCCTATGTCCACTCATTATTGTGACTTCTGAGACATCACGGCAGGCACAGAGAGAGGGACCCACGCGCATTATATTCTTAACACAAATACGTGTCACTATAGGACTTAAGTCATGCATTACCTTTGACAAAAAAAATGCACTTGAACTCTTTAGTTAACCAGCATTTATTACATGAAGCTACTTAACATAATATTAAATGTATGTAAAAGGGTTTTGAAAATACATTACATGCCCTGACTTGTTTCACAGTAGCTGTAACATGATTTAAAATAGTTTGGTTATTTCCCTAATTCAATGTCTTGAATATTTTCAGTCGTCCCAGAAGTGTAATTCTCCGTGTTCCCCAGCAGATGGCGGAATTGGAGGCACGCAGGCCTCTCGAGGTGGCCTTTCCAGGGCGAGACAGACCCCAGACTCACACCATCTCAGAGCCAGCAGGGCCCGGACCCAGCATCGCATCTGACCCACGTGTTCTGCGGTGAGAATCCTGACCCCGAAATGCAGCGACAGGTGGCGGCGGGGTCATTTGGACCACGACGGACACGGGGGCAAACAAAACCTCTCGCGCCACTTGAAGTCGGGCAAGGTACCCAGGATGTGCACATCTATATGGGGACTTCACGTGGAATTCAAAAGGGAAAGGATACAAACTATTTTTTTTTTTCAACATTTATTTTTTATTTTTGGGACAGAGAGAGACAGAGCATGAACGGGGGAGGCACAGAGAGAGAGGGAGACACAGAATCGGAAACAGGCTCCAGGCTCCGAGCCATCAGCCCAGAGCCCGACGCGGGGCTCGAACTCACGGACCGTGAGATCGTGACCTGGCTGAAGTCGGACGCTTAACCGACTGCGCCACCCAGGCGCCCCACAAACTATTTTTAAAAGTAGAAAAGCCACCAGATGAAGCCCACGGCCGAGGGGGGAGCAGGTGGGCTCGGGGGCTCTGCCTCCCGGGGTTCACTCAGCCGCCCGGGCCGCTCTGGTGCCGGGACAGCTGTTTGCCCCGTGAGGGCTGGTTTCTGTGTCCAGCGACACCTGGATGCCCAGACTGAGCGGTACTTGTGGGTAGTCCGAGGGTGCTTCCCGGAGGGGTGAGCACCGCAGAGGAAGAGCAGTGGCCGTGACGGTCCCCAGCGTGGGCAGGTGTCACCCCCTGCACGGGCCCTCCCTGCTCCAGCTGGACACGCGTCCTCCGCCGACAGCACGCCCGCCTCGTGGCCTGCCGGACAAGGACCGCAGGGCTCCCAGCCCCCGTAACGCAGCAGCCAACACGGCACAGCAAATCCCTCTCTGGAAATGTATGCGTTTCCTCTTGGTTCTTTCTCCGGGGAGCCTGACACAGCCTCCAGGTTCGCTAAGCAGAGATGACGAGTAATGCAAGGAGAGCTGGGCCGGGCGGGCGAGCAGACAGGAGGACAGATGGGGATGGCGGGACAGGGGGACGGACGGGGATGGCGGGACAGGTAGACGGACGGGGATGGCGAGACAGGCGGATGGATGGGATAGCAGGTTACAGATAACAGATGTGCTTCCACACTCCTAGTAAGAAACACACGCATGTTCCAGGGTGGGACATGTGCACGTGTGTGGGTGTGGGTGTGTGTGTGTGAGAGAGAGAGAGAGAGAGAGAGAGAGAGAGAGAGAGAGAGAGAGAGAGAGAGAAAGAGAGAGAGAGAAAGAGAGAGAGAGAGAAAGAGAGAGAGAGACAACTGTCCGCCCTGACTGCAGGGGACAAGCTCTGATATTTTTTGATTCTTCTACTTTGACTTGTACCTGTTAATTCCTTACAATTGTGTTAACAATGAAAGGGTTTTGCAGGAAGCCTCCCCGCTTGTCCATGCTGGGCCCGGGCCATCCTCACCCCTGCGCCCTCCCCTCCGCAGCTCGTCCAGGATGCTGTCAGGCTCAGCATCTGTCGAAATGACATCTACTAATGCTTTTAATATCATCTCTTCCTTCCTCGAATCCAAATCTCTGATGCATTCAACCCAAACAGAGAGGCATTTGTATTGCACCAAATAAATGATTAGTGAGCAGGCAGAGAGAGACAGAGACAGAGACCCAGAGACAGAGACACAGAGAGAAACAGAGAGAAACTGAAACAGAAAGAGACAGAGACAGCCAGCAGAGACAGAGACACAGAGAGACAGAGACAGAGACAGAGACCCAGAGACAGAGAGACACAAAGAGACAGAGACACAGAGAGAAACAGAGACAGAGACACAGAGACACAAAGAGACAGAAACAGAAAGACAGAGACAAAGACAGAGAGAGAGAGACGCAGGAGGGGGTAGGGAGGCATCCATCCTTCAGGGCTGGGATCAAAGAACGACTTTCTGTCTCCACTTACCCATCACTCCTACCTTGACCTCTTTTGAAAAGAACAGAGGCAGCAACATCAAAGAAAACTCTGATTGTTAACAAAATGGTACGGAATTAACAAATAAATGTTCTTTTTCTCCACCGCAGTGACCTCCTTAAGCAGCAGAGGCCACTAAGAGTCTTGCCGTTTGTCCCTGGACCCCGTCCCGCCAGAAGGCGGAAACAGTGAGGAGATTCAGGCCAGGGCCCAGAAGAGAAAGGGCCTTTGTCCTCCCCGGAGCCGAATCGCGCTGGCTTTCACACACACACACACACACACACACACAGACAACGGACACTTAGCCCTCTGTGTTTCTGGTTCTCAGTATTCACAGACGGTGACCCAGGGCAAGCACAACGGAAGGGGAACAGCATCTTGTGTGCAGAATCCGCCCGGAATTCAGTGCCGTCATTTGTAAAAATCCTTCCAGGAAGAGGAAGTGAGGGCCCCAGCGGCAGAAAGGCCCACGGGGGGAACAGGTGGAAACCGCCAAGGCAAACGTCCGTCCGTGCAGCACCCGAGACGCGAGATTCTGTTCAGCCCTGTGCCGGCCGTCTGTGCGTGCCAGGCCGGTCCCTACCAGTGTTCGCAACCCTGCCGTAGGAGGCACCTCCAGGACTCTGCTGTCCTGACCGAACCTATGCAAACCGGCCTCACGATGGATCGTCCCCCGGTGAGGCACCCTCTCGGATTCTCTAGCAGACGGTGTGCCCCCTGCCCCGCGGGCTGTAAGTCAGACTGAGTCGCCTGTTGAATCACAAAAACCACCCAACATTTTTAAGAGTAAACATTTCCTAAACAGCAACAGCTGTGGGGCAGCATTCAGCTGAAGCAGGACCCGGGTCCTGACCTCGCAGTTCCCAGGATCGCCGCCTGAAGGGGAACAGCATTGTTAGCCTAACAGACTTTACGTGGAGTTAGTCCTGCGTTATTCCAGACGCGGTTGTCTAAACCCGGGGGAACGTGGCAGCCTCTCGGGGCCTGTGCAATACTGTTTAAATCGCTCTACGATGCTGATACCGTGGTGGACACGATGTGCATTTTGATAAGCGCAATGGTATCATTACTGCTCAGAGGTTACAGAGTTTCCGGATTATGCGACCGGAGCGGAAGGAAATGTCTGCGGAATGCACTACCAAGGTGAGCATCGGGTTTGCAGAAACACCAGAGGACCCAGGTCCGGATCTCACTGCTCAATGTGCCCGAGAACTGCAGAACTCCGGGCAGATGGGACTACCCAAACCCGGGCACTGGGACCTGGAGCCTGTGAGGCTGTGTCCTGGGGGAGCGCTGGACCCACCCGCGAAAGTCCCGTAAGAAGCCGGGAGCCTCCAGGAGAATTCACCATCCAGCCAGCGCATGACCCCGCTTAGAGCATTTACTGGAAAGGACTCGGAGCCCTGACTGCTGTCTCTGGGATGTATACGCCCCTCCCACCCACAGGAGCATCTTGCCCAAGGACCTGAGAGCCGTTCCTTGGAAACGGAATCATCAGGAGGGACCTCCGTGTCCTGGTCCCTGCAGAGAGGGTGGGGTCCCAACTCAGGTCACGGCCAGCAGGCAGGCACGCCCGTCTCCTCGCATTAACACTGTGCAGCCGTCTGCGGGTGGTCACTGTGCCCACTTCCCCGTCCCTCCTCCCTCAGTGCCCCTTGAAAACACCATCACCTCCGCACAAATGCCACTCTGTGCCCTGGCTCCTTCTCCACGGTCAGGAGGGACAACAAAACCTGGTGTCACCACGGTGATGTCCAGCGGTGACGGTCTGACGTGCTTCGGAGGTCAGAAGTTCAGGCACCCACAGCCGCGCCTTTCCCGTGGCAGGAGACCCGGGGCCCCCGCCGTGTCTTCTGGGCTGCGCTGACAACCTGGCTTCACACCCACCCCCCTCACGACAGGGCATCAGCCTCTCTGACTGCTCGTTACAACACACATCACATCCTTCGTCGTGTTTGTGCAGCTGACCTGAAGGTAGGTTAGACGGCTGTATCAAGAGAACGTGTTTCAGTGTGAGCTTTCTTAACACAGAATATGCTCGTGGTTCCTTTTATTAAAAGGAACTCGACAACACATTAGCATTTACACATCCTGTACCACTGTTAACAAATATTAGACACGCCGTTTGTGAAACTGCTAAAGGCTCATCCCCAAATAAGAAACCATCAAGAAAAAAATTAATGGATTTAATTTCTCAAGTTAAAGATTAGTTACTACTCCGTAAAAGATCCCCACCCCCCAAAAAAATGCTCACAGGTAGTATGCGAGAGAACACATTTAAAACCCCTAAAATAAGCCAAGGGGCAGTGCCTAAAATCTACGAGAGATTGTAACTCAACAAAGAAAAATGTACAGGGGCGCCTGGGTGGCTCAGTCAGTTAAGCGGCCGACTTCGGCTCAGGTCACGATCTCACGGTCTGTCAGTTCGAGCCCCGCATCGGGCTCTGTGCTGACGGCTCAGAGCCTGGAGCCTGCTTCGGATTCGGTGTCTCCCTCTCTTTCTGCCTCTCCCCCACTCTCTCTGTCTCCCTCTCTTTCTCAAAACTAAATAAACATTAAAGAAAAATGTACAGAGAAGGTAAACAGGTCACAGGTCGCAGAGTGGGCAGGTGACAGGGACACAAAGGGCCCTCAATCCCGTAACCCTCAGAGAAATGCAAATTAAAACAAGAGGGAGCCCTCTCCCGCCCGACGGTCAGACATGGGGAGGCCACACGAAGGCGAGTGCCGGTGAGGATGCGGGTAGACGCTGGGCGCCCAGTGATGGCAGGACGCGAGCGCAGCCGTGCAGAAAGGCCCCTCGCTTGAGCGGTATGTTATCACTGTGCACTTGCCCGCAGAGCTGCTGCCTGGAGTGTGGACTGCTGACGAGCAGTCCTGTATCGCGGGGGCACCCGAGGGGCATCTCCCGGGAGGGCTGCTAGGTGAAGGACAGCGCGTGCACAGGCTGGGTGGTGTGCCTGGCTCGGGAGGAGACAACGTGTAGAGAGGCACATCCCAGGAGGTGGAGACCAGACGTGGACGGCAGCCTCGTGCATCCTCCCGGCACCGCGGCCGGGGCAGACCCTCGGGATCAGACAGCGGGCCCCATGCCACCCGGTCACCAGCCGGCCTCGACGCGGCCCCTCCTCGCTCACGCAGAATCCGTGGACGCACAGGTGCAGCCGGTGGCAGAGCCGGGCGATGCCCCGTGCTGGCTGCAGGGCAAGGGGGCCACGCCGTCCCCCCCGCCCCCACCGCCGTGCCTCCCGGAGGCAAGTCCCTTCACTGCTCCAAGCAGGAGGTGCCGCGGCCTCAGACGTGACAACGGCCACCGCACGCACCACGGAGACGGGCCAGCGGCCAACGGTGGCAGGACAGGTCGACACCAAGCAACTCAGGCAGCTTTCTTTTTAAACGCGTGAAGACAGACAAGACCCAGTCAGAGTCGGACACGTCTGTGTGTCTGCACACGACAAGGACACGCGTCTGCATAGCAGCGGGCGCTGAGGCCCGTTCACACTCCGAGACCAGCTCAACCCAGGCACAGCAGGACGTGGGACATGTGCCACCAGGACGGCACATCGGATCCGCCGCTCAGGGCACCCACGTCTCGGGACAGCCACACGCACACACACGCCGAGGGACAAACGGGGAAAGGAAAGGGCAGCCCAAGCAAACGGAAGCCGGGGGCACGTGGGTCTGACCTGATTTGGTTTGGGGGCAGACCCTCCTACAAAAGGACCGGAGCCTGTCCGCCGAAATAACGAACTCTCACTGCTCACAGCTTCTTCGGAATTGCCCTGACGATCGCACTCCTGGCTGGAAGTTAAGAAACAAAACAAACGAGCAAAGGAAAGGGAAAAAGGAAAAAGGGAGAGCGAGGCGAACCCGGAAACAGACTCTTCACGGAGACCACAGACGGTTCCCAGGGGGAGGGGGGGATTCAGAGCGCAATTAGCATAAGGAAGAATAAAATAAAATAATTAAAAAATAGAAGTTGCCCTGACACGAATGTTTCTAGAAAGACATAAACGGCCAGTTAAGGGCTGTGTCTCTGATGGCGCGGGGTCTGTGAGCTCCGTCGGGGGGTGGGGGTGGGGGGGAGGCGGTGGCTCTGCTCACGCCTGCCGGTGGGGGAAGGGGGACTCGTGAACGCACCTGCTCCTCGGTGTTCTCGGCAGCCGCACAAATGGGGGCTGGGTGCCCCCCACGGGCCAGGCGCTGGCCGAGGGTACGGGGACACAGGGGAAGGGCAGCCCACATCTTCGCAGGGCTCGCTCCGGTGGGGACAGCAGACACACAGGTGCCCAGCTGAATAATAACAGTGAAGACGTGACATGCGGGGCATTAATACAGACCGGCCGTCCTCCACGTTAGGAATGAGAACGCGGTGCAAACGGATTAGGAACATGAGTGACGCTGACGGTGAAGTCACGCTTACAGGACAGGACACGGTGGATTACAGTAACAGAGATGCCATCTAACTAGACGCTGATGAAAACCACCCGCGAAGGCAAGGCCTTCCCAGCGAAGAGGCAGTGGCCGAGGGGTCCCCGGTGCCAGTGCCGCGGGGGGAACGGCCAGGCAGCCAGAACGCCTGGAAAAGAGGAGGGAAAGGCAGGGAGAGGGTGCAGGGGCGGTGGTGTAGCGGGATTCTCACACAGAGAGTCGCGACACAGAGGCTTTTTCATTTCCAGAAGCAACTTTATTCGTGCCGGCCCCGCTCAGTTGGGTTCGTACCCGGAGAACTGAGCCCCGAACGCCACGCGGTGTAGTGTTTTACGCTTTTACGATTTCTTTGTCTCCCGTACATGGGAACACACAAACATGCAGTGAGAGGTCTCAGTTTACAAGGTCGTGAGGGATGTTGTCACGTAGGCACACAGCCAGGTTACCCTGAAGTTCTCTCCTTTTCTCTCTCCTTAGGGAGGGGACCCTACCACAGTGGGGGTGGACCGAGGAGCCCCTGGGCCGGGGCTGGAGTCTCTACTCCATGCTGAGGCGTCAGCATGCTCCCGGAGAGTCTGAGGGGACGGGGAGGGACGTCCCTCAGACAGACGCTCGGCGTGACAACAGCCGAGGGCGAGGTTCACGTCAGCCCCTCTCCACTGATGTTTAAAATCCACGAGAGCCCAGCCTTTCCACTTAGCACCAGTTCGGGTCTGAAGGGGGCAGGAGATCTGGTCCTGGGAGTCGAGCAGGGGGTTCCGAGCCCCCACAAAGGCAGCCAGAGGCCGAGGCCTGAACGTCTAGGCCCAGTGTCCTCTGTGGAGTCGGGCCAGGTGGAGGCTTGGATGGCACCCCCAGAGAGGAGGTGCCTCCAGGCCACCAGAAAGGGGACGGGGGACAGAAGGGCCTCGGACGGGCCAGGGCGGGGAGCAAGAAGGGAATCCTCAGGGACGGGAGGACAAGGGGGTCCTGTGTGGAGCCAGGCCCGGCCCCTGTGTCCTGTCTGCCTCTAGGACACACGGTTGGCGGGCACTTTGCTCTGTGTTAACGGACTGGCGGCCAGGGCAGCCCAGAGCTTAGGGCCGACCCTCAGAAGATACACAAGTGGTTGCCGAATGACTGACTGGTCGATGAGGCTCCAATGAGTCCAACGAAAGCCTCACCCGCCCTCACAGCCCAGACAGGACAGCACGACCCTCCCCCCGTGCTCCTGACACAAACAAAAACACCTCAACTGCTCTTTAAATTTTAGCCTCGCGGTCTGTGAACAGAGTCTGAAACCCCAGCGGCGTCTGTGCACTGAGCCTCTGGTCCGTGGTTCTCGAACAATCCCTGCAGTGGGCCGCTCTGGGGGGCACGACTCCAGGCCACATCCACGTGAGGGGTGAGTCACCCCCACCGTGCGGGGCGGGAGGCCGAGGGCACAGAGGGCTGGTGAACGTGCCCACGGCCAGAGGACGGTGGGGCAGCCCTCACGAGGTCTGGCCTCCGCCACGCTTACTTAGCCTGTGAGTAATAACCACACGACGGGGGGCGGGGGGGGGAGGGGCACTTCCGGTTCACCTGCCGACCCTGCGCGGTGCTGACCGCAGAGAAGGCTTCATAACTGATGCCCGAGGGCATGAGCCCTTGACTGCAGGCGCAGCAGGTCGATGGCCGCTGGGTCACATCCTGGGAAGGAGAGCACGCCGCCCTGTCTTCAAGACATCGTCAAGGAGGGCTGTGGGGTGCTGGCGGGGTTCACGCTGTGTCCCCACACCTGGAACAGAACCTGGCCCTTACGAGGCGCTCGCTCTTGTTGAGGGAGGGCACCGGTCGGTCGACACTTGGAGAAAGTTTCCGGGCACCGGGAAGGAGAGTCCAACCCAGGGGTCACCTTGGAACCGGTGCACCTGCACGGGGCCCGCATAGGACTGTGGGTTCACTCACACCTGGATGGCACTGCGGGCCACCCCAAGTCAGGACCCAAATCCGGGAGGGCTCTGCTATGCCGGTGGGCAGGCTGTCCTGAGCTCCGGAAAGACCTCGCCATGCTGAGTGTCACCTTGGGGACCACGAGATACCTAGCCCACAAATGTCTGTGAGGCGTGGAGGTGATAATGTGTGCCAATGCAAATGTGTGATAATGTGTGATAATGCAAAGTGCCCGAGGTGGCCTCTGCCTGTGGATGATCCATCAGTGAAAACCGTTCACTTAAACAGTAAAGTATCTGATAGCTGGGTGCCCTTAAATGCTTTATAACTGGTGGTGATTTGCTTTGCAGAGATGGTTTGGTATAAAACGTAAGTGGCTGCTATTTGATCTGGGGAGCGAGGTCGCCCCAAGTTCATTTACAAGGTGGCTCATGCACCCTTTGGGCGCGGAATGATTGCGTGTGCCTTTACGGCTACCGAAAATACGACAAAAGGTCATGACTTCCACCCAAGCCGACAGAGAGAAAGGACTGGGGGAGAAGGCAGGGTTACTGCCGACCGACCAGCAAAGAGCACCCATCTGACCGTGAATTTCACAGCACGCTGCACAAAGGGAAGTTACACGGCTGACAGCATGTGGGACCCAAAATCTGACAAACTGCCAGGCAGAATTTAGGTATTCGTGGCAGGACACAAGCATCCACGCTGTCATTTATCACGCAATTGACCAGAAACCTGGCTGGGAAAGTGCTGTCCTGCCCCCGAGACAGCCGTTACAATTAATCCAGTGTTCCCTACCATCACCCCTGCTGCCTACAGAGCTTCAAATACTGCATCTGTTTTGAGGAATAACCTTTCAAAAATAACTTGCACAAAAAAAAAAAAAAAAGACCGACACACACAACATCCAGATGGATCTCAGAACATCGTGCTGAATGAGGGAAAAGGGACGACAGACAAAAAGCAAATGCTATATGTCTCCATTTCCATGAAACTGAAAACCGGGCAAACGGATCTATAGGGACAAGGGCAGGACAGTGACCGCCCGGAGCCAGGGCGCTGGGGTGTGGGAGCAAAGAGGCACGAGGGAAGCCACGGGTAAGGGACTATTCTGTTTTGCCTGTGCCCTAGATCCGTGGACACCTACGTGCATGTATGTATGTGTTTTGTCAGAAGTCCTTGAACTGTGTACTGGAAAGGAGTGTATTTTGTCCTGTGTATCTTTATCTTAATAAAGTTGATCTTGGGGCGCCTGGGTGGCTCAGTCGGTTAAGCATCCGACTTCGGCTCAGGTCGCGACCTCACGGCTCATGGGTTCGAGCCCCACATCAGGATCTGTGCTGACAGCTCAGAGCCTAGAGCCTGCTTCAGATTTGTGTCTCCTCTCTCTCTCTCTCTCTCTCTCTCTCTCTCTCTCTCTCTGCCCCTCCCCTGTTCGCTTGCTGTCTCTCTCAAAAATAAATAAACGTTAAAAAAGAAAAAAACTTACACACACTTTATCCTAATTGCCAAAGCTTAGAGGCAACCAAGGTGTCCTTCAGCAGGCAGATAAATCAGTAAACTGAGGTACGTTCAGATAACGGAATAGCGAACGCTAAAAAGAGGTGAGCTATCCAACCATGAAAGCATGCAGGAACCTTAATGCGCATCGCTCAGGGAAAGAAGCCGATCTGGAAAGACTACTTCCTGTGTGATTCCAGCTCCAGGACGTCCTGGAAAAGGCAAAACTACGGACACAGTGAGAAGATGAAAGGCTGGCTGCCAGGGGTTGTGGGAGGAGGGAGGACGAACAGGTGGAGCACAGAGGGGCTTGGGGCAGTGAGACTAGGCTGGGTTATTCTATAATGATGGACACGTTTGTCCAGACCCACAGAATGAACACCGGGAGTGACCCCACGTAGACTATGGACTCTGGGCGATGACGACGTGTCCGTGCAGGTTCATCAGCATAACAAATGCACCATCTGGTGGGGGTGCTGGGGGAACGGGAGGCTGTGCATGCTGGGGTGGGGGGAGGGGGATTAGGGACTCTTCAGTTCTGCCAGAGGCGGCACGTATCACACCCGCCGGGAAGGTTCACTGGCGTCCCCAGATGCGGCACATTCCCTCTGGTTTCTCAGCCCAGTGTTACTGGACTTTGACATCGCAGGTCTTGGTAGCTGCTTGGGATTCCCTTACTGTAAGTGAGTTATAATAAAAAGCTCTTTCTTGGCTCCTTCCTTTACCCACATGTGGTTTGTGGCCAGCACGGGCTCGCACCCAAATGTAACACCGCAGGTGGGGTCCGCCGTGGTCGTGAGTGACGAGGGGCAGGCCAGGGAGACGTGCTAGCAGAGAGGACAGCCGGCCCGGCACAGCCCTGGGCTCCAAGGGGACCACCTCACCGTTCAGGGCCCACGTGTGCACACGGCCAGGAGCACCGGAGTTACCTGTGCTGTTTGTTAAAATGCGAATTCCTGGCCCCACCTCAGACATCTTGCCTGGGAATCTCTCATGCTGGGACCCAGGAACTCGTATTTTTAATTAGTTCCCAGAGGGGGGCGCCTGGGTGGCTCCGGGGGTTAAGCGTCTGACTTCGACTCAGGTCATGATCTCAGATTCGTGAGTTCGAGCCCTGTGTCAGGTTCCGTGCTGATAGCCCGGATCCTACTTGGGATTCTCTCTCTCTCTCCCTCTGCCCCTCCCCTGCTTGCCTCTCTCAAAATAAACTTAAAAAAAAAAAACCCAAAATTCCTGGAGAGATTCGCCCAGACTGTGGGGTTTGAGAAGCCCTGCCCTAGTGGGGCCCTGTGGCGAGTACTGCACACGCCTGAGCTCGTAAGCACTCGGGGGGGGGGGGGGGGGCGCGGTTACAATCCCGAGTGTGCAAACAAGGACATGTGACGGTTCGTGAAGCAGAGGAGTCTGTCCTGCATGTTCAGCAGGCGGGGGACAGCACTGCAGCTCAAAACGAACTGCAAAGGACCCCCTTTTTGTGTGCTTTTCCCGCCGAGTTGCAACCAGCAGAGAGGACAGCTTCAGGGAGTGAAAGGGCAACCTGCAGTGACCCCTCGCCAACCATGGTGCCCACCCCCCGAAACACTCCCGTGGCGTGCCGCTAGGGGAATTCCTTGGGTTATGGCCGAGGGCATCCGACTGCTGCCCTTTGGTTGCTGGAGTGCTTGCAGGCACCTCCCAGGAGCTACCAGACCATTCTAAAGGCAGCACAGTGCCCAGATCACTGTCGTGTTAGCGCCAAAGGGCAGGGACACCAGCCACCGGCAAAATGGGTCCCCAAGGAAGGTCCTCAACGGGCCTTTGTGGTCTCTAAAGAGTTGAGTGCAATGGACTCTCCTTTGCAAAAACATTTAATTTGTCAGAAGTGGTTAAAAAAAAAACCACCACCGTCCCTTCTCACTGAGCGAGAATCTTAGACTAATGTGAACTTTTCCCACATCCTTCATCGGCCCCGACTTAGTTACAAGAGTCATCACCTCAGTCTGAAAAGCCCATGGGTGTTGTGGCATTCCGTCTAATTTAAAAGATGCGAAAGGCCAAGAAAATCATTCCAATCTATTATCAAAATCCCAAAACTCAGGGGGAAAAGTTGCAGCTGTGGAAAAGTTCAGATCTAATTCTATTTTTGCAGGGGGGAAAAAATGCTATGAAGGAAATTACAGACAGCAACGTCGGGGCGGGGAGCATCTTAGTGCACCCTTGCCTCAGGATGTGCTTTTAGCAACACCGCCCCCTTCCCATGAAGAAATGTTTTTTAAGAGGAAAAGACCTAATTTTTTAAAGAGCCCTTCCACATTAACAATAACACAGGTCCGTGCTCATGGGGAGCACAAACTAGAGAGAAACCTTTGGATCTATAAACCACATTCCCAGGAGGCTACGGGAGCACGGTGACCCAGCGTTGTGGCTGGCATCCCGACCATGATGAGCCACCACCCGTGGCCAAGGGGACAGGGGAGGGGGAGGGGAGGTGTCTGCACACATCCTGTAAGCAGTAAGAGACCCCGGTACCTGAACCTTGGAGCTGCAAACTCCTCCTTCATGAGACCCCAGCCCCAAGCCTCACAGGCAGGGCTAGAATCTTCCCAGCCCAGGTGACCACGTTTCCCACGGGAGGGTGCCTCACCTGCTGCTCTGCTCTGAGGGGGGAAAAGACAGGCAACTCTATCACCTGCTGCTCTGCTCTGAGGGGGGGGGGGAAGACGGGCAACTCTATCACCTGCTGCTCTGCTCTGAGCGGGGGGAAAAGACGGGCAACTCTATCACAGACTTGAGGAGCTGGTTTATTTCATCTCGGCATACGCAGACACATACAAGGTTTTACAGCATTTGTGCCCAGGTGGTGAATACCAAAGCGTTAATAAATACATTAACTGCACGCAAGCATCAGCTGGCCTGAAGCGGGCCACGAGCAGGGACGGTGGGTCTCTAATCAACGCCACACTGCAGCTGTTTGCCGCTTGGAAGAGTTTTGGAGGAGCCTCGGTATCACGTGAGAACACATCCAGCCTGCACTTCAGCTCATTGTGAGTGATTCACTGAGCACGTGGAGAGCGGCTGTGCCCGCAGGTGGGGCGTGAGGGCCGGTGGCCGCCGGGCATCTCCCCGTGTGCGGGTCGAGTGCCGACTGCTTACTGACGGGGAGGCGGGCGCCCCCGGACCGGGTGCTCATTGTGAGTGCCATCTTCTTCGTTTCGTTAATGCCCAGATAAAACATGTCGTAAGCCAGGAAAGCATCTGAGATAAGACAACACAACACAGCACTTTTGCTTACACTTCGCCCCCACAAGGGGTCACAGCCGGCTGCGTCCAGAAACTACCTCGACTTCAGGAAGAACGGCAAAGGGCCTCCAACACATCCCGTTTCCAAAGCTTGCCCAGGATGTTACCCCAGAGACCCACAGACGAAGCGGCTGCTACCAGCATTACTAAGGCAACGGCAGAAAGCGACGGAGATACAGCAGAGGGCTCCGCTTCTCAGGCGTCTGCGGCAGAACCCACGCTGTAAGATCTTTCACTGGAGCCAAAGCATGTCCACAGCTTCGGCTAGTTCTCTTAGAGAAAAAGAGAGAGGGGCCACCGGAGACGCAGAACTCCAATCAGCAGGTCCCAGACGCAGCTCCAGAAAGCTGCCGAGCCGTCCGCGCCGGTGCTGAGGCTGCTCCCGAGACCAAGAGAAAACCCAGGAAGTGAAGCCCGTGTCTCTGGCTCTCAAATGAACCTCGACGGACAGAACAAAACCACTAGTGGTCACCAACCAAAGCATCAAGCTTTCATGTCACCACGGTTTCCCCTGACGATGCCACCGCTCTCTCAAGTCTGTAGAAATGTCAGCGTGCGGGGACGAACTGTACGAGAACTGTGGATGGTTGTCCTCCCGACACTGGCTTCACTTGCCGCTGACAGATCGATCATCAGGAGCACGTCGGCACCTACACGGGTGACGAGTAACACCGAGGCATTCCCGCACAGTGCTGGGTGCAGACTCCGAACATCACGTGGTACACGAATAGACCCCTCCTGGCAACAACAGCCCTCAGAGGCCGGTCCCCGCAGGGACTGCCCGCCGCCCCCTCCCCACGCAACCCTCCGCATCGGCGACCCCAGAGGGATGGCTTTTTGGCTCGTGTGACTAGTACAGACCCGTGCGGCTGCACCTGCAAGTACCGCCCGCCCCCCGAAAGCAAAATCAACTGGTCCTCCTGGCCTGCCAGGTCCTGCAGTAATTTTTATGAGGTATTCCTATTTAGAAATAAGACACAGAAGATTCTACAGCCCTCATTCGCCCTTCGGCCTCCCCAGATGTCCTCGGGCATTCCACCGGGACGAGCCCCCAGGGCTCCATGGCCAGTTCCCCCAGGAAGCGCCGCAAGGTCTAGGACCAGCATTTCTTATTAAATCAAGTCACAAAACAAAATACAGAGCTGCAGGTGGTTGTGTGATTGCAAGACTGTCTGCACCGGACACCCGACGCTCCCCAAGTCCCCCAGTACCCCCTGTGCGGGTGACTCTAGTTCGGAAGTCCCCTTCCGTGGCATTTTGTTTTCGAACAGTAAGCATCACAGGAATGGTTTCTCAAGCAAAATCACAGTGATAATACTTCATGAATTCGATATTTAAGGAAAAAAAATATTAGCCTGGTTCCATTTCATATAAAAGCTTTAGCATAAATGTAAGAACGTTCCAGAGAAAAATGTGCTGCGATACATTTCTTTCAACGAACCTTGTGTCCTTTTGCTGTAAATTCTCCTTCTACTACCATTTCTGCATTCTGCTCCTATAAAAGGCCGATAAAGTCAGGCAATAGGACGTCTGTCTGTCTTAAGATGCTTAACCAGGCTGCCAAGCTGTCCTCCTGGTTGGTGAGCAGAGTCACGAGCAAGCACACAGATCACCAGAATGAATAAACTTGTAACCGAAACCGTAAACTCCATTCCTCTGGCACATGCATCAAGATGAAACCGGTCATTTCTAAACATACTTAACCGGTAACTTTCATAACCACAGACTCTAACCTGTTTCCCAATCACCCACTATTGCTACAGAGAGGTCAACCCCCATCACTGGATGAACAAGTAAGGAGCCATAAGGTGTGTATGATTCCATCTAATTACATGCCAGTGACTTTCAGTGCAAACTTCTCCCATCATAATCAAAGAGTGGATTGGGTTCGGAATCCAAATCGCTTCACCCCCATTTGTGAGCGTGTATCGTACCCTTAAGTTCTTAGTAAGTAGTAAACTCAGTCTACACCGATCTGGAAAGTAAAATGTTATAACAAATGAGGATCAACCGATTTGTTTTTAATGCTTGTGATCCCTCAAAGTACTGAGCTCCACGCTAAGTCTACTAGGGTATTTTGGAATTCAATTAGAATTCCCGTAATTACTTACTATTTACGTTTTAAGTAGATGTTATTTTCCCTATGCTAATATGCTTTTTGTCACTCTGCTATATTTTCTTAGAGTCATGCTTAAAAAATTAATTTCCCTCATCAGAATTACGTAACATATATTGGGAACACCGTAAATAGCGGGTTCCAAATGTGCCTACATGTTGGTCTTCGGAAGCATCAAAAGGAGTGGTTTCAACCTTCTTTCTCTGGGAGAGAGAGATAATCAATTCTTTGAGCCCATTATAATACATGAAGGTGGCTGAGAATATTCAGACACTGTCTATCAAAGGCTCCTTTTCCAACAGACAGGTGTCCTTGTCAGTCAGCTTTCCCTACTCATGATCTGCTCTTTGGGAAACACTCATTCACCAAAGATCTAAGATTCAAAAAAGAGCAAATCATTACTATTTCATCAAACATAATCATTAAGATCCTTTAACTTGAAAACATTTAACCGTCAGGGGATGCCTGGCTGGCTCAGTCGTAGAGAGTGTGACTCCTGATTTCTGGGTTGTGAGTTCTGGCCGGACCTTGGGGGTAGGTACCACTTAAAAATAAAATCTCAAAGTATTTAAGCATCCTAAACTGCTCTTGAGAGAGGGGTGCGAGACCCACCCTCTGTGGCATCCGCGGTAGACACGGGAAACGTCTCTGCCGGGTGCTGGACAAGAGTCCTATTGTACCAAAGACCCCACCTTCTTGCGAAACCTGGAACAAACCCAACCCACGCTTGACCTTATGATGACATGAGCTTTTTAAGTAATTAGAAAAGGTTTAAGAGTTCTACTTGTCAGTTATAAGGGGCCCAACGGCAGAGTGGCCCTCTCTCGGTGGCTCACCAATACAGCTCACGGTGGCCGACTTCAGCGATCTCCTCGCTGCAGCCCGGTGGCCCCCGAGCCGGCTACTGCGCAGGCTCACGTCCGGCCAGCTCTCCGCTCCGCCCGGGAGCGCACGTGCCCCCGAGGACCCGGGCGCACCCCCGCCCACCCGGGCACGCTCTGTGTCCCGCCCACTGTACCCCAGGCCTAATCTTCCCAGTCCTTTTCCTTCTCCCTCAGGTATCCCGTGTCATCCTGGTAAGGCTCCCTATTTGCACACAGCTTACACCGTCGACCCCGTTAAGCAAAGCGACGCGAAAAGGAACGCAGAATGGGGCGGCAGACCTTAAGACAGCGCTGCGAAAAATCTTCAAGGCCACGCGACAAGCTTCCAACTTATAAGCGTTTCAGTGGTCCCCGCGGACAGCGCCCACTCTCTCTGTCCCCGCCCCCCTCCCCCTCTCCCCACTTGAATCTCGGCCCACGGGGGGCGTCCCTGAGGGAGATGCCCAGGTGGCCCCAGCCCGCCCTACGCGGCGCCCTCCTCGCCTCGGTCCGGCTTCTCGGGCAGGTTGAGCACGAACGGGAAGAGCGCGCCTCGGGCGTCCAAGGGGGCGCGGAGCGGCGCGGGCTCGAAGCTGCCGCCCTCGCCCGCGCCCACGTCCGCGCCGGGCTCGCTGTCCCGCGGGGGCACGAAGCGCCAGGTGCCCGCGCGGCTCACGCAGTAGATGGCGCCGTCCAGCGCGGCGCAGCGGAAGGGCTGCAGGCCGGACGGCGCGCCCGGGGGCCGCAGGTGCGCGGCGCAGCGGCTCCACTGCTTGGCCAGGCAGTGGTAGCGCAGCACGCTGACGCCCCCCGCCGGCGCGGCGGCCGCCTGCGAGTCGCCGCGGCCCCCGCCCAGGTCGAAGCGGTAGATGAAGCCGTCCAGGGCCACCATGGCGGCGGAGCGCTCCCTACTGCTGCTGCACGGGCACTCCTGCCACTCGTCGCGCCGCGGGTCGTACTTGAGCAGGCGGTAGAAGAGGGAGCCCCCGGACACGTAGATCTCGCCGTTGCAGGTGGCGGCCTCGTGCGCCACGGCGAAGGCGCCCCGGGGCAGCGGGGCCACGGCGGCCCAGCGGTCGGCGCGCGGGTCGTAGCGCTCCACGCTGAGCAGGCACTCGCCGCCCACGGCGTACAGGTGGCCGTCCAGGGCCAGCAGCTGCAGCTGCGAGCGCGCCTGGCGCAGCGGCCGCACGGTGCTCCAGCGGTCGGTGGCCGGGTTGTAGCAGAAGACCTGGTCCGAGGGGCGCGCGCGGCCGTCGGGCCCCGCGGGCCCCACGCCGCCGGCCACGAAGAGGTAGTTGTAGAGCACGCACAGCCCGCAGCCCCGCGCCGGCGCGCCCTCGGGCAGCCGCGTCAGCTCGCGCCACTCGCCGGCCGCCTCGTGCAGCCAGTAGACGGCGGCGTCGCCGCGGGCCTCGGCGTCCCCCGACGGGCTCTGCGGGCGGCTGCCCGCGCGCTCCCCGGCCGGCCCGAGCGCGGCGGCCAGCAGGCGGGCGCGGCCGGCGCGCAGGCGGCGGCGCAGCAGCAGGTCGCGCTCGGAGCCCGACAGGCGCCCGAACACGGCGGGCTCGCGCAGCACGTCCAGGTAGTGGTCGCTCATGAAGCGGTAGGCCGCGTCGCGGAGCTCCGCCAGCCGCTGCCGCTTGGCCGCGCTCAGCACCTCGTAGCAGTTGGCCAGGCTCAGCTGAGGAGCCACGGCGTCGGTGGCGCGCTGCACGGCGCACGGCAGCTGCAGGCGGCGCGCGCCGGCCACCACCTCGGCCACGTTGTCGGGTCGCACGCCCGCCATCTGGCCGCTGTACGCGTAGGCCAGCAGCAGGCGCAGCGCCGCCCAGCCCACGCCCTGCACCCGCAGCACGTCCCGCGACGCGCGCGCGCGGAAGTAGTCGCTGCGCGCCGCCAGCACCGCCTTGTGCGCCCGCAGCCGGCGGCCGGACACCTCGATGACCAGGTCGGGCTCCCCGTGCGCGGGCCCGACGCCGGGGGGCACCGGCGCGGGGTCCCCGGGCTCCTCCGGGGACGCGGGCTCTTCCGGGGTCGCGGGCTCCTCCAGGGACGCGGGCTCCTCCGGGGACGCGGGCTCCTCGGCGGACACCGGCTCCTCCAGGGACGCGGGCTCCTCCGGGGACGCGCGCTCCTCGGCGGACGCGGGCTCTTCCGGGGACGCGGAGTCCGCGGGGGACGCGGCGCCCGCGCTGCCGACCTCCCACTGCCTCTCCACCACCCGCTGGCCGCTGCGACGCGAGGGCGGGGGAGTCGCTGCGCCCTCCGCCGCGGAGGCGCGAGACTGCGGCGGGGAGTCGTCCCCGGAGCTGAAGCACAGCGACGCGCTCAGACTGCAGGGTGTCTGCGCGTCCGGTGGCTGCAGGCTGCCCTCTCCCGGAGCCGCGGCGGCGCCGCCCCGGTCCCCGGCCTGGCCGCACGCTCCCTGCGCAACGGCGCCCCCGGCCTCGGCCCCGCGGCCCTGGTCCTCCCGGGGGTAGAGGGCGCAGGGGGGCACCGGGTTCTCCATGGGCCCGCCTGCGCTCGCCGCCGCGGCCCGACCCCCGCTCAGCAGCCCACCATGACCGCGCCCTGACTCAAGGTCGGCGGTTCCTCTGGGGCTCTAGCTGCGCAGGCTTTTCCTGGCCCGCGATCAGATTTCACTTCTGCGTCCACAGCCCCCGTGGCGCTCACACAGCGCTGCCCTCCCGCGTGGAGGAGGGGGTCGGCGCTAGATGCACTCTCGGCCGAGCTGCTGAACCGCAGGCACGCTACCGCTGGCCAGCCGGGCGTCGGGGTCTCCGTGGCTTGGTCCCCAGGCCGCAGCACTGATGCTTTGATGAGGGTCCCGCGCAGGCACCGGCCGGGTATCCGCGGCTCCGTCCCCAAAGCACTGGGCTACTGGGTACGGCCGACCCACCGGGGCATGCCCCCTCCTTCCGAGTCAGTGTTCATCACTCCGGGTCTCCTCACTGGGTCCGAGGACAAACACCACCCAGGCAGGCTGTCTCTAAACTTCAGAAGGGGGACTTGAACTCGGGCTTCGGTAGAGAGCCCCCCCCCCCCCCACGGAGCTTTTATTTGTACGACTCCTATTTATATTAGTCTGGCCTCGCAGCATCAGCAGCAGTCCTGATGCGTCTGCGTGCGCACTGTTCACCCCCGGGGGGTGTCCATAATTCACTTGCCCAGGTGTTAGAAAAACACAATTACTGCCCTGAGAGCTGGCCTTCCTCACGGATCCATCAGGAGCCTCTTCCTTTGTGGAACATCAGGTGTTTCCATATGGTGTCACCACACTGTTCTTGTTCCTGTTTATGGGAGAGAGAGAGAGGGCGTTTGAATGTGCACTTTTCAGTGGGGTTATTCTGTGTCAGTGGGGTCTACTGCGCTGCCCCTGACTTTCAGGTTAGGGGACTCACGTTTGGTGGGAAAGGGGTTTGTGACTTTGGGCTGCTGGAGAGTTTGATGGAGAAGATATACAGAATAATTTAGGGATTTTTGGAAGTGTTCTCTCCCCTGTTCCTGCCCTGACTGTGAGGCCCCCGAAGGAGAACCCAATTCAGGCAGAGGGCTTTAAACACATAGGGTTGATCTGAACAAAACTGCTCATTTTGCGGCTAAAAAGCAGTCAAATATCAACAGCTTATTTTCAAAGTAATGAGATGTATATGTAAAGAACAGTCAGTGTGAGAGCATAATTGACCTTATTAATTGTTTTAATATGAGTTTTCCTACAGTCTTTTCCAGTTGATTCAAATTAAGTGGCAAAAGATACTTGGAGGAAGGACCTGCAAAAGATACTGGGAGGAAGGACCTGCTCTGGAGCTGGCCTCAGAGGCCTAACTCCGAAATCGGTCTGCACTGCTCATTCTTGGAATCGTGTCTTTAAAACCTCAGGGAAGCAATTCCCCACAAACAGTCCATGCACAGCAAAAGAAAAGCCAAAGCAACAACAACAACAACAAAAAAAAAAAAAAAAAAAAAAAAAAGAAGAATTAAAAAGGAAGTATGTGGAAGGCAGATGTGAGCACGTGCAGGTGAACCGTAAAGCCATGAAATATCTTTCCCAAGTTGGCAAAACCTTCTGAGACTCCCCAGCCTGGAAGGATCTTGGCAGTTTTACCACAAACGTAAAGGGAGGGCCCGACCGTGTACCAGCTTTCTAAAGAAGAGAACTTACAGGGAAGGAAACCACATGTAGGATGTGTTAGCCTCTCCACTGAGATCCATGACAATCACCTTCCCTCAACCTCTCCTGGTTTCTACCTCGCCTACCTGGTCCTCATAAACGTTCAGCGCTCAGCATTTACACTTGCCTGCCCTGTTCCTCCTGCTGCTATTACTAAAAAACTATTCCCGGGGCGCCTAGGGGACTCAGTTGATTAAGTGTCCGACTTCGGTTCAGATCATGGTCTCGTGGTTCGTGAGTTCAAGCTCCGTGTCGGGCTCTGTGCTGAAACAGCTCGCGGAGCCTGGAGCCTGCTTTGGATTCCGTGTCTCCCTCTCTCTGCCCCTCCCCTACTCGTTCTCTTTCTCTCTCCCTCAAAAATAAACATTAAAAAAAAAAAAAAACAACTTTCCCATTATGTTAGCAGTAAATGTCTTCAAGTTGAAAATTCAAGACATTCAATTCTCTCTCTCTCTCTCCCTCCCTTCCTCTGTCTCTCCTTTCCAGATATCTTTAACAGTAACTTTCAGGGCACGCACGTCCACTGTGTGCAAAGCAGAGTCCCGGGACACAGGGAAATGCAGAGTAAGCTGAAACCCTGGCCTGCCCGGGGGCGCGGGTGGTGGAGGAGGCTCTCCTGTTTACTCAGCTGTGGCCCAGCCCCGCTGTGGTGCAGGCTCAGTGCTGTCCATCCCGGCCCCAGCGGCCATGCCCCGGCGAGGTGGCCGTGACCGCTGACCCACAGCGAGGCAGCGTGACAACGAACTGGAAACCTGTACGCACTGTGTAAGCAAAGCTCGTGGTGTCTCCCCAGGGACCCAGTGGTGCTTTCTCATCAGTGAGGTCCCTCAAGGGAAGGTCTGAGATGTACTGACAAATCGTACTCAAACTTCATAGATGCGGAGAACAGACTGGCGGCTGCCAGAGTCAGCAGTGGGAGAAACGGGTAAAAGTGTCCACCTGTGAACCTTCACATCGGGCAGAAAGTCAGAGGGACTGGCTGTGTTCTCAGGCTCGTTCTTTCACACTTCTGCACGCCGCCTAAGACCGTAGACCTCAGAGGACCAAGCTAGTATTTTATTTCTTTTTGTGGCTGAGAAAGGGCCCCAGAACTTCCTGGTTCTTTCTCTGGCTGGACTCGGTTCAAAGAAAACCCTAAGAGTTGTCTTCTTGTAAATCATCACAGACTGAAAGGAACGGCAGAGAACAGCACGCATTTTTAAAGCTTACGCTTGGGGCTCTGTGTTTTGAAAGCCCTACAGGACGAGTGTGAGGCCCAAGAGACTCGGGCTGGGAAGCGTGGGGTATGTTGTAGCTACAATGAAGCACGGGCTCTCGCTCCACAAAGGAACCAACACAATCCAGAGCAGCCGGTGGTGCGGCCCGCCGGGCCGTCTGCTGGCCTGGGAGAGACGGAACTGGTTCTCGGCCCAGCCATCCAGAGAAAGATGAACAATCCTCTCGAAAATCCTGCCTCTAGAGTTCTAGTGACAATACCACTTCTACTCCTCGGCACACGTGAAAGTTGTGAAACTGTCCTTTTGAGGGATATTTGCAGCAGAGGCGGTTTCATGCTGTTCCGCGGATGCTCGGGCCCCAGGCTCCCCGGGGAACCCGGCTGGGGTTAGAGCCGGTGGGCAGAGGCCCCCTTGCCTGGATATCAGTGATGCGGCCACGAGAGCCCCTCCCAGCTCAGCCACGTGCCCAGCTGTGCACCCCGGGACCAGGTCAGTCCCTGCTCACGTCCAGCCAGCCAAGGCGATGCCACACACGGGTGTTACCGGCTGGGCCCCAAGACGGCCTGCCACTCGACGTCAGGCACGGTGATGCCGAGTTAGGAGCCGGGAGGCCAGCCCTCCCCACCCACCCCCCACCGGAAGCTCTGGCCAGCGCTTCTGGAAGACGGTCCCCAAGCACCACTTCGGGCCTCTTCCGAGTCTCTCCCAAACTTTGAAGAATGGGCGGGTCAGAGTCCACAGGAGAAATGAGGACATTACGCAGAGGGACCACTTCCTTTCCCGAAAGGTTTTAAAGAAGCTCCACAGTAGTAGCTCTGTCTTCCCTCCTCCCTGAATGGCCCGTTGCTGTGATTTTGCCTGAAAATAGATGGGGAGTAGGGACGCCTGGGGGCTCAGTCGATTAAGCGTCTTGACTCCTGATCTCGGCTAGGGTCATGATCTCATGGTTCGTGGGATCGAGCCCCATGTCAGGCTCTGTGCTGACAGTGCAGAGCCTGCTTGGGGTTCTCTCCCTCTCTCTGCCCTCCCCTGCTTGTGTGCATGCACGCTCCCTCTCTCCCAAAATGAACTTAAAAAAAAAAAAAAAAACAGATGGGGAAGAGTCAGCCCGTTTTGCATCTAACAGTCGTGAGGCCTCAGCAATCCTGCTGACAAGGTTATCGCCCAATTTCCGTGGGCTGGGAGTCACAGTGTTCCCTCCATGTGGTGGTTGGTTCTAGAATCAGAATTCCAGGAAGGGAGTCCTGCAGGACTCTGGGCAGGGTGCCCGTCCTGGCCACATGAAGTAACCGAAACCCCGCACCCGGTCGTGGCATCAGGAAGGCCTTCTTTCCCGAGTGATCGCCATCAGGTGTTGCCCCGAACACTGCTTCTGGGGGCTGCTGCGGCAGATGGTGAAAAGGGACGTGTCAGGGTGGATACGTAGGTGACAGTGACAGGCTCCCTTCTCGACTGTAGTCAGAAAGTGTTTCAAGAACAAGTCTTATTTAAATGTCATTTATGTAGCATTTCCCCCTGAAGGAGTTTCTTCTTCACAGAAACCTAAACCAAAGTTTTACAGTTTCTTTCCATGAGTTTCTTCACTATGAACAATGAATTTTTTTTAATGATTGTACGATATCCTGATGGGAACATTATTTGTGTCTCTAACGTAGAAATTAGTTGATTTAAAATTAAATATGCTTCATTGTAATATAGGTTGCTAAAAAGAATCCTTTAAATAATTACAGTCAGCTTTTTAAAAAAAATGTATTTGTCGGGGCGCCTGGGTGGCTCAGTCGGTTGAGTGTCCGACTTCGGCTCAGGTCATGATCTCACAATCTGAGTTTGAGCCCCGCATCGGGCTCTGTGCTGACAGCTCAGAGCCTGGAGCCTGCTTCGGATTCTGGGTCTCCCTCTCTCTCTGCCCCTCCCCTGCTCATGCTCTATCAAAAATAAGTAAACATTAAAAAATTTTTTTAAAAAACTGTATTTGTCAATCGACTTAGGAAGCTTATGTGAGTTTCCGTGACACGTACTGCTTGTAAGGAGCTCCTCCTGGGTGCTGTCCATGTCCTGCCCAGCCTGTTGCTCCATAGACGTCTCCATCCACATCCGTTAGGTCACAGAGGCCCTGGGGACAGCGCCCGTGCTGTCCCCACTGTGTGCCTCCCTTAACACCAGAAAGACACCATCCTCCTGGTAAGTAGCCAGCACTCGATGTGAGGTTCATCAACAAAGAAAGCCATAAATAGAACTGTCACAGAGTCTTACAAACTCATAGGAAGCTCCAGGAATTTTCTGTTGGATTAAAGAATGTGTTGGTTTGCCTCGGCTGTTCACACCAATATTACTTTTCAAGATGATGTCTTCTTTGGGCCCCAATTAAAACAGTTGGCAGTTTTGGAGGGGGCCTAGAGCTGGTGGGTCAGGAGGGAGCCCGGGCTGTAGATGAACCGACGTTCCGCAAGGCTCTGATCTTCACCCCAATGCCTGGTTCATGTTTCCTCTTCGTAGTACAGAGTGGAGTTTTAGGAGGGCCATCACACTATGTGTGCAGAATTACAAAGTCCAAAGCCAGGTGTGAAGAAGCATCGATCCCAAGATGCTTCTTCATTTTGAAACACATCCCAGTAACACTGCTGTCTGGCCACCAAGAGCACGGTGCTGCATGGTGTCGGAAGACGTGAGAAGTGGTCCACGCCCAGCATGTCCGGGAGAGAGCTACGAGGTTTCAAGCGTGGAGATACTCAGTGAATAAAAGAAAACTAAAACCAACTTAGGTAACATAGTCTGTGTAGTTTAGAAATGGACAGGGTAGGAGTGCCTGGGCATGCTCAGTCAGTTGAGCGACCGACTTTGGCTCAGGTCACGATCTCACAGTTCATGGGTTCAAGCCCCACTTGGGGCTCTGTGCTGACAGCTCAGAGCCTGGAGCCTGCTTAGGATTCTGTCTCCCCCTGTCTCTGTGCCCTTCCCTGCTCGCTCACTCTCTATCTCTCTCTCTCTCTCTCTCAAAAATAAACATTAAAAAAAAAAAAAAGAAAGAAAAGGAAATGGACAGAGTGGCTGGTGACATACTTTGGTGAATAATTTGATGTAAGCGGTGCCCTCCGGTAGGTCCAGGGGCATTGATTGGGGTTTATGTGACCACACTACAATGTATGATTTTTATTTTTTATGAAGGAGATTCCTAAAAGCGCAGATGAACTGTAACACAGGCTGACCACACACTAGTAGCGATAAAAATGATAGCTAACATCTCTTGTGCCAGGCATGGTTCTCCTGTGATAAATCATGCAAACATGCACAACCCTCACCACCGTCCTGTGAGGCCCTTGCTTTCACTAGCCCCATTTTACAGAAGAGGAAAGGAGATGTGAAGCAATCTCACCCACATCATACAACGAACCAACCACGCGGCTGGTAAGTGGCAGAGCCAGAGTGGAACCAGCGCCCTGGCTCAAGTGCACCTGGCCCAGAAGCACCACGCCCAATTCTTCTGCACACGCTACTGATCGAGAGCGAGGGGAATTCCGTCACAGCCTCGAGCTGGGCGGACTGAAGCCCACGCTGTCTCCAAACGCTCTGTCGGTTGCCCAGGGTGTCCCGTCCCCGGTCCTAGTAACTCTGGGTGCCCCACCCAGCTCTGAGAATAAAGCAGTCAGCGGCGTGCGCGCACCTGCTCAGAGCGCTTTGGCAGGAGTCATTTAGGGCGGTTACGATCTTTATAACTTTAGGGGGTGAATCTTTGGCAGGGCTCACTTGCACCAAGTAAAATTTCAGAGAATTTCCTGAATAACAGGTGTATGTAACAGCTCTTCCTAAAGTCCCGAGGCCAAGGCTGGTGAAGGAGGCTCTGAGCTGTTCCCAGGACACCTGCGCCCTCGTGCAGGTCTGTATCTTAGATCCTGGGCTGACGGGCTCCTCCTGCCCCAAGCCAGCTTGGTCAGCATTTCAACTACGATCCCCCTCCTTCTTGAGCTCCAGCCCCGTGCACCCCATCCGGTAGAAACCGCTTGCCTCCCTTTCCTGTGAGGTGGTGCGGTCTGTGTTCCCAGAATGTCTTAATTTAGCTCCACCTAGTATCACCCCTCATCTGCCCGTGCACCACCCTTTTCTAGAAAAACGTGAAATTCGGGACAGAAGATTTCATTAGTCATTCTGTCTTTAGCACAGGGATGGGTTCTCCAAGCACAACCAGTGAACGCTGGATGGATGGGTGGATGGGTGGATGGATGGATGGATGGATGGATGGGTGGATGGATGGCGCTAACTAGGTAAACAACGAAAAACAAACTCTGAAAACACATGAAGGTTCGGAAGCTGTACCAAGGGTGACACACATTACAGTTTTATCAAGGAACGAGGATCCTGCTCACAAAAAGAGTTCTTGAAAGGGATTGGGGGTTGAAATAAAGATGGGCTTTCTAATCTCCTCCACAACTATGCCGGGTTCTCCATTTCCTAGATAAACGATACTGCTCTGTAATCCTAGAAGATGCGGGTGGGTTTTAATTACAGGGCTGCTCCGGGCCCGGCCCGCTCCTCGGTGCCGGGTTCAGCGGAGCACGGCCTCAAGCCAGGTCTTTTGCAGCAGTGACACATCAGCCTTCCAGTTGATGCAGGAGGAGAAAGGGCCTTGCCTCCGCGGGTCAGGGAGCTGAAATCAAAGGAAAGCTTGTTTTCAGTAGAAGAAAAGGAAGCCAACACACAGAGCAAAACCTAGGAGATGGAAAGAGAGGCCCCTGGATCGAGCCGTGCCCACAGCCAGCTGCACCCCGGGGCTTCTGACGTACGTGAGCTAATAAGTTCCATCTGTAACCTATGCTGACTTGGGTGGGATTCCCGTCCCTGGAAACCGCAGTCAGACTGGCTGAAAACAAGAACCGCATCGCCCAGGGGGTTAAGCGGGACGTTTAGAGAGAACCGGGCACAGCACAGCTCCTGCCGGGAAAGCATGCACAGCGAGGTTCCTGCCCCGACAGCAGCACAGAAAGCCTCGAGCGGGACGAAGGAGCGCGAACAACCCCACCCGTGTACCCAGACGAGCCCCCTCGCGATCCATGCGTGAGGACAAGTGTCACCACCGTCTTGATTCAGTAAAGGAGAAAATGCCTGAAGCCCAGATAGTTCGAGTTCCTAGTCTCAGAAAACCAAAAAAATTAGCGACAGACCCAAACCACGGCAGCCTTCTCTTTTCCCATCTCTGGAGCGTTGACTGCGTGGCCTCAGGAAAACCTGCCCGGGCTCATCCCATGTGTTCACCAGCGGAGCGGGCCACGGGAGCCACGGGGGCCATAGGGGTGAGCACCTCTGCCGGTCAGCCCGAGGCGTCCTGCTCCAGGCGCTGTGCTCCCGGCTCTGAGGGCAGCTCAACAGTGCTGCGCTCAAGGCCAAGGCATCGCGGGCTCTCTGGGCCCGCGTCCTTGGCCGTGCTGGCAGCTCGGAGCCCGGAGCCTGCTTCGGATTCTGTGTCTCCCTCTCTCTCTGCCCCTCCCCTGCTCACGCTCTGTCTCTCTCTCAAAAATAAATAAACATCAAAAAAACTTAATAAAAAAAAAGAATGCAAACTCAAAATCTGTTGAAATAGAAGCATCTATCTTTCTTCGTGGGTCAAGATTCAAGAATCATGGATTTGGCCCAACATACAAGTGTGAGCACTAAGGTTAGAGAATCACTGAGAGTCTGCAAATTGTAGCTATAAAATGCAGTTCTGAGCAGTATTTGGGTGAACCTGGCCCTTTCCGAGTAAATCTGTTCCGTGCATGCACTGAAATAAAGTGGAGTGTCCCACAATGACGGAAAGCCGGCAAATGAGAGACTTCCCGTGCCAACTCAATCCCGGTTTTTCTCAGTTGTGCTGTTAGCTTCCCATGGATCCCTCAGCACTGATAAATAACGAACAATGTGCATTCGTTGGCTCATTCCTCGTTGATCACGTTGCACACCCACAATGTAGCAGGAAGTGTACGACGTACCAGGAAGCACCAAGGAACACAACAGGCGTGGCCCCAGGCTCCATGGCCCTCACGGGCTCGTGAGGAAGGTGAACCTAAAGCCGTCACATGAACTCTAATGGAAATACAAACCGTGGCGGGTGCCATGAAGGAAACACGCACTTCTGAGAGTTGATGATGGTGGACGGGATTCCTACTCCTACTCTGGGATGGGGAAAGAGTCCTCCGAGAGTATGGAACGTAGGCTGACCGCTGAGAGGGGTAGCAGTTAGCAGGGAAGGCGGGAGAGAGCAGCCACGGGGAGGTCCTGGGGTGAAAACAAGCCTGACCGGTTCTAGAAACAGAAAGCGGCTGGCTGTACCAGCCACATCCATGGAGCCCCTCCCTCTTGGTCACAGTGGGGAGCCACTGATGGTTTGTGAGGAAGTGCAGGGAAGGTGACCTGGCAGCGACCGAGCTCAGTCCTGTGTTTTAGAATGCTTTGTGTCCTGCTGCACAAATGGAATTCACTAGACTGCTTTTAGACTACTCTCGTGTCTGCCAAAATCATTATATACATGAAAATGAGCTAATTTACATTGCTATGAATACATCTCAAAAACACAACTTCGAATTTTTGAGGGTTTGCAGTTGGTACAAAGATACCGTGCAATACCGTCCACATCCTGCACATGAAGTAAAATCCTGTAGGTTGTTTACGGGATGTGAAAAGAAGAGGCAGGAATCTGGCATAGAGGTTACTTCCCAAGAAGGAAGGAAGGGGACGTTTTCCCAGCTTGGTATCATTTGGTTTTTCTGGAAATTTAAAGCATCCAAGGCAAAGGATAACTTGTCTATTTCCTTTTACACATCGTTTATGGTGTTTGAGATATTTCACAACTTAAGATGTCAGATGTTCCTCTGTTTGTTTAAATGGCTACCAGTCCTTATCAATTAATGAATCTGGTTTCACTGAAAATTAATGGAAGCCATACGACCTTAATCATAAGTAAGTAGATTTAATCAACAGATAGTAACTTCCTTCATTGCTAGTGCTGGAGTGCTTGATTAACTTATTCAGGATGCTTAAAATTGTACCGGAATTGAGATATGGTGACATTAAATAAAAACTCACATTTTGTCATTTTCAAAGTTTTAAGCTCTTGGATTTATAAAAGGGAGCCTTGTCCAAGATCAGACTGGATACCTACAGAGTGTAATTAAAACCTGTGCAGAGTCCTGGGAGGTGGTTGGGGGGGGGGGGGGCACCTGGGCGGCTCAGTTCGTTGAGTGTCTGACTTCGGCTCAGGCCATGATCTCACGGTTAAGTTGGTGGGTTCAAGCCCCGTGTCGGGCTCTGTGCTGACAGAGTGGAGCTTGCTTGGGATTCTCTCTCTCCCTTTCTCTCTCTGCCCCTCCCCTGCTCAAGTTCTCTCCCTCAAAAATAAACATTAAAAAAATTTTTTTAAACCCAACTATGCAGAGTCCTAAGCCAGTGCCCTAGCTATCAATGTCACTGTTGATCTACCGTTGTTGATACACATTGAAAATAAGGTAGAAACCCTTCTCTCCAACTTCTTGGTTAAGACATAATGCAGTCTTTCCTTCCCACTGCACCTGCATCACCAACACATCCAAAAACATCCTCAAAAAGAGGATGTTATTTAACTTGTACTTCCTCCTCGGGCATGGCTGTTCCCGAACAGTGAGTGTGGACTGCCATGGGTCCAGGGAAAACGCCTGCGGTGTGCTTCAGGTCACGGACGGCCACGCAGAACAGGCTTTCTGCCCAGTGTCCAGGCGGACGTGAAGTGCTAATTGCTCTCACTGCTATTTTAGCCGCTACCTTTGAAGGAGAAATCAAGACAAAAGGTCTGACGAGTGTGAGTTCACGTGCGTGAGCAACCAGGCAGACCAGTGGGCGGTCCAGACACAGCCAGGTGAGTGCAGATGTGGACGCTCAAGGTTCATAGTTCTGGCCCGAGATTGAATCTGAGGAGCCTTTGTGCTATTATCTGCTGTCTTTGCAAACGCTTTGAACATCGGACTGAATGTGGTTTCTAGATGAAAGTCGCCAACGTCTCGACTTGTCTTCATTTTGTCCCTGGGAGCGTGAAGCTAACGCGAAGTGAGCTCAGGGCGAGAGAGGAAACCAGTCTCACGAAGGTGATGATTGTAGAAAAAAACAAACAGTCCCACTTTGCAGATGCAAAATACAGTAAGACATCGGAGTGGCTCTGGGGAGGCTGCGACTTCGGTGCGTGACCGTGAGGCACCGCACAGCGTCCCCCGCAGTGTGTCCAGCGTTTGAAATTCCAGGAGGACGTGGACAGTTGCTGTGTGTCAGGCCTGGACAGAGGCGACGGAACCAGTGGCGATGAGCCTCCCCGCACAGAATCGCAGCACAGCTGGTGTCTCCTCGTGGGGAGGGTCAGTGCTTCCTCGGCAGGCGACCTCTCACAAGGAGCCAAGGCCACACGCGGGGCGTTCCTTCCACGGACGCTCAGCCTCTTGTCCCGACACGTAGCCTGTGTTTGCAGCCACCCTTCCGTTCGGGGGTCTCTGCGAGCCGCCCGGCCCCTCACAGCCCAGCCCCCCAGCGACAGGAGCTCCAGAAAAGGGCTTTCGGCTTTTAGAGACGTTTCTGTGGACGCCAGGACAGAGTGTGGACCCCTTCGGAGGTAATGCAGTGCTTTGTCAAACCGCCTTAACCCAGAGTGCAAGACCCGCTGAAAGCAGGTGGGGGGCGGGGCGGGCCTGGGGGCCGCGGGGCTCACACAGGCTCCCTGTGCGAGGACCTGCCGCTCAGAGACCCGATTACCTCAGGAGACCTGCGCCTGGCATGTCCGAAGCACTCACGACGCGGACGGAAGCCCCACTCTGGAAAACCAGAGCTCTGAGGACAAGGACTTCCCACAGCATCCCTATCTGCAAAGCCCTGGGATAACAGACCAGGAATTTTACCAACAAGTTCCGTCGTGTTCATAGGCCCTGGTTAAAAGCTACGTTCTAGAAGTTTCCAAGCATTTGTGAAAACGCCTCGACCACAGTGACTCTAGAGACCAAGATCACAAGGCGGCACATGCCACTTACAGAGCAGTATGTGGGTGTGTGTGCACATGTGTACACGTGTGTGCACGTGTGCACGTGTATGTGGGTAGGTGTGCACATGTGTGTGCGTGTGTGCACATGTGTACATGTGTGTGTGCGCGTGTGCACATGTGTGCGCGTGTGCATGTGTGTACACGCGTGTGCACTGTGTATGTGGGTGTGTGCATGTGTATGTGGGTGGGTGTGTGCACATGTGTGCTGTGTGCACACGTGTGCACATGTGTATGTGGGTGGGTGTGCACATGTGTACATGTGTGCACGCGTGCATGCACGTGTGTGGGTGTGTGCACGTGTGTACATGTGTGTGCGTGCGTGTGCACGTGTACGTGTGTGCATGTGTGCGTGGGTGTGTGTGTGCACATGTGTACGTGTGTGCGTGTGCACATGTGCATGTGGGTGTGGGTGTGTGTGCACGCATGCACGTGTGCACACAGGGGAAACCACAGAAAAACACTGAGAAAAATACCAAAAAGTCTAAAAAGCTTGTTCATGGCAAGATGATGTGACTTCTCTTTTCATAACTTTTGCTGCCCTCAAATTGTCTATCCTCAAGAGGTACTACTTTGGGAATCAGAGACATTATTCTACATGCACACCCCTCTATGCACAGATGTGCACATATGCACGCCCGTGTGTGTGCACACTTGTGTGTGTGTCCATGCACAAAATAAAACAACACTGACTCCAGAAGGGCCCCAAGAGGAAGGGCCCTCGGTGAAGAATTCAGTGAGATGGCCAGGCTTTCAGGCTTAGGGTCCTGAAAAGAAAACGTCACTTTCAAAAGTCAAATTCTGCTAAATCCGGGGCCTGCTGTGGGCTGCAGGTTTGCAGGGAAAACACTCTCACACAGCCTGCTGGATGTCAAAATGTCCAGCTCCAGATCCCGTCCCCAAACCCAGGCCTCTGGGGACCCCGATGGCCCCAGTTCTCCAGGCGCCCTGCCTTTCACTTCAACAGGGGAAACTGAGACCAGACGGGTCAAGTGACTGCTCCAGGCCACACAGCGAATCAGCACTGATGCTGACCCGGACTCACGACCCCAGTGTGCCCTGCTTCCTGTGTGGTGTTCTCTCAATTCCAGGAGGGCGGAAGTCTAGGATCCAGCCATTTGTACAGATTCCTACAAAGCCCACGACACCACGGAAGACAGGCCACCCGGCCAGCAGCGCATCACACTGACAGCTCCTAGAGGCTTCGGGGCCGAGGCTGGTGCCTCCAGGAACAGGTGGCAGCAGGACAGCGTGAAAAGACGCTACCATGCCTCTGGGCCTCGTCCTGTCTGCCGCCGAATGCCACCTGCCGTAGCAGGGGGACCGATGGGAGGGGGGAGAGCTCCACGGGGGGTGGTGGGGGCAAGCACCTCTCAGTTCACACCCCGTGTCAGCAGACCCAAGGCACCCACAAACCACCAACTAGAGCCACACCCGAGTGGCATGAGATTTGGGACCACGGTCTCCCCATGGCCTTGGGGCTGCTCCTGGAGACATACCCCAGGTGCCTGGAGTTCACTCAACGTTCCCCCTCGTGGTTCACAACCTTTGGTTCATAAACTGGGCTTCTTTCTCCCATCCCAGTATTTCTCCTTAAAAAACCCAATGGGGTGCCTGGGGGGCTCAGTCGAAGCGTCCGACTTCGGCTCAGGTCATGATCTCGCAGTCTGTGAGTTCGAGCCCCGTTTCGGGCTCTGTGCTGACAGCTCAGAGCCTGGAGCCTGCTTCCGATCCTGTGTCTCCTTCTCTCTCTCTGCCCCTCCCGCACTCATGCTCTGTCTCTCTCTCTCAACAATGAAAAAACACTTAAAAAGTTAAAAAAAAAAAATCCAACCTTTACATAAGGTCTCCTTAATAAATAACAAAAGTGCTTACATCAAAAGCGAATCGTGCTGTCTGCCTGCCTTCAGGAAACGAAGAGAACTGTTCTTTACATCTCGGCTTCGTGATCAAAATGACAACGCACGTGGCTAAAATTACCGAACCCAATCTCCACGTTCGGCCAAAGCGGGGTTCCCGCCAGCTCCCGGGGCAGTGACCGTGCAGGTGAGCGCCCCATGCAAAGTGCCAGGACTGATGAATGAGAAGCTGTGGCATGAACTAAGGCACAGACTTTTCTTGCCCCGGTCACGTTTCACAGCTGCTGTCTTGTCCTGGGACAGAATTCCACAGCCGGCATCCATCCTTCCAGGGCAGAGGGCGGGGGAGACCGGCTCTCCCCTGCACCAGGAGCTCTCCGCCCGCCGAGAACACGATCCTTCTGGCAGAGACACAGCCCGTGCACTGTCCAGGGCTCTGCTGGGTGGGCTTCCTTCTCACTAAGTCATGCATTCGTTCGCAAACGCACACTGACGGAAGCCCACGAAATGCCGGGCACAGATGACAGGGAACAGGCCACGAAGAATCCTGGCTCACAGGCTCCCGCTGCAGGGGGGACGCCCAGCCCTCATTCATCAGCCCCCCAAGCCCACCGGGTGCCACCCCACACGGGGCGGGTGCAGGACGGGTTTCCCGGGGCTTCTGGTCCGGGAGGCGAGACAGACACCCCCTGCCACCCGTCCCCAGTGACTGAGTGAATGATCACAGATGGGGGGAGCACGGGGGACAGACCTCCCCGGCACGTCCAGGGACGCTTCCCAGAGGAAGCCAGGTGTACCTGGGGGCGAACAGGACGAGCAGGACTTGAGAGGAGGACAGGAGGCCTGAAGACGCGGTCCCCGCACACAAGCTGTAAGATGGGCACGGGGGCACCGAGGGAGCCGCCGGCAGGCCACCAGGAGGAGCGGGGCCCGAGGGACACACGGCTGGCACGCCCTGGCCCCCCGGGTCCAGCCCGTCCCACGCTGCCCTCCCCAGGGGATGCTGACCCCTTAGCATCCTCTGGACCTGAGCGGCCACATTGCAAACAGCAGCTGCTGGTTCTCGTCCTCGTGACACCCACGCCTGGATTCCCGTGCCCACGTGGCGGGAGGCGGGGGGGTGTCACTGGAGCGCCCGGCCGGAGGGGCCACCAGAGACAGCGGCAGTGCTCGCCGGCAGGCGCCCCAGCCTGGGTTTTGGAAGGGCGTGTGAACCTGAGGAGGATCTGTTTGCATTTCCCTCAGCTGAGTGAGGCACAGAGGACCGTCCCTGCAGATCCCTGCAGAGTGTGACCAAAATAAACCCTGCTGTTTCGAGCGGGCCTTCTGGAATGACTGGTTATGCACCCCCCCACCCCCACCCCGGGGCTCTCGGCCAGGCAGGGCGCTGGGTCGGAAGGACGTCCAGCAGCTGAGCAGACGCCTGGCAGCCAGCGGGTCCCCGGGGGCCAGGCCCCTGCCCCGAGCCCCCTGTGACGGGGCGGCAGAGGGGCTGAGGGCACGGCCAGCCTCGCCGAACCGACGGCCTCGGGGCGGTCTCCACGCAGGTCTCAGTGATGCTGCTGAGGTTTTTCTTGGTGGCGCGATGGAACGAGAGGAGACAAGGTCCGGGAAGGAAGCAGTCGGTTCTCAAGCGACACTGGGACCAAGCAAATATCAAGGAACCGGGCCTTGCTGGGGGCTGGGGTCAAAAATAAAACGGGCCCGTTTCCCAGCCTCTCCAAGAGCGTCAAATTAAGGAGCTTCAAGTAAGGGTCAAACCCAGATCCTTTGCGGAGGCCTCGTAAATGTCGGACGGGGCGCCTCGGCGTCTCTCAGACAGGAGTCCCCTGAGGCGCTCCCGCCTCGTGGACACTAAACTGCAGCTTTTGGGAATTTCAGGGACTTTTTTTCCGAGCAGCCCTGGCCCAGCGGAGGTCCAAGGTAGACCGAGGGCTCACGCCAGCGACATTCGTGACCGCTGCTTCTGTCAAACGGCACGAGTCCCGACGGAGCCACGGCGGCCCCCCACGTCTGCAGCACAAACGGGAAGAGGCACCACCAGCGTGGACTCCGTGGGACAGAGACAGCACGAGACGGAAACAGGAAGCAGGCTGAGAAAAGCGTCAGCTGCACACACCAGGCATTTCTTCTGGACAAGAAAGGGTGACTTCCAAGGGAGCGCCACGAATCCAGAAGGCAAGGCCAAGAGCAATGGAAAAATCATCCTCAGGAATTCGAATCGAGCCCTTTCCAGGAACTGCCAGCTTGGGCCGGACTGCAGCGCAGGACGCATGGGCCAGGCTCTGGGGGCCTCCCACATCCTCTCGGGAAGAGGCGGGTGTGACGGGGACGTCCACGTGTCTGCGTGGCTGGGCCCCGGCACCCAGACGCTCCCTCGAGCACCCGTCTGCGTGGCCGGGCAGGCACCGTTTAGAGGGAACGATCGCTTAAGCTGGTGGACTTGGCTAAGGCAGAACCCCCTCCCTGACGCGGGGGGGCCGCATCCAACAGTCGAAGGCTCGGAGCAGGGGAAGGGAGGTCCCCCAGGAAGAGAGAAGCCTGTCCCCGGACGGCCCTCAGGCTCCAGCGGCGGCCCCCGCCCTTCCCGGTCCCCTGCCCGGCGGCCGCCAGCCCCACCGGCCCCACGGCCACAGGAACCCGTACCTTAGCAGAAACGAGTCTGTCTCTGTCCGAGTACGAACATCCTGTCGGTTCCAGCCCCAGGGCCCGCGGCATCTGTCCCACACGCGTGTGCCACTGCATGTCCGGTGTGGGGCAGGTGGCTGCGGGCATGGGTCCTCACGTGAAGAGCGTGTTCACAAAGCTGCACTCCTGACCAGCAGCCAGGACGGCTCACGCGCACCTGGGCCTGATTTCGGTGACAGGATGCTGGAGCCTGAGCCGGATGCCACGACAGGATGAGGTTGGGGGACCCGACGGGGGGGGGGGTCGTGACACTGCACGCGGGAGGAATAGGAAGTTAGTGGCCAGAGAGTGGGCTGCGGCACAGGGTATTTTCCAAAGATGGCCCCGCGGACGTTTCCCTTCCAGCACGATCTTCTCACCACGCGAGAGGACACTCGCCACGGGAGGTGAGGTCCACGTTCCCTGCCTTTGAACCTGGGCAGGCCGGGAGCTGCCGTGAAGTGACACGGTGGGACTTCCGAGCCTAGTCTGGGAAAGGAGGCGCGGACTCCCCCCGGCTCTCCCTCCTCAGGACGCGGTCCTCAGGAACGGTGCCTCGACGTGGACGAGGTCCAGCACACTGAAGCGGCCAAGCTGGGAGAGCACCGGGAGGGGCCGCAGAGAGACAGGGACGCTCCAGGGGCCCCGCCTGCCTGAACCAGCCCCACCCGGAGCCCAGACAACAGAGCTCAAGGCTGTGCGGGCTCTAAGCCACCACGTACCGCACCGCCCGCCGAGTGGTACAGAGACGAGCCGTCCTCACGCCGCAGATCTGTAAGCAGATTGTTCCTGCGTAAAGCCACCCTGAGTCTGCTGACGTTGCTATACAAAAACATCAGAGACAACAGACACTTATCTCTCACAGTTCGGGAGGCTGGGAAGTCCCAGATCAGGGAGCCAGCATGGCTGGGTGAGGGTCATCTGGGTGGCCGACTTCCCGCTGTCCTCACACGGTTGAGACAGACTCCTGTCTTCTCGCAAGGGCACGAACCCCATTCATGCGGGTTCCATCCTCCCGACCTGCTCACCCCGAGGCCCCACCTCCAAACACTATCGCAGTGGGGGTTAGGGTTTCACATACAGCAGCGCATGCGGGCGTTTGTGGGACAACCAGAGCAACTGGGGTCTCACAGCCCATGTGCAGAATTGTGGGGTGCAGCTTTGACAGTGGGAAGCCACTGACGCCCCAACACGGTAAGATCTGTGTTTGTAAATGACTGCTCTGACCACCGTGTGACAAACTGACCAGAGGAGACAAGAGTAATGTGCAGAGCCCAGACGGGGGGCTCAGCCACAGTAAAAACGAGAGAAGACGGTGACTCAAAGGTAGCAGGTTCCTCATTCACACACTCGAGGGACCTCACAGCCTAAGACTTCGTAATACAATAGCAATAACAGCATTAACGCTGGCACTGTGCTTATCAGCTTATGAAACGTTTCGTCTACATCATCTTATTTGGTGATTTCCCTTTATGATTCGGTAGATCTCAGCTCTGCAAAATTAACCCATATCCTACTCCATCAAGCCCTAAAGTATGAAGCCCCATCAATTTACATAAATGAAATATCACAATTTAATAACAACATTATATGAAGTTACAAATTACGACTCTCTGCTCTGGCCTTCCTTCAGTTTTCCAGTGTGCCCTAGTCCTCACCACAGGGCCTTTGCACACGATTCCCCCTGGGACCTCACCATACCATCCTCCTTTGCCACTTCTCACCCTTCAGATCTCAACTCAACGTTTCCTTGTTATGTGCTTTCATGGTTTATTCCTTTCCTTCAGAATACTTGTCTTGATCTGTTACTACACAAGAATTCACACAGTCACGTTTACTGACTTTCATCTCCTTAGAGTCCAGGCTGCAAGGGGTTGGGGGACTGGGTCTACTTCACTCATCACCACCCCTAGAATTGTGCCTGACCCACGGAAGGTACTCAGTAAATATTTGTGAAAGGAGGAAATTAATTTTTAATTGGTCAAACATTGCATAAGACAGAGAATGGCTTCAATTTCCAAGGCACTGTTTATTTTAATATCGTTTCCAGCAGGAGCCAGGTTCTTGGCAAAAGATAAACTCCTAGAAGTTTTAATTTTATTACAAAAGTTATTGCTGCTCTTTGCGAACTATTTTGCAAATATGTGCTGGGTACCAACACTGTAATTTCAACATAATTACAATAACTGCAAGAGAAAAACTCCAATCAGGGCCACGGTGGAGACAATAATCCCTTGAACTCCAGAGAAGAGCAGATCTTATCCTGAGTCACCAGGGGAAGATGTGTGAAATGACACGGGGGCTTTCTGCCCTGCAAGCGGACGGCGTCACAGGCGCCTCTGAAGCCCAATGAAGCCACAGTCCTCTCGGGTCACAAAGCTCAGATGTAGGGAGGCTCGGGGGCATTACAGCTGCCTAAGTGATTCCAGATTCTCTGCAAAGCTATTATTACTGAGCAATTTATGCTGTTGGCATTCAGAAAACAACAGAAATATGATTCCAGATGGAGGCGTTCAGAGCTTGGAGAACCTCTGTTTTTCCGGAACAGGAACAAAGACTCCAAAGGTGTATTTTAAGCTAAAAAGAGACCTTTTCCCTCCCACCGCCGTTTGTACCGGGACTTAAGAAGGTGAAAACGGAAGCAGTGGGGACTGTGTGCAAAGACATTCATTGATGAGGCCAGGGCCTCACCACTCTTCCAGATTCTTCTAGAGTCAAGGCTGGGTCTTCCCTGAAGGGACGCCCAGATAGCAAAAAGGCCAGAGGATCGTATACAAAATCTCCCTGCACGCATGTAGTCTCGGGCAGACATCCGCACTATTTTTTTCTCCCTTCCCAAACCGAGATTGCCTTAAACACAAGCAACATCTTACAATTTTGCTCATTCTGTTCTAATTATATTACCAGCAATATCTGTGCAGTCGACACTAAAAGCTCAAGAGACTTCTTACCTCATTAAAATTTTTGCTTAGTTATCCCCAGAAGAGAGGCTCCGAACGCCAATTACCATAAATTTGCAGGCAAGGGCCATCCCGGGAGCAAATCTGGTGGCAGGGGAAGGCTGGCTTCTGTGGTTTTGGGGGTGTGGAGAGGAGTATTCTAATAATAGGACGCCATTAGCTCAGGATAAAAGGCTCAAGGGCAGCGCTGGCACCCATTAGGAGTTCCTAATTAGAGTCTGAGTAACTGCTATTTAATGAGATGGTGAGAGGTGCCCAGAGAACAGGCCGGGAACAGAGCGAACTCCCCACTCCCTCGGCACTTAAGGGGGAAGGGCAGGGAATTAAGAGCTGATGCTCACGCCTTCAGTGTTGTGCGTACAAATGCAGGCTTTCCTATTGTTTTTTTTCTTTTCCCTTAACATAAATGTGGGGGGTGGAGATAGAGAATAGGGTTTCGTAGGAAACTAAGAGGTGCTGGAATTACTCAAGACCCTCCTTGTTTAAAGGCTCTGGGAGCCTTGGCTCCCGAGCCAGCCCCTCCCCCAGACCTGCCGGGTCCCGCGCAGGGGGGTCCCCAGCACGTGTGGGTGCGGACAGACCGCGCGGCTGGCATTCAAACTCCCCTCCGGACGTCTTCCAGTCGGTGGCGCAGGCAGAGCTGGTTCCGCGCACCGGGTATTTCGACGCCGCTCCTTGTCATGCCCCCACCCCATCGTGATGTCGGGCACGTTCGCACAGGCCACCGGCGCTGGCACGGGGCTGCCCGGCCCGGTCGGGGGCACAGGCTCCGCGAGAAGGGAGCGCAACCGCGGGCAGCGGCGGCTGAGGGCGACACCCTCGGGGCGGGAGTGCGACCCCGGGGGCGGGGGCCGCGGGGGCGGGGTCTCGAGGTCCCGACCTGCGGCCACAGGGCTCAGAGCGGCCGAGGGAGGAGAGACCGCGGGGCGCGTCCCTCCGCTCTCCCGGGTCCCCAGTCCGGGAGGGACCTCTCGCCTGCTTCCGGGGACCCGCGAGTAGGGCGCCGCGCACAGGCCCTGAGAAAGCGGGGATCCCCGGCCGCGCCGGCAGCAAACGTGGCCACAGCGCACTCCCCCACCTCCACGAGCGCTCCGCGGGGGCGGCGGGCCTCCGGGGGGCCTCGGGCTGGGCCGAGCTGCGTGCGGACACGCGTTGGGCCGCGGCGCTCCCGGGCCTCCGGGGGCCGTCTCCTCGGCGGCGGTCACCGCGGGGACAGCGCGGGGCTCGAAGCCCCCCGAGACCCAGCGCGGCCGCCGATTCCCAGCCCACTCCCACCGCACGCCCTGAGGGAGGCGGCCACCCGCTTCCCGGGGGAGTCCCCGCGGATCCGACACCCGCCTCCACGCGGGCGCCCGGGGGCGAGACGGAGGTGCGCCCAGCCCACTGCCCACACCCCCACCGCCAGCAGGGCCACCACGGCCACCTCCCCCCTCGCCCACCTCCCCCGCCTCGGTGGCCACCCCCTTCCCGCCCCTGCTGCCCCAGTCCCGCGCCTCCGGGGGCGTCTGGCCACCGCCTTCCTTCCGCGGGGCCCACCCCTACCTCGAAGCTCCGCGCCTCGCCCTCCACCCCGGGGCCCACCCGAGCCAGGACGCTGAGCCCCACTCGGTGGTCTCCGGCGCGCATGCGCGCGGGCCTCTTCCCGCGCACCTGTGAGAGCGCCCGGGGGCGGGGCGGCCGCCTCCCGCGCACCTGTGCGAGCACCCCGCGGGGTCCCAAGCCTCTTCCCGCGCGCCCGGGAGCGCCCGGGGGTCTTCCGGCTCTTCCTGCGCGCCGGGGGAGGGGGGTCCTCCGCTCCTTCCCGCGCGCCCGCGAGCGCCCCGGGCCCCTCCGGCTGCTGCCCGCGAGCCCCGGGGCCCTCCGGCGCGGCCGGGCCCGGGCCGGCGAGCCCTCCACTCCCCCGCCCCCCGCCCCCGCCGCTGGTCCCCGGGGAAGCGCGCCCAAGCCCGGCCCCCGCGGGGCGGACAGCGGCGCCCGGCACTCACCCTCGTCCGCGGACGCTCAGCCGCTCCGGGGAGCGCGCCGAGGCTCGGAGCCGCGGGGGCGGGAGCGGCCACAGCCTGGGCCGGGCGCGCGTGCACACGGGCGCGCGGCCTCCGGGCGGGAGCGCGAGCCCGCGCCGCCGCGAGTCCCGGCTCCGGGGAGAGGGTTGCGGCTCGGCGCCGGGGCCTCCTCCGCGCGCCCCGCCCGCCCGCCGCCCGCTTAACCCTTTCCAGGACCCCGGGACTTCCTGCCGAGATGCGGGCTGCAGGCGTGGAGGGCGGCGCCACCTGTCCCCACGACGGCCCCACGGCCGATGCTGGGCCCGAGCTGCCCCCCGGTGTGAGTGAATCCCCGCAGCCACCCCGCGAGAAGCGGAGAGCAGGTTCCCGCCGGCGGGCTCGGGGTTTCTGCCCCGACCACACTCTTTTGTGTCCTGCTTCCCCTCCCCCGCTCCTCCGTTACAAAACCGTGCGATAAAATGTAGTGTTTACATATGTTTGCAAAATTGGGGACGCTGCGTTGTTGGCATATTTAGTGGTTAAAAACCTATTGCCTACATCCTTACAGATTCCGGGATAAAAGACAAAAACGTTGCGAACGCTCAGAGGAAACTGCTGAACTTTGTTCTTCTGTCTGGAAGTGTGGCCTCAACCATCTCCGGCTCCCTGCAGCTCGGACCTGGCATAGGGCCACGGGGGGACCCTCTGGACCTCACCGAGAACGTGAAGTGTTAGCTCCACAAAACCAGTGGACAAGGGAGACACTTCCTCTGACTTCAGCTGCTTTTTATTCCTACATACAGCTGCTTCCTGCCCAGGTCAGTTCTAATTAAGACTGGACCCCTGATGGCAAACGCTATTTTTAAGTTTTATGCAAAAATTATGATGATTACATTTCCATAGGCCCAGAGAGCCTCAGACTTGACTTTTTTCAAATTTTGCTCTTGACAGCCTTTGCCGGTTTCATACGCTGCGAGGCTTTTGGATTTCAGCGCCAGAGCTAACACCCTGAGAACATCCTTAAAAAACGTTTTCATTCTGCCAAGTGGAATACTTTACCTCGGGATTTGGATCAAAGGAAGCAGAAACCAAGCAAACTACTGGGATGTGTATTTTTAAATTATCAGTTAACTATACCAGAAGCAGATCTTTTGGGGGCTGAACTCATTCCCATCATGCTCCATTTTTGTTTTGTTCTCTTTACTCCAAAAACATTCCAAAATCTACTGGGATCTTTTTTCGCGGATGTTCTGTTCACCTTCACATGGAGACTGTGTGTCACTAGCTCACCCAGCTCCATTGGCTTAAAGATGCCTGGAGTGGAGTTTTAAACTTATTTCCCAGCAATGCCTCCAGCCCTCACCCCCATTCTTTCAGGGGAAGCTTTAGGCTGACCCACAGCTTTATAGCCTCATCCACGTCCCCCACCCACTTTTGTGGATTAGAATCCAGTGGCCCCTAAGTTTTCCCCAACCAAAGGTGGAGTACTGGCCTGTCTTCTCTACCGTTCTCCAAACTTCCAGAGATCAGATAATACGTCGCATTTAACTTTTCTTCCCGCGGGATCTTACTATGCTTGCCATATACTAGGTTCTTAGTAAATGTTTATTGAATGAGTGAAAAAGTAAATGAATTAACTTAAAATATTCATCCAACCCATATGCCATCTGGTAGATAAGGTGTGTGGGGAACCCCATCCATTTTCAGACTTTACATGTTTTATTTTTAAAAATGTACTGTGGTCCCAATATGGCCAATGGAAATTGCGGTGGAACGATCCATGCATTTAATTAGGAAGTCATTCAAACTACAGGGACATCCAGAGTCCCTGAAATCAAACATGGGATCCAACAATACCCAGAAAAAGAAGGACTTGTCGTAAACATTAAATAACGTCCATTCCAACAGTATTTCAAGAATATTATTATTTTACTATTTTAAATTTTCCACTGCTCAGAAAGAGCCTAACCACGCATGGCACACTTGAAGAAGTGTATAAACGAGCTGTGCAGAGCTGTATGAGGTATAAATGAAAATGTAAGTGAAACTCAGAATTGCCCTGGGTGAGATGGTGTCCGGCCCCCTAATAAATGCAGGGTCTCCCGGCCTGGACACCAGGCTTAGGGGACTCTGACCCCCATCTGGAAACTGCATGGGGAGAGCAGAGAGCACAGCTTTGGAATTCAACAGATGGGATTTCAAACACCAATGTCACCATTTCTCCACCTTAAGAAATTTGCACAGAACCCCTGACCTCTCTGTGGCCTTCTGTCCTCTTCTGTCTGACCAAGGTGACACATGCAAGGCATTTAGCTCAGTGGGTCTTAACTCTAGCGGGAGGACAGCCCCACTCGTCACCTGTGACTTTGTCACTGCCCCTCTGGCTGAGTGTCAGCAAATACTTTCTGTGTTCCCAATTCTGTGCTTCTGCATGTCGTTTTCATCACACAACACCCAGTACTTACAGAAGATTCAGGTGGCTGGGCAGTCCAGCACTGAGCCCTGTTTGGATGCTGGACACCGGTTTTCTACTCGTGCTGATGCCAGAGAGCAGATAGTTTCCCCAAACTTAATAGCCCGTAAGAGTTGATGCACTCCTGCCTTCCAATAAGAGGCAATTAAATTCCAGTAGCTGTCAGGAATCGATCCCGTTGCTACATAGTGCTTTGAGTCTCTTGGCATGAAAAATTAACCAGAATATCTGTGTGTTGGTGTGGAAACATCAGTCCCCGCGGCCTTGAAAAATTCTGCCCGTGTCGTACGAACACGAAGCCATCTCCTACACAGAGCTCCCCGAAATTCCCCTGGCCCCACCGTGACTACCCCCTTCGGCTCTGATGGCTCTGGGTCCGTTTGTAGTGTCGTGTAAGCCATTTCTTCAACATGGTGAATATTCTCCTCAGGCCTGAGTTTTCCCAAGCATCTAATTAGCCCGTGCCTGAGAATGTTACGCGCGAAAAAGAGGAATGTAAGTGCCCTGAAATACTGTTGACGATTGGCCATTAACTGGTTGTGTACCGACCGTGTACTTGTGATGTCACTGCACACATTTTCTGTTACGGACAGTCCCGGGTTTAGGAGAATACCTGAGCGGTCCTGATCTGAATAGGACAATGGAGACCTGTCTTTTTAGCCTCAAGCCCCAGGGCCAGCACTGTGAGCAGATCAAGCTGTGCTCGGTGCTGGTCCAGTCGGTGAGAGGAGGAAGCCTGATTGTGCTGAGTGTCTCCCTCCTGCCGTCCTTCGTCACTGTGGGCAGCGGAAGGAGGGGGGTGGGGGGGGCTGGCAGGCCACCAGGAGGCCAACAGTTCCTGTCAAGTGAGTCAGGACTGCAATCCCTAAGGGCCGTGAAGTTCATTAGTGCTGATTCTGGTAAACCTTCTCTTGGAAAAGACATACCAGCTGAACAGTTATTTTTAAATACTTTCAAGGCATGTGTTTATCCTGTTAGAGCAAGTTATTTACAATCAAATACGATCTCACATGAATCTTCGCGGTATACCTACACGTAAGCGTGCATGTAACTCCGCAAAATACCCAGGTGTAGATACACGCACTGCCAGAGGGCAGTTTTACAGCTGAGGGAACGGACTCTCTCTCAGAGAGTCCGATGTCACTTTCGTGTCACGTGCCCAACCCCAGGCCCTTCTTCACGTTGACAGTGAAACACCGTCTTTCCAAATGAATGAGTCCTATCTTCCGAGTACAGATCAAGGAGGCACAAAACCATACTTCGTGTAACGGGAATCGATGCGTTAAAAATCAAATTGGCTTCCTAGTACATCTCGATGGCTTCATCCTGCCACACGGATTTCCACCCCAAGCCCCAAACACTTTGTGCTGCGAGTGAAGGGTTCACTTTTCCAGCGGAAGCTGCCCGGTGGGTGAGTCGCCCGAGACTGGGGGCGGGGAGGGAGGGTGTTGGCCTTGCAGCCTGGGGGGTGGGTCCTTCTCTGCCCTAAAAACCATTCTGCTCAACACTCCTACTTCACACAGTGGGCCTGCAGGAACTTTCCGGAAGGGAATCTCCTGCCGTTTGCCCACTGCTCTAGTAGGTTAGGGCCAGGACGGGAGTTCTCTCCTGGACAAGCAGCACTGGGGACGCCCAGTGGTGTGGGTGCAGCAGGAGGGCCCGGTGCCTTTACCGCCACGCCGGGAAGGCGGTCCCCAGAGCGGGGTGCCTGCTGTTCTCAGACCAGTCTCTTCTACAGCACAGTTCTCTCACTACGCAAGGAATGCTCGTGGGGCGTCTGGGTGGCTCGGTCAGTTAAGCAGCAAGGTCAGGATCTTGCGATTCGTGGGTTCGAGCCCCACGTCAGGCTCCTTGCGGATGGCCAGGACCCTGCTTGGGATTCTGTCTCGCTCCTGCTCTCTGCCCCTCCTCTGCTCTCTCTCTCTCAAGATAAATAACTTAAAAAAAAAAATCCAGTTAAAAAGAAAACAATGTCAGCAATGCTTTAGGTGAGGTGCAAGGTTAAATGAGACAAACACCAAAATCAAAACGGAAGCACAGTGTTACTGTCTCCCCACTGATAACACAGGGACTGCAAAAAAAGTTTTGTTTTTTTCAAGTTTTCACACAGTAAAGGTCTAATTAGGAAATCTCAAAAGTATAAACTAAATAAGGACACCTTATCCAGTTAAACCCAACTTAAAGGTTCTTATGGGTCAAGTTGTGTCCCCCCGACCCCCGATAAAGGCATGTTGGAGTCCCAGCCCCTCAGAGCGTGACCTTATTTGGAGATGGGGCAGCCAAACTGAAATGAGCGAGTTAGGGCGGGCCCTAACGCAAGGTGAGCGGGTCCTTCCAGAAGGAGACTCCGTCACAGACGTGGACGGGCACAGAGGGAGGCCGAGTGAAGGCAGAGGCAGAGGCTGGAACGATACGGCCACAGCCGAGGATGCCGGCGAGCTCCGGCCCTCAGACGGCGAGGCCGTGACGCAGGGGTGCCGGCCTGGCCTACGGACCGTGGGAGGGCGCGTGGCCCCTGCCCCGGCCTCCCGCGGCCCTTCCTTAAGGCAGCTCTGGGAAAGCAGGACAGGGGTCTGGGGTCTTCGCCTCTCAGACGGTCTGCTGTGGGGGAGCACGTGGCTGTTTTCCTTGTTTTTAACCCGTTGAGGACTGGACTTCTCAAAATACGATACAAATGAATGGGTGGACAAAGGAGAGTTTGGCAAAGATACACAATACAGACGGCCACTTCCTCGGGACGCAGCTAAATGGGCACACGGCATTCTGTCAAAATGTCACCCGCGTCTCTGCTCCACACGCGGCCTGGGGACACTCGGGGACCCGGCCTGGCTGGAGGATGTGGGTCTGAGGAGCAGCAGGCTGCCGGCTGGTCCTCGAGAAGCCCCGGGCCACGGCACCCAGGGCGGCACGGCTGGGCTCTCCTGCCTCATCTGTCTGGACCTCGACTTCCCGTGGGGCTGGGCAATGGGCTCGCAGAAAAGTAGCCACGGGATGGGGGAGGGGTGGTCACAAAGGGGCTCTAAACTATTTCCAATAAATATACACAGAATCCGGGGCGCCCGGGGGGGCTCAGTCAGTCAAACACCTGACTCCTGATTTCGGTTCCAGTCAGGAGCTCACGGTTGGTGAGCTCGAGCCCCACGTCGGGCTCTGGGCTGACAGGGCGGAGCCTGCCTGGCATTTTCTCTCTCCCTCCCTCTCTGGCCGCCCCCCCACCCCCGCACCGGCTCTCTCTCAGGATAAACGATTAAAAGTCTGTACGTGGACACGGAATCTGGCGGCCGGCCAGGCGGGCCTCCGCGTCTTCCAGCACACGGCCTCTTTCCCGCCGCTCCGGGGTTCGGCCGGGCGCCCGCCAGGAGAGCGCTCCTGAGGGACATCGAAGCCGGAGGGCCTGTGTGAACCCTGGCCTTTCGGGTGCGCGATGCTCTGGTTTCGTGGTTACAGAGATGCTGGACGCTGCTTCCTCGGCCCCCCACTCCTGCGCTCAGCCCCCCGGAAGCAGGGGGCGGCCTCGGCCGGAGGAAGGGCCGCCTGGCACAGTTGCAGGGGACGGGACCCCCGCGGCTCACAGTCGTTCTGTGCCGCTGCAGGAGGCCCGGGGCCACCAGGCCTTCCCAGCTCCCCCTGCCTTCCTCCCGAGAGGCCTCTGCCTCCTGCTGTGTCTCCCCTCCTCGGGCATCTTTGGGGTCCCGCTCCGGAGGGAGCCTCCGTGGGAGGGGACCCCCGGGTAAGCGGACGATGGCACTGAGCTCCTGCGATCATCCGGACCCTTCCAGCAAGGCCGAGCCGGGCGCCTCCGGGAGCCGCCGGACGAGATGGGCAGAAATGTCCACGCACGAAAGCGGTTGCGTTACGGGAGCCTCCCCGCCGCACCTGTGTCGCACCTGACACGGTGCGCGTCCGGGGGCTGCTCCCAGCTCTGCGTCCAGGCCTGCTCGGGGCCTCTCCGAAGCTTGTCCGCCACTTTTCCCCAGGCCGGGCCCAGACCCCGCTGCCCGGTGGGCGCGAGGTCCCAGAGCCGCTGGCTGAGGGTCCGTCCCCGCCCTGCCCGCCAGGTGTCCTGGGCCAGGACCAGCCTGTCATCAGAGACATCCTCGCCTGACGACTTTGTTGTTTGTGCCTTTTATTTCCCCTTGAACGTCTACCGTTTTGCTCTTAGAAAGGAAAAGAAAACATAAATGCGATTACTTTGGACAAGTGTGTCTGGGGAATGAGTTCCACAGAGACTCTGCTGAACCTCCAGTCGCCCCACTGTCCCCTCAGCCCGTCCCGCTCTCACGCTCCCTTCTTTCCCACACGTCACCTCTCTTCTGCCAAGCGAGGGGTCTCCCTGCCCGGCCACAAGGTTGGCCTGGGACTCAGGCCTCCAAGGGGACGGGAGAGGGTTCGAGGAGGCTGCGTTCAGAAGGGACTGTGCCGGCTGCAGGGATTCACTGCCCTCGCCCCGTGGGGCCGTGAGAGTTCACGGGGTCCCCTGCAGAAAAGATGCCATGGGCAGAGCTCCGGGAAGGCCAGGGGACTCGGGAGACGGCTGTGGCCCCAAACCACACCTCAGGGCCGTGGAGAACAGTAAGGTGTCATTTTCACATGGCCTGGGGCCGCAGGGCCTGCATTTGGCTTCTGCCCTGAGTCCTTGGGCACTGGAGGCCCACCAGGCAGCAGGCGTGCTGTGGGAACACCCGGGGGGCTGCAGGTCTCAGAGACCCCCGACCACCACCTGCTCCATCCAGGCAGAGCACAGCGCAGAAAACAGGAAGTCAGGACGCAGTCCCCACACCTGGAGAGCCCGCTCCAAACCAAGCCCTGCTGGGTCAGGCGGCACCCGGTGACTCCTGAACAGAGCTCAGCGTGCAGCAGCCCGGGGGAGCTGCGGGGACACGGGGCTGATGGTCACTCCGCGGGCTGGTGCCCCTCCACCCGGTTGCAAGAAGACCTTTCAGACGATCTGCTGTCCGGTCCCATCTTGCCCTTCGCCCCGGAAGGTGTCCAGCAGAAGACGAGAAGCCTCCGCAGGATTCCTCAGGGCCTCCAGCGTGGCCGCCATCTGACGGCACCTCTGCGTGGCCTAGTCCTGCACGAATAAGAACTCAATCCACAGGACGGTGCGGGTTCCCTGTGGTCGCTGTGACATGTTGCCATAAAATCTGTGGCTTCGGCTTCAAACAATACACATTTCTTGCTTGCGGTTCTGCAGGTGAGAAACCCAACCTGGGTCTCCCCGGGCTAAAGTCGGGACGGTGGCAGGGCCGGTTCCTTCTGGAAACTCCAGGGGAGGCCCCGTTTGCTCGCTTCTCCGGCGTGCACAAGCCCCTTCCTCGGCTTTGCCCCTGTGGCTCTCTCCCTCACCCGTTTCCTTCTCTGACCCGCCCGCCTCTCCCTTGCAAGGACCCCTGTGATGGTGCCTGGGCCCCCATGATCGAGTCTCGTCCCCTCATCCCAAGATCCTTAATTTAGTCACATGTGCTAAGTCCCTTTTGCTGTGTGAGGCAACAAGGGGTCTGGGCACTAGTATGTGGGCATCTGGGGGCCATCGTTCGGCCCGGCACACGAACTCGCCGAGATGAGCGAGATCTGCAGAGGCGTCTGCACAGCACCGGAGCGGTGTGGCCCCGGGTGGGTGCCCCGGCCTTGGCCCTCCCAACCGGGGCCTGGCCCGCTGCAGGCAAGCAACACATCCTTGTGGAGAGGATGAACGTATCCAATAAGAAGTGAGAAAATCATGGGAAGATCAAAATAACCGTGGCCTGCAGGACGGCGTGGTGGAGACAGGGGTCCAGAGGGCAAGCGCTTTCCGGGGTGACGGCTGCCCGACCACAGGCCAGGCACTGAATCGAGACCTTCATCCGTTATTTTATGTAAATCTTACCAACCTCCTGCATTTTACAGGTGACAGAATTGAGGCTCAAAGAGGTAATTAGCCCGAAGCTGCATGGCCAGCAAACCTAAGTCGCGAAGCCACCGTCTGAATGTCAAAGCTTGTGTTCTCAGCCCCCCGTCTGTATTTCCTGAAAGCTGAAAGAGGTTTCAGGATGCTGGCACAAACCAGGACAGTGGCTTCAAATAATCTTCTGGTCGCTCACTTTGGCAGAATGAACGCTCCAGCTGCTCCCGGGGCGGGAAACGCAGACACACACGGCAGCTGGCACACGGGTTGCGTATGCTTCCTGGCAGTTCAGAGCCCCCGATCGCCAACTGTGGCCCCTAGAGATCCACAAACCCCAGGTGGTGGATCCTCGTCTGGAGAAAGCCTGTCCTCTGAGGAATTCCGTAGCGGAGTCAGTCGTGAATCTTTGTGCGGAGACCAAAATTACCGTTTGTGTAAATCTGGACGTGCGCCCGTTGAATTTGCCCAGAATAGGGTGCCGAGAATAGCGCCAAAGCCAGGCGGACGCAGCGAGACGACGGGGACATCTGGGGACAGAGCAGGAATCCCGTATGTTCACACCAAAAAAAGAAATCGAGCAAGCGACCTTCCCTGGAGACGGAGAACGTGAAGAATTGGTGTGGCCTCAGCTCCGTCGGCCGGGGGCCGTCTGTGCACGGGGCGTCCAGCGTCCCCCCTGGCCTCGGCCCGCCTGCCGCCCTGCCTGGATGAGAACCACTGAACTGGACACAGGACACGAGTCCCACACACTTGGCACCACAGGAAAAAAAAAAGCAATAATTTTTTGATGAGCAGAAAAACATAAGAATAACTCCTCCATTACTTACCGACCTAGAGCAAGGCGCACAGGGCTCTCTCTCTGCGTGCGCGCCATGCACCAGCAGCCCTGCATCTCAGAACCTTCTAGAATTCGCCTGTCAGCGGCTGGGACACACTTTACCGGGTCCCCCGGCTCTGCTCAGACGCTGTACGGGAGCAGACCTACCAGAGCAGGACCCTCGGGGACCCCGCCCCTCCCCCAACCTCAGCTCTGCCCTCCCCCTCGCTCCCCTCCCCCACATTCATCACCGCCTGGCCCTGGGCTCTGCCTCAGCCCTCAAACCGCATTCTAGAACACCACACGCGGCCTACGTCTGGTCATCCTCCTAGAAGGCGGCTGGCTCCGTGACGCTCAGCTGATGCGCTCCGTACCGGGTCGTCTGTGTGAACCAGAACTTCTAGAGACCCCGTGCATCGTAACCGGAGACAGCCTGGTGGGCACGTTCAGCCAGCAAGCCGCTCGTACGGGTGATCCCTTATCTCTGGCGTTGACAACCCAGACGAGGGAAAAGCCCCTCAATCACGCAGAGCCTCGGGTCTCCGTGGGCACCACTGTGCAGGTACGCTGGCTGCCCTTCTGACTGTCCGCTCCGCAGCCTGGCTGGGCTCCCGGCAGCCCACCCACACGATCCCGGCCAGCGGGGCCCCTGCCAAGGGTCTGCGCCTCCCCCTTTTTCCCCGCGGTTCCCACCCGGTCACCCCAGTCCGGTAAATTCCGGTCCTGGCCGAAGGCCCACCCAGTCCTGCTGTCTGTCACCAGCGTCCGGCTTCCGCGGCTCCGTGCCCAGTCCCCTCTGGCGGGACGCCCGACCTCTCCCAGTCGCGGCGTCCTCAACCGCCCAACGGGGCACAGACCCCCTACCTCCCACGGCGACCGTCTTTCATAAAACCACAAAGCTGTGCCCACGTGGTGTCTGCCGACAGGAGGCGCAGAGAAACGCCGCTTCAAGAGTCAGACTCGAGAAAGTGTCCTGTACGGCAAGATGGCCTGTGACGCACGGACGGCTGCTCAGTCCCCGCGCCAAGTAGGCAGGGGCCACGGCCCTCACGGCACAGGTGAGAAAAAGTCACCTGAGCTTCCCAGGCCGCCCGCTTCCTGCCCTGGCTGGGCCCTCCCGCGCTGGGGGCCCAGGGCTCGGCACCTTCTCAGGAGGGACAAGGGGCCGTGTCACCGACTGCAGGTCCGGAGGGCGAAGGACACACCATGCGGACGCCTAGAAGGACCAACGCGGAATTCTCCCCCACGAAGAGGCGGCAGAAGGGTGCTTTCAACCCAACAAAAGCTGTCAGGCACCAAAGAATTCACCAACCTGCTTTTCAAGGGTTAATTCTTTCTGAGGCTATTTGGAGAGAGCCAGCAGCAGGGAGCAAACTCAAGCCAGACCCAGGCCGAGAGGCTGCTTCTCTCTCTCTCCTCTGCCGCCTGAATAAACATTGCGCAGACAGGCCCTCGCAGGCGAGCACAGAGGCGAGTGTGCAAGCTGAGTGTGTGTGCGTGCGCGTGCCCAGGGACTGCAGGCGAGGCGTGAAAGAGATGTGGTCTGGAAAGGGGGGAAGTGCTCTGCGCCCCGAAGCAGAACCACCACGCTGGGTGTGTGTGGGGGGGTGCTTTCCAACGGTCTCAGGCAGCCGGAAACAGTCCTGAAACTGTGCGGTCGGGGACCCTTCACGGACGGGTGGCTGGCCACCATCAGCAGCACACCTCGCTTCCCTCAATACACCTGCGCCCCGGCGCGGGACAGAACGCACTTCCCCGCACGTAAACCCGAAAGTCACCCGAAAACTATCTGCTCTCTAGGGCTTAAGCTGTGTCCGTTTTATAGGAGAGAAGACTGGCTAGAAGCTACCCCACTTTCCTCAGGATCTAGGACACGCTTATCAGACTGAACCCACAAAATACTGACATACAGCAGCTTTGGGACATGATTTAGGAAATCAAATACAAGGACTCCATTTGCAAAATCCCATTTCTATACAGCCTGTCAGAAATACCCCAGAAAGTGGGGCATCCGGGTGGCTCAGTCGGCTGAGCGTCCGACTTCGGCTCAGGTCATGATCTCATGGTTCATGAGTTCGAGCCCCGCATCAGGCTCTGTGATGACAGCTCGGAGCCTGGAGCCTGCTTCGGATTCTGTGTCTCCCTCTCTCCCTGCTCCTCACTTGCTCATGCTCTGTCTTTCTCGCTCTCAAAAATAAATACACATTAAAATATTAAAAAAAAAAAAAGAAAGAAAGAAAAGAAATACCCCAGAAAGTGAAGTGAGTCGCCCGTTCGTGACCAAGGAAACGCTGCTGGAGAGCAGGCCCCGAGCCGCCTGGAAAGCCAGCCAGCAGGCCCCGAGTTCACCACACCAAGAAAAAGGCACCGGAGTCTTGGAAGGAAGCCTCTCGCCCAGCTCTTCCCCTGTGTGTCTGCTGGGTTGGTGGCCGGGGGTTCAGAGGGCGGCAGCAGGCCCTGGCCGAGGCTGTTAGGACGTTTCCTCTCTCTCTGCTGGAAGGAGGGCCTCTCACGGGCCCGGGGTCTTTAGCACTTCTGCAGGGAACAGGGTTATCTCAGAAGCCAGGCGTCCCCAAAGGCTCAAACTGCGGAAAAGGCTGTGCTCCCAGCCAAAGAGGCAGACACAGGAGGTGGTGCGGGTAGAGTCCAAATGGATGAGGTCAGAGCTGGGTCCCTGCAGGGGACTCTGGGACATCTGCGTGTCAGCTCAGAGAGGGGGGCTCGGAGCCACCAGCCCTGTCCAGCTACCCGGGACGGGGGGTGGGGGTGCAGAGACAGGAGGTGGGGGCGTCCCCCACGGGGTGGGGGGAGGGAGACAGGAGGTGGGGGCAGGAGGAGATGGGGGTTGTCTCCAACCAGGATGGGGGGCAGACCTGTCACACCCCTGTGTCCGTCTCTTACCCTAAGTTTTCCTGGCACGCCATTATCCGCTGAGCTTGTGAGCCGGGCTGGGCCCGGGCTGGGCCAGCTCCTGGAGCTGAGTCCCTCATCAGGTCCAGTCCAGGCTCGGGGCACGGAGACCCCGGGGGCTCCCTGCTGTGCAGGCGGCCGAGTGCTAAGGAGCCTGAGGACAGGACCCCTGGCACCACTTAGATTTGCAGACGTACTTGTCCCCCCCCCCAGAACACGGAGCCCCCATCCTGCCTTAACTGTTCACAAGAACCAGATGTCCTCACTTCTTGCCCGCAAGTGCACACCAACCCTGCAGGGACACCGGTCAGAGTCAACCCCACAGGACGAGTCCACACTTCCGGGTTGGCTCCTGGTCCCTTCGGGGGAATGACAGCACCCACCTAACACGGGGGCGCCCTGGCCGTGATGGAGGGTCTCGCCCCCGCCCCGCCCCACCCGCACTGACGTCCCTCCCCCTCGGCCAGCACCTCGGCAGGCTCGGTGGGGGGAGCTGGGCCCCATCCCCTACAGCACGGAGCACGAGGGGCCTCCTGGGTGAGCCCTGAGCTCGCGAGGTCCCTGGGCAGCGGGACAGCCGTGCAGGGGCAAGTCTCCACGTGCCGGGTCGTAGCCCACAGGGGCCCAGCGTCGGGGTCGGCTGTCTGGGGAAGGGCCCCCTCTGGAAAGCACATAAGGCTCCAGAGACAAGCACCACCATGGGGCGGGGGGGAGGGGTACGGGAGTGCCGGCGACGGGGGGCTACGCTTTACCCCTTGGGGCCGCAAGTCCAGAGCGGAGGCCGGGCGGGGCCGGTGTGTGAAGGGGGCTGCCTGGCTCACAGATGGTGTCTTCTCGCTGTCCTCGCGGTCCTCCCCGGCGGAGGGGGTGGGAGCTCTCCGGGGACCCTCTCCCGTGTGCGTTGATCGCGGCACGGGGCGCCACCCTCGCCACCTCAGCATCGCCCTCCTCCTGACGTCACCGCCTTGCAGGGTGAGATTCCAACCTAAGAGTTTGGGCGCACCCATCCACGGCACTGGCCCAAACCTGGGTCTGACCCTGGCGGTCCCAGGATGCTGCTGGGGGCCAGGCGCCAACCACACGCGGAGCCGCTGAGGCCGCCGGGCCGGGGGTGTGAGGGGCCCGAGGGAACCGGGCCTCGCCCCGAGGCAGGGAGGCAGGGTGGGGAGCCCCAGTTGGAGGAGCCAGGGCCGTGCCAGGCTCCTTGCGAACCGGGCCCACGCGTGGGGCCCTAACTCTTGGAGCCCAGGAAGAGCTCAGGGGGCCGTGGGTGAATCGGGAGACAACTATGGCCCCAGAGAGAGGCCGCTTAGCGCCCAGAGCCCCTCACAGAGCGGGACCGTTACCACGGAAGCACCCTATGTGGCGTCACGTGGGGTTTTTTTCTAATGACGTCATTGATGTTACAACCCAAATGCAAACCTCCACCTGTACGGTCTCGTTCTCTCCTTATTTACGCCAGAAGAAAACCTACCGGTTTGGAGTTTTCTGAGACAGTATCAGGTCAGAGTCCTTCCGTTCCCCCGGCCCGTGAAAAGACCGAGAACCTTCACGGCTTCTGCCGCACAGACGTTACGGAGCTCGGTGGGCTGCAGACGCGATCTTCGTGTTTTACACGAAACTCATTCAACCTGCGACGTCACTCAAAATGTAAAACGGCGAGTACGTGAGTCTCTTGGAAGTGTCTCAGCTCAGCACCCACCTCAAGTCACAGCACTGTTTTCCTCTCACGCTGGGACTGTCTCTGGAACTCGTACTAAACTCCCAGGCCGGCAGGTGGCCATCCTGAACTTGAAAGGGCCCCTCAGACCCCCCCCAACTGCCCCTTTGTGTTTTAAGGAGAAAAAAGGCAATTCGAATACTGTATTTTTAAATAAAAAGACTTTATTTATGACTTCAGGTAGCAGCTAACAGTTTAAGAAAGCTTGGGGAGAGATTACTTTCGCGTGGGGGTATATGTGCACCTTGGGAAATATTTGGCTAAGTCATAAAATTAGCATTTTTTAGTCATCTGTAAAGTGCTGAGAAGTTTATCTCCGGTGATGCCCGCATTAATGTTCTCAAACCGCTCAGTGAGTATGACACGGAGACGTAAACCCACGCTGCACGGGATGGGGCCCACTGCTCGCCCGCACGCCTCAACCGCGTGGGGGCTTTGTGACCGCAGAATGCAAGCCTGCGTGCTTGCAGGAGGCACACTGAGGCAGTGTCCCCGGCCCGTGTCCCACCCCAGCAGGGACACACCCACACTCTCTAGCACCATGAGTAACCTCAGAAGGCATATTCGAAGCAGGCACCGAGGTCCAGGTCAGCAGGCGCGGGAAACACCCTGAAAGAGCTGAAGACACGCTCAGTGTGCATCTCCTACGAGAGGGAAACGTGCATTTCTAATGTGGGTGTTGATACTCTGCGAGGAGGAGGGAAGGATCTTCTGGTGTGGACACTCGAGTCTAAATGTTGATAATGTATTGAGCATTTTGGTTCAAAGCCGAACGTTATTTGTGAAACGTTACAGACGATATATTGACTAAAACATTAACTGTTAATTTTTAATAGAAAAAAAAGGCAGTACAAAAATACTACTTTGTTAAAATACACAACACGCACATTATGCCGCTTTGGAAAACCCACTTCACTTCAGAAAGCAAATACCGCCACCTGGACGGGGGGGGACGTTAGCTGGCTCTCTTCAGCGTTACGGACTCTGTGCTGGAATTTAAAGATATACAATATAAATAAAAGGAGAGACTCTGAATCGAGTAAGGTTACTCTAGGAATTGTTAATAAGTTTCTCTACGACGGAATAAGCTGTATTTCCCCGTAAGTTCTGAGTCCGCGAACTCTCTAAGCAGCAGGGCCCGCGAGTGGGTGCGGAGCGTCTGTGTTTCCGCGTGGTCTGCCGCGCTCGCGAAGCACACGGTCGCCCCCGGACGCCAACACGGCTGCAACCCGGCCTGGTCCTCTGTCCCCTCACGGGCGTCTGTGCTGGCTTCCGCTCCGGAAAACACCACCGCGACGGTATTGCACATTTCTTCCCCCAAGACGTGATTTACCCTCAACCAGTGTAGACACGGCTACAGCCCTCGGGTCGCCCGGCTTGGCCGCAAGGACACGGCCACCCAGATGGGCCGCGGACTCACGCGTTCAGCAGGGGGATCTGCCAGACCATGATGGAGGCGGCCAGCTCCTCGGGGCGCTGCGGCCGGGCCTTCCTGCTCACCCGCCGGTGGCCCTGGCCCCCGCACACCACCAGCACCGAGCTGGCTTTCGCCCTCCTGACCCGCCGCCCTCTGCTCGGCAACATGCTGGGGAGCCGCAGGAGGTCATAGACGACGCTCTCCTCCGCTCTGGGCTCCAGGGAGCCCGAGCCCTGCGACGGGGTCAGGGACCCGGACGACGAGGAGAAATCGCTTCTGTGGGTCACGGAGCCCAGCGAGCCCCCCAGCCAGACGGCGTCTGGGCTGCTCTGACTCAGGCCGGGGCCCGGCCCCTCGCCCGGCAACACATCCTTCTGGTCTCCGTCCTGGGGGTCCCCGCCGGGTGGTGGGCTGCCCAAGGGCTTGTCCTTGTCTGTTTTGAGGGCGGCGGTGGCCATAACCAGGAACTTGACGGGCCCGTTGTGTGCGTGGTAGGAGACCATGCCTCTTCCTGGGGGATGGTGGGGGGAGGGGTCATTCAGCAATCTTCAGCAATCACCATGTGCGACAGCCCAGAGGGGGTCAACACGCATCTGCCCCCGTCTAAACCACAGAATCCCACACACGACTGGGACACCGACTGACCAGTTAACACGAGAACAGCTTCTCGCAATCTCGTGGATTTTTAGTTAAGTCCACGAAATCTTCCAGAATGACGGGCTAGGATACAACCCTGGTTCTCGTCCACAGCAGCTCCACCCCGACACCCACAGGGGACTTTTCACAGCAGTGAAACAGCTGTTTTCCTGTTCTCTGTATAAATGCTTTCTCACTTGCTCTACAGAAACATGTTTAATTTTTCTAAGTCTTGACTGAAAATTTAAATGCCAGGGGTGCCTGGGTGGCTCAGTCGGTTAACCATCCGACTTTGGCTCAGGTCACGATCTTGTAGTTTGTGGATTTGAGCCCTGTGTTGGGCTCTGTGCTGACAGCCCAGAGCCTGGAACCTCCTTCGGATTCTGTGTCTCCTCCTGTGTGCCCCTCCCCCACTCACACTCTGCGTCTTTCAGTAATAAACATTAAAAAAATATTTAAAAAAAAACACAAAAATTTAAATGCCAGAAATGTGTCAATTTTAAGAACAAGATGCCTAAGTAAACGGCCAGTAGCTTCCTGCCATTTTCTGTTACAAAAAAGTTCTAGGAGTTACTTCTGTGGTTTTAATTACATTGAGGACTTTTTGATTTAAAAGTGACGTGAATTTAATTTTAAAACATCACCTAATCCAAGAGCACGTGTCAGAAACTACCTATAGGTCTTTTTCGAAACAAAGTTTATTTCCCCCCGAACGTCCTGACCCTACGTTGTCAGGTAGGAACAGGGTGTCAGCACTTTTTAAGTGGTTCACAGGTGAGGGGACCAGGATGGGAAGCATGTGTCCCTTTGCCACCAGACGCTTTAAGGCTGACACGAGGCCCTAGCCCTCACCTTCACCCCTCCTTGGCCAAAGCAGATTAAATCACAGGATTCTTTAGCCGGTGTGAGTGGCAGTGGCCAACCAGTAGGTGCTGGAGGGAACCTAGAGGGGGCAGGAAGGCTCGACCCCAGCTGGGGAGGTGTGATCTAAAAGTTACAGAGGGACAGACACATCATATGTTATGAGGCAATTATAGAAAATGGAAAAAAAACAGCAAAATCACAAGTTTGTTTTTTTCAGGTACAAATTGGCAAAACTATACAGAAAAATCAACAGAACGAGGGTGTACGACTCAGGAGAATAGTCAGGTATGTTGTGAGGGAGGGGCCCCTGTGCCAGGGGCAGGTGCAGGGTGACCGCTTCATCAGCACGGTCCAACCTGTACGTGTTGGTTACGTGCAATTTCGTGTACGTGCAATACAGAGCTCAGAATAAAAACTGAGATTAAGAAATGAATGACCTGGGTCGCTCAGTCAATTAAATGTCTGACTCTTGATTTCGGCTCAGGTCACGATCTCATAGTTTCGGGAGTTCAAGCCCCACATCAGGCTCTGCCCTGACGGCACAGAGCCTGCTTGGGATTCTCTCTCTCTCCCTCTGCCCCTCCCTGCTCGTGCTCTCTTTCAAATAAATAAATAAACTTAAAAAAAAATCAACAAAATTGGAATCCTTAGCGCTAACAGGTGGCTCCTGAACTTAGGGAAAGATAAGTCTGTTAAAGTCCGTGGAGAAAAAAAGCTTTTTGTCTGAGGTCACATGAAATACTCTAAAGTTGTCAGTAGGAAAAAACTGTAGAAACAGAATCTTTATTGACATTTTGGTAAGTTTCCTACAAATCTTTCTCTTCTGAGAGTTTTTCCCACATCACTGATGTTACATCATCAACGTAAAATTTGAGATCTTGGTTTTACTTATGGAATTGACGTTTTGTGTGTACCATTTAAAGCTCTCCACAAACACCATTTCTACTGGCTACATCATATACCAAAATGGCAGTGCAACCATTTTCTCAAGTATCTCTTTCCCCCTAATTTTAAGTTGTTTCCTATTCTGGGCTACTAAAAATTGAACGCTGTATCGAATATCTTTTTTGCATCTTGTTTTTGTTCACGGACTCGGCTGCTTACCAAGTCAGATTTCTCAACTGAAAAATCCTGAATCCAGACACACAAGCCTTTTCAGGCTTGTGATCTAAAATGCCAAATTGCGGGGCGCCTGGGTGGCTCAGTCGGTTAAGCGTCCGACTTCGGCTCAGGTCACGATCTCGCGGTCCGTGAGTTCGAGCCCCGTGTCGGGCTCTGGGCTGATGGCTCAGAGCCTGGAGCCTGCTTCTGATTCTGTGTCTCCCACTCTCTCTGACCCTCCCCCGTTCATGCTCTGTCTCTCTCTGTCTCAAAAATAAATAAACTTAAAAAAAAAAAATTAAAAAAAATAAATAAAATAAAATAAAATAAAATAAAATGCCAAATTGCTTCCCGAAAACCCTGTACCCAGTTGAACTCCTGGCAACGTTGTGCAAAAAAGCACACCTCATGTTGTCCAGAGGCCGGGCTTCCTTCTTGGCCACATAAAATATAAAAAGCATCCACTCCCACTGAGCAAAACCACACAAAAACGACAAAAACTAACAGGTGGCAGTAAAGGTAACATGAAAACGTGTTTGGGGGGAAGATTCTCCCTGGGCCACTAACAGAAGCAGCAGAAAAACAAAAGCAGGAATTGATCCCAATTAGCAGACAGTCCAGAGTATGCCAGAAAAGAAGGGAAAACAGAACCCCAGATAATCTACACGGTCTAAGCAGACCCTCCCCCCGGCTGCAAAAGCGCAAGGAGGCAGACGGGCTCAGCGAGCTGACGGGATGGGATGGTGCGTGCGGAGGGGTCCACTCACCGGTCACTTTGGGGATCCCCTGCAGACGAGGCACGGGCAGGGCCACCACGAAGCCCAGGCTGGTGCCGACCATGAGCAGGCCATGGCAGACGAGCAGGCTGGTCACTGACAGGCGCTGGTGCCCTGCAGAGGGCGGGGGACGGAGTCCGGTGTCTGCAGCAGGTGGGGGCGGGGCAGGTGCTCACCCCCACCCCCCGGAGCGCTCCCCGCCCAGCCAACCCCCTCCCCACCGGCAAGTGGCTCTCCAGCTACACAATGCACTCAGTCCCTGCCCATCTAGGAAGAGGAAGGCCACAAGCCGAGCATCGTTTCGGCCCTCCCCACCCCTGCCCCCTTGAAGGAGCGGCCTCGCCTCACAGGTGACACAGAACTAACACGTGATCTGTGTTCTGTGTTCTACGTCATGCGCCCAGCACGACTCCCCTACAAGCTCATTGGCACAGCTCATCAGTGACAGCAGGTGACACGGAGCTAACACGCATTCTGTGTTCTATGTTCTACGTCATGCACCCAGCACAACTCCCCTACAAGTGCCCCGCGGCACAGCTCATCAGGGACAGCAGGTGACACGGAGCTAACACGTGATCTGTGTTCTGTGTTCTACGTCATGCGTCCAGCACGACTCCCCTACAAGTGCTCGTCAGCACGACTCATCAACGACAGCAGGCCACACCCCAGGCTTCTGTCGGGACGGGGAAGGACGTGGGACATGGTTTGGGAAATGTCATATGGAACGGTGGCACCAGGAAGGCCTTCACGGCATGGCCCTCGGATCAGTTTGGGTTACAGCCACGGCCCTGTGGCCCAGAAGTGCACGGGGCCGCCTGGCTGGTCTCCTGTGGGCCTCTGTCCTGAAGGGTGCCGGGGGTGTCTGCGTGATCACCACCACTCCGCGGGTGGCACCACTCTGAGCGAGACACACGGCGACCCCCAGCCTCTCTCTGCCAGCTCGAAAGTCGGCGCGTGGACCAGACGGCTTTCCTTGTGTGTGAGGCCACGGTGGCACCTAAGCTGACATGACCCCATCCTGCACAGACAAGGTTCCTTCCAACATCTCTGCTTCGACCTCAAGTTCACCTCCCGTAAGAAACATGGCAACAAGTGGCCTGGTACCAAGGCCAAAGCTACATTAACACGACTATTTTTACGAATTTTTTTGCAATGGCAAAAACAAACAAGAAGGGGCGCCTGGGGGGCTCAGTCGGGTAAGCATCTGATCCTTGGTTCCACTCAGGTCATGATCTGGTGGTTTGTGAGTTCAAGCCCCGCGTCGGGCTGTGCGCCGACAGCACGGAGCCTGCTTGGGATTCTCTGTCTCCCTTTCTGCCCCTCCCCACTGGTGCACACTCTCTCTTCCACTCTCTCTGAAAATAAGTAAATAAGCTTAAAAACAACATCTACAACGAACAAAACTTTTGGTTTTGTTTCTCAACACAGGCTTACATCCTGTTTTACAAGCTCATAATGGTTTACGTTCCCAGGACTTCCGAACGTCTGACTGAGGGACGTCATTCTGGAGATGGGTGGGTGCTGTGTGAATTCTGTACACACCACAGAGCACAGGTGCACAGACACCGTCAGATGCGATGGGGCCAGCGGACGCAGCTGAGGGATAAGATCCTCAGCACCGTTCACAACCGCCATCAACGGGCGACAAGCTGGGGGGTGTCCACATGCTCGCGGTAGATACTCTAACAGAGGCAGGGAGCGGGGGCAGCACAGAGCCTCTAAGAGTGGGATGCAACGCTTCAGCAGGGTCCCTCTCTCTGCACGGGCACCCAGAACACCCCACAGGCAGCGGACAGGGCCCAGCCGATGGCTAACCCGGGATTAGCTGCTGGCTAACCCGGGATTAGCTGCTGGTTAACCCGGGATTAGCTGCTGGCTAACCCAGGACCACTTAATCCAGGATGGCAGCAGGAACCAGGATACCAAACCCCATCCTCAGTTTTGCTTCCTAATTCACAAATCATCTTCAGTCTGGTTTAATTTGCTGACTTCCCCTAGGATGTGGTCATTGAGTATTTCTTTTTAAATTATACTGATTTTACTTTTTTTTTAATCCTAATTTGGCCATCGTACGCGGCCACGTCTCTCCTGGTAGGCAACGCGTTCGCTCCGTGGGGACACAGAAAGGCTGACTTCACATGACCTCTCAGAACTTCTCCGTCAAAACAGTCTCCCTGGAATATTCTAGACAAAGCAGCAAAACGTGCCGCTTGCATCGTGGGGTAAGTAACTGAGTGGGAGCCCCAAGGAACAAGGCCCTGTTACACGCTTTCGCTGTAAATTCTACACCAGCAATCTGCTCTCCAAGGTGTGTGTGCTCATCCAGAGGCTGCGTTATCCCGTGTTCGACCGCGTGAGGGCCGATGTGCTGTACGTCACGGAGCCTGGGTGTGATGGTTTTCAGAACAGAGCTCTACCCAGAGGCAGCAGACACGGCCCACCTAGCACAGCCACGTCCTCCTCCAGGAAAAGCACGCTGGGGCCTCCAAGAATTATTCGGGTTCCGTGAAGTTCTGTTAACTCCCAAAAAAGGTGTGAATTACCAGTGTATCAGTTCTGTGTTCGATTTTTGTTCTTTCTGGCTTGGGCAGTCTTCACCTCCAGAACCTACTGGAATTTCATCGTCCGGTAAGAGCACAAAAGGGTAACTTCACATATTCCTGCCACGTGTACACAACGAAACCCATGTGGGCAACCCATGAACACGACTCTCGGACAGAGGCTCCGGGTACGTGCCAGCTCTGGACGTGCAGGAGTGCGGGAAAGCCGCCGGCAGTCACAGGCACCAGTGTCCAGAGAACGACACAGCCCAGCGGCCTCCGATCGGCGCACCTCCGTGCCTATAGCGTGAACACAGAGTCCCCCGAAGCCGCAGCCAACTAACGCTTGTCTCCAGGAAGCACCGGCCTGAGGGTAAGACCACCGGTAATAAAAGTTCAAGGGAAGACTTGGGGCTTGGGCCTTCTCATTCTCTACATCACAAAATGCAACGAGAATCAGACCAATTTGGGGGCACCTGGGTGGCTCAGTCGGTTGATGTGGACTCCGGTCATGTCTCAGGGTCGTGAATTTGAGCCTTTGCATCAGGCTCTGTGCTGATAGCCTGGAGCCTGCCTGGGGTTCGCTCTCTCTCCACCCCTCCCCTGCTCTAGTGTGCACCTGCTTACTCTCTCTCTCTCTCTCTCTCTCTCTCTCTCAAAATAAATAAACTCAAAAAAATTTTTAAACGTCAGACCAATTCTGGATCACATCTTTCTGAGGACTGTACCCCACAGCCACTGAGGAGACGAGACAAAGACAACAACATTCCGAGCATAGCGGACTTTGCTCTAACCACCCACCCCCCTCCAAGGCCGCTACACAACCTTCACGGAGAGTCTGAGACGCAGGTCAGGCATAAGATGCCCCCGGACGTTGGTGAAATTTGGGAGAACACGCGTCACCCGAAGGCTCCCGCCCCTATCTGGCCTGGAGGCTTGCTGGTTCTCCACAGCCTGACGGCGACACGGGAATGAAGACCCACGACCGAGGGGACGTGTGCTGTGACCACAAGGACAGAGCCGAGCCCCATTGGACACCGGCGTCCGGCCTGCGGAGGGTGGGCTCGGGGAAGCGTCTCACCGCACAGCCTCTCAGTCCCACCAGAGTCCAGGTGGGTCTGTGACAGCACAGGAGAGCCACGCAGAGGGAGGCAAGAGAGTCATTGACTGGAGGGTGAAACCAGTCACGAAAACGCTCGTGAGAAATGAAGGAAACATCCCCATGTGTGGGTCTGTAAACGCAGCGTGGACGTGAGGCCAAGTGAGGACAGGGACAGAGCTCAGCCCTACGAGAAGGGGCCCAGCCCGTGGCACTTGTGGGCTAGCCTGTGGGGGGTCTGGAACCGCCTCGACCTTGAGCAACAAGGGCAAGATGGCAGCGGGTCCGGGGCTCCCCTGGGGCTGCTTGGCCAGTGAGGCCCGCAGGGCCGCGGGGTCAGGACTCTGGGGGCTCAGAGGGCAGTCCCCCGGACGGGCCGGCCGCCCACGGGCACGACGAGAGCCTGCCCGACACACCATCTGATAGGACGGATCCAGACTGCACACACCTGCTCCACCAGCTGGCGTGCAAAAGAGAACACACCAGGTCCCCAGGGAAGTGCCCATAAACCAGCGTTTTCTTATATGCAAGCTCGTAAGTTGTGTCAATCGGTGCTCCTCGCGAAACAAAAGCGCCCTGTGGTACTTAAGAAACGACGTGTACACAGCTCGTCCTATGGATTAAATCTCCCGACCACCACACACGCGTGCACATGTGGAAACCATGAAGTGGAGAATGCGTTAGCTTGGTTGCGGCGAGCCCTTCACGACGTGCACAGGTGTGCAAACAACGAGCCACACGGCCGGTGCGGTTTTACGTGCCAGTCACCCCAGTACAGACACGAAACACAACCAGGGAGCAGCTGTCCCTCGCTCGCCGAGCCCCAAACGTGTCTTGTCACCGTCCCTGCTTCCCACTGTCCTCTCTGCCCCCAGCTGGCCCGCCTTCCAACTGCAGTGTGCTTCCCCTGGTCAGAGGCCAGCCTTTCTGGAACCTGAACCCAGACTATTCATTTCTCAATGCGTCAACGGTGACCGTTCCTCCAGTACCTTCCGCTCAAGCTACAGACATCTTCAACACTGTCACTGACCCATCTGCCACCAACCCACCGCCAACCCACCACCAAATCTGCCCTGAGTCTGTAAGATTCTGCGAACTTGTTTCGCTACCGACATGAGCAGGGGACCCAGACAACTTCTAAGAGCTTTTTTCCACACTCACGTACTTGCAGAATTTAAATGTCATCCGACACGTAATCCCGATTAAGAGGCAACTTGATCGGGGTTCTCTAACCTGCTCAGCCTTTCGTGATGAACTTTTCCAAAGTGAATCCTAAATTCAGTGCCTTTACTATCCTGGTTCCCCCTGCTCTCAAACACCAGCAGCACAGCTCCTCCTTCACATGTACACACACACACACACACACACACACGCACAGGTGTGGTGCACACACCACACCCACACTCACCCATACCCACACTCACGCGTGCAAGCATGCTCACGTACACACAGCAGCACTCCAGGTACACACACACTCTCATCGCCTGCGAGCACCCATGCACACAACAGCCCCAGGTGCATACAACGTGTGCACACGCACGCACACCGGCACTCGGGCCGTGTGCGTGGCCGTCCCCCGCCCGGTGCTCCTCTCCTGGCCGCTTGGATACGCACTGCAGGGCTCTCTGCGCTCCTGACGCCCCCTCTGAGTCTGCACAATCCTCTCACCTCCTGACGGTGGTCCCTGACTCTGCCCTGTCCCCCTGTCCCTCATCGCTCGCCGGGAGGGCAAAGTCCCACACAGGCCCCTTTCCCGACTCGTCGTCCGCATGCCAGCCCCTCCTTCCAATTTCCCACGGGGCTCCTTCGCTCAGCACCACACATGCTAGCTTCCTCCAAGCCGGCTCTGTGGGACCCAGTGTCGCTGATGACTTCACGTTCTTCCCGAAAACCCAGGCCCCAAATCTCAGGCTTTCTGGCCCTTCCTCTCCCCAGTCGGTCCCACCGCAGGTGACTCTGCTCACTGCCGCTTGCCGGGGTGCGTCCCTCGGGACCACAGGACGGCCCGCCACCCTCCCGTCCTCGCAGCCCGCTGCCGGGGAGCCCCTTCCACACTCATGACCACACAACCTTCCCGGCCTCCTCCTTCCCTCTACCCCACCGCCCTTGCACAGCAGCCACCTGCTTACGCATGTCTGTCACACGCGGACGTGCCCCAGCTACAAGCCCGCACATACCAGCGATGCGTTCCGCGTATGACCTACACGCATGCAGGCACCAGGTACGCGCTCACACACACTAGCTGCACGTTCGTTTATACGTGACACACACACACATTAACTACACGCCTATATGTACCAGATATGGGAATACACTCTAGCTCCATGGGTGTCCGTACCAGCTACACGAAATACAAACGTATACATATTGGCTAGAAACTTATACACACTGGCCACACACCGGCAACATGGTCCTCGCATGTGCTAGGTGCCTGTTTGCACTTACTGGCTACACGCTTATGTACACACTTGCATATGTGTTTACGCAGACACCTATGTATGTACGCAACTAGGTACGCGTTCACACGTGCCAGCTACGTGCACACACATACCAACCACGTGAATCTACCCGCATGAGCTACATGCACACGCACACGCGAGCCACACATGTATACACACTTGCCACCCAGACACACACACACACACACACACACAAGCTACTTGCTGCCCCACAGCCGCACTCCTACACCTTTGCTGGTTTTGTCCCCCGTCCCACCCCCCCCACCCCCGCTAGCGGCATCCTTCCTGCTCTGTGTCTGGCGGCCTCCCAGCCGAGAAGCTGCGTCTCTGGCTTCCCTTGGGAGCTGTCCCCGCCCCAGCAGGTCTTTTCCTCCTCTCTGTTCTTCAGCTTGCTCCCAGGGTGGAGTCTTAGCAGGCTTAACTGGCGCACACGGGCTATGATCAACGGCTCCTGACCTACGAAAGTGGTGCTTGAATACGGTTCCACGCCAGCACACAGACTCGCGGTACGCACAGCGCCCTCGCCCAGAAGGGTCGCGCCTGCGCGCCACGTCCCCCGCCGTGTCCTCCCTCGGGGGACACCCCCCCCTGCCCCCGGGTGCAGTTACCTGGCAGCATATGGTGCACAGGCGTGGCTATGTTGATGTCCTGCAGATGCTTGAGCGTCTCCGTGTGGAAGAGGCGAAGCGTGGAGCCAGAGGTGAAGGCGATCCAGATCCCCACGCCAGCGACGACCATGTGAGAGACCACCATGCCTTCCTCCTGGTGGGCGTCCAGCTGATTCTGGAGAGATCAAGGAGAAGCGGTGGACGGGGCAGCGGGTGTGCCTGGAGCCCCGCCCACCGCGGAGGCAGAGCCCGGCAGTCCCCGGCCGGGGCGGGGTGGGGGGTGGGGGGGCGGCGAGAGCAGGAAGACGGGAGGGACAGAGGGACGGAAGGCCCGGGAACAGGGAGACACGATGGCCAAAGGAGGCCAGCCAGTGCCCCCGACTTTGGTGGGGAGTCAGCAGCCCTCCCCCAAATCCCGAGCAGGAATGGAGGTCCACACCCCGGCCTTGGGCGGCCCCGAGACGGCCTGTCTGACCCCACTGCTCCCAGCGCTCCTGGGCTGCCCACGGTGTCTGGGTTTGCAGTCGCCCCTGCAGTCGCCCTTTGCAGTCGCCCACAAAGGCCACCTGCTACTTCTCTGTGTGACCAGGTCCTTCCTCCCGGGCTTCTGGCCGAGCTCTGCCCCGTCCACATCTCCATCCTGACAACCCTGCTCTATGGGGACCCACGGGGGCAGATTTTGTGACTTGGTCACAGCGCGGATGGGCCAGCACTGGGCAGCTGGCGTGTTGTCTGCTAGGTCTGGAGGAGGGGTGTGAGCCTGGAGACTCCGTGTGAAGACACGGGGTCCTCAGGGCAGACCAAACCCCACACGGTCCTCCCCACACAGTCCTCCAGCTGGAAACACTGGAGGCTGAGCCACACGGGAAACAGGCGGGCTTACTTCTCTGACCCAAGGGCTGGTCCCAAAAGTCTAAGCACAGGGGGTGCTGTGTAGAGCCCGCTGAACTGCCCGCCTTCCCCGGCTGCTCCTCTTGGGCCTATGACATGGCGGTCACTACTCCCTGGGGGAGGAAGGCACATCCGGGGGGAGGGTCGTGCACGTTACACAAGCTCGGGAATCAAGGAGCAAAGCCACGTTCTGTCCTTGCCGCGGACACTCCAGGAAAGACGAGGAAGCACAGGTTGCTGGCCCTCAATCCCGGTTTCTAATTCAGCAGGCTGAGGGTGGGGCCCAGAACTAGCATTTCCAGAATGTTCCGAAGGCCTGCCACTGCTCCACACCCCCTTTTTTCCACTGCTTTCCGGCAAGTTACTTTATCCATTCACTGCGGTTTGTCCTCCTTTCTGTCCCGAGTCACGTCACATGCGGCTTTGATGTGCTCCCAAGATGCCGCGGGCACGTCTCCAGTGCTGCTGGCGCACGCTGTCCGCGACTGCCCGCTGACGTGTCTCCTGCACTTCGCGGCCGGTGGCCTGTCCTCCCAGAACCAGCTCGTCCTGCAGGCCTGCAGGTCCTGTGGGCCCCCCCACCCACGTGCGTGATCTCCAGCAGCACCCCCTTCCACTGAGGCAAACCGGCCTTCGGAGAGCACGACTTCCTCACATCTGCTCACATTAAAGCCCCTCGGTGGCTCACCATCCACCCAGCGTGGTGGTGTCCCTGCCCCGGCCAGACGTGGCTGCTGTCGTGGGACACCTCCCGCCCTGGCGGCCGTCTGCGATGCTCACAGGGACCGAGGAATAGCCCTAAGCTCGTCCGTAATGAACGTGAGGTCCCTTCCGACCCCACCTGTGCCGCCCTCTCTTCCCACCAGGCTCTCAGGCTCCCCCGACCTTTCTCGCACGTGACAGGCGTCCCTCCTCACAGGCTCTACGTCGTCTCCTTCCAGGAATTCTGCTTAGCTGGGACAGCCGGCGGCATAGGGCTCTCGGGCAGAAATAATCCAGCGTTTCTGTCCTGCCCTGTGTGTCCCTGGCATCAAAGCCACGATTCCGCTCTTTCCTGCCAGCTGCCTGGCGCGGCCAGAGCCACCGCTGGCTGACTTTCTGCCAGCTGCAGGAGGTGGGGTCTTGCAGGACCCTGGACTGGCACATCAAGGACAAGCCACAGAAAAGCTAGTTGTGGTCCAACGGAAAGTGCATCGACCTCGAGCCCGTCTGGGACCCAGCGCGTCCAGGTGTGGCACCTGGTGACTTCCCGAAGGCCTGCTGTCCTATGTCGCCCTCGGGGGTCTCGCGCAGTCTAACACCGTCCACCCAGGCCCGCACGGACTCGGTGTTACTCTGACCGCGGTCAGCCCACGCTCTGTGACGTGAAGGAGCTCCTACAACGGGCTGGAGCCTTACGGTCCACCTTCTGACGTTACAGAATCTGCCACCAAGCGTGTCCGTGAACGGGTTTCACGAATGTCTTGAAATGTGTCTCAGTGAGAGCTGGCAAAATGTCTTCAAGCCCCTGTCCTGGCTGAACCCGTGACCCTTCCTAAGGAGAGTCTAGACGAATATTTTAGGAAGTCCACGATGACTAAAGTTGATCACGAGTTTGTGGAGATTGGCAACAGTCATTCCAAAATGCCCTCAGGGCCCTCACGGGGATGACGGGGACCCTCCCCTGAACAGATTCCTTTCTCTACCACCTTTGGTGTGATGCTCAGAGGAATTTTTATCTGTGACAGGATTTGTTTCATTGGCGGAAAAAAAAAACAAAACCTTTGCTATCTGAGTTCATTTAGAGTAGAGGTGAGAAATGGTCATGTGTAGACAGAAAATAATTAGGTACGTGCAACTTTTAATAAAAAAAGAAATATATAAAATGGGCAAAAAATTCAAAGGTATAATAAGTAAAATTCTTTCTCTCTCATCCCTGCTACCCTGCTTAGGACGGCTTTTTGTGTGTCTCTGAAAGTACACACACGTGCACGTGTTAAGCAACTGCTAACAACAGGTAATACGTAAAGCGCTCTGCGGGCACTCTCTGTACCTGTACGTTCACACAACAACACTCTGCAACCTGCCCCTCCTCCGCTTAACTGAACACCTGCCAGCGCTGCCCGCTCATTCTCTCCTGCCACTGCCAGGTATGACGTTATTTACCTAGTTCTCCCACTGGTGCTCGTTGGGTATTTTCAACCATTCGTGATATCATACAACGTGGCAATACGTAACCTCACCCACACACGCGTGAGCTTATCTAAGGAGCAAACGTCTAGCGGTGGCATTGCCAGGAAAAGGATTGAGCCCTTTGAATGCCAGACGCCAACGCGGGATTGCCTTCCGGAGACGCCGCACAGTGGCCTCCCTCCACTGGCTGAGTCCCGGAGCCCTGGACTTGCCCAGGACCAGCCACGACGCGCCCACAGCTCGCCAACGCTGGAAAGTGAGAACGTTTCACCTTTCGCCCATTTGAAAAATGGCTCCTTGTTACAATAAGCGCTTTCTAGAGATGAGGCTAACACACGTATGCCCGTACGTACGGGTAAACACGTGTGTGAGTACACTGGCCGGGTGTATGAACACATACCTGCGCGCTGCACGATTCTTAGTTTAGTGCCCTATTCGTATTTTTCTCTGAGCTGCCTTATGTCCTCTGAACATTTTTTGCTAGCTTGGCTTCTTTCTCTTAAAGTTAATAAGAATTCTCTTTAATAAGAACATTACCTCTCAGCCACAGATGTGGCATATATTTTCTTCATTTTCATTTACAAAAGTTTCTATACACACACTTATTAAATGTGCACAGAAAATGTTCTAAAACCACACCAAATTTATTTTCTTTATTATGGCAACTTCTAGGCATGTGTCATGCTTGGAAAATCTCTCCCGCTACAAAGTAATGAGAACATTGTACTGCTTTCTATCTAAGTTTATGATTTTGTTTATGTTTTTAAAATTACCTCCATCTGTAATGTTTACAAGGGAAAAGGCTCAGGGCCAGAGGCACGGCTCCACATTTCCACATGGCCCGTTGTCTCCTGATCCTTTGTTGAATAATCCACGGATTGCACTGATTGGAAAAGGCCACTTCGATCAAATGTCAAGTTTGTCCATGTCCTTGAAGACTCTCTATTATGTTCGTACTGAGCACGTTTTTTAAAGTAACGTGTTTGGGGTCGTTAGCAGATAAACAAGCAACAGTTCTTTCATGGGCGTTAGCTGAGTTATCTACTTAATATGGTCTTCCCCAGGTTTCCCTCCCAAATCTAGGAGGAATTTTCTCTCCGTGAAGGGCCACATGCAAGAGGCTGCCAGCATCAGCTGGCCAGAGGCCCTCTGACTGCCAGCATCGGAGGCTAACTGGGGCCAGCTCTAAGATGCGTCTCTTCTGTGCCACGCACTCAAGGGGCTTACCTCTATTGTGTGGGTCTCGGCGCTGATCGTAAAAACTTGACCTCCCGAAGCTGCCCATAACGTGTCCTCCGTCATTACGAGACTTCTAACTGGTAGCACGCCTAGTTTTATCACTGTCTGAGGTTCGGGACTCCAGGATCCATCTTGAAAAACAAAAATTTTACTTTCAAATTCAGTTATCTGTACACAGGGAGTAGGGACAGGATCCCAGCTCATTTTAAGTAACAGGCAAAATATCATCAGTAACCGTGACATTCACACGTGGTGCTGGGCGTCCAGAGTTCCACGAGCACCATTTCCACGAGGCAACTCAGCACAGTGGCAGAGCCCGGAGCGCACACGACCCCAGCCCGGCCATCTGGCGCATGTCCCGCACAAACGGCCCGCGAGGTGGCCGTGACAGTGTGAGGCATGACGAGGTGATTGATCAGCTCAGCAAGGTGCCCGGCGCCCAGGTGTCTCATACGCCCTGTCATCTACAACACCAATACACAAAATGACCCCGTCGTCAGGAGGAGGGGTCCACACCCACACGGTGCGGGCCAACGTCCGCACCTCCCGCTGCCTTCTCGCTCTTTTGAGCTTTCCCTTGATACGCATCCTGTATCATCAGGATGGACTGTATCTTCCCTGCATTAGAACAGTAAGTCAGAACTGGGAGGAGAGGCTTTCGCTCGCTCTGGTCCTGAAGCACAAGCCCTGATGAAATATGTCGCTTTGCAAATACTTTCAAGGATCTAAGGATGAGGTCTGTCATACTTCACATGAAGTAGAGTCAACAAACAACTTGGAGAGTGGTAAAAAATATGTAAAGCAAGACTAGACACACGTTTTCAACGTGACTACATAATTGTCCTGTGAAAATTTAAAATAAATTTTTCAATTTTCAAAGCAACCACAAATTAAGCCATCATGCCTAAAAACATCTTTAAAAAATTGTTTTTTACATTTATTTATTTTTGAGAGACAGAGAGAAACAGAGCACAAGTGGGGGAAGGGCAGAGAGAGAGGGAGACACAGAATCCCAAGCAGCTCCAGGCTCCGAGCTGTCAGCACAGAGCCCAACGCGGGGCTCGAACCCACGAACCGTGAGATCGTGACCTGAGCTGAAGTCGTCAGATGCTTAACTGACTGAGCCACCCAGGCGCCCCTATGCCTGAAAGCATTTAATGGTTCATCCACCAGTGCCTCTGACTTCCTAATCAAACCAGAGCTTTGCTCAGGGACGAGGGCACAGTCTTGGTTCCGAACCAAGTTCTGGCTTCTGTGTTCTAGATCTGAAGCACTGAACCTTTTAATCCAATCCCTCTTTATGAATAACTTTAGCTGAGGTTGTGCAACCACCAGGAGGCAACCAGGCAGGTTCTGAATTCCATGGCACACTTTCAAGTTATAATTCAACTTAAATGGAGATGCTTTTATGCTACAATTAAGCCAAAAGATGTTGCAGGACAATTACTGGTTCCAGTGGACAATGACCTGTAAAATCATTTGTAAAATCCGCACTGGACCCGGAGTATCATCGCGTGGTTACACATGCGTGCACACACAAGCACACGCTCACTAGCAGTCACACGTGCACATACACACACACAGAAGCACACAGGCCTTCTCATCTGGGACTCAGAGCCCTTTGAGACCCCGCAGTCTCCACTTTCGATGGGATCACAGAGGCTCCGAGCTGAGACGCGATTCTCCCCAACACTCGCACGGGACTGAGAGAGCAGGGCTGTGGATCCCTGCTGCCCCTGCCCCTGCCCCTGCCCCACGGGGCCTGCCCCCCCGATGTGGCCACGTCTTCCGAATCAAGACGCTTGCTGCTGTCAAGTTATTTTGGTTTGGGACTAACTTCTAACAACTGAACTTTGTTTTCCGACCACCTGAGTCACTCCTTCTACAGATCCCGTGCACAAAATCCTCTGGGGGCCACGGGGAGGGCACAACGTCGGTCCCTGGGATGCGGGCCTCAGCTCCAGCTGACACGCCACCTGTCTGGGGACAGCCTCTTTCTGCAGTCTTCCCTCCAGACCTGAGTCCTCAACCAGGCTGTCCGACCACAGCTGGGTGCAAACCCATGCCAATGACATTTTGAGCCCACACTTAAAAATCTGGAAATTTCCTACAGAACATTCCAGATTTCGAACGCCCTGAAAAGTCAGATGCTTGCAGCAGTGCCTGGCTGAGAAGCAGCCTTTCCCCCTCCGGCTAGGCACATCGTCACCCCTCAGAGAACACGACAGTGGGGAAGAGACACCTCTCCAAAGAAGACATTCAGACGGCGGACAGGTACGTGAACTTGCGGTCAGCACCAGCATCACCAGAGAAATGGAGTGAAAGCACAATGGGCCATCGCTCCACACTTGTGAGAGTGACATCATCAAAGACACAAGAAACAACAGGTGTCGGCGAGGATGCGGCAAAAGGGGGACCCTCGTGCACAGCTGGGGGGAGTGCAAACTGGTGCAGCCGCTCTGGATGACAGTGTGGAGGCTCCTCAGGAGATTAGAAACAGAACTACTCTACGACCCAGCTGTCCCACTTCTGGGCTCTTACCCGAAGGACACGCGAACAGTAATTTGAAAAGGCCTGTCCGCCCCGTGTTCACAAGGCATTATTTACAATCGCCAAGACACGGAGAAGATCCAAGTGCCCCCCAACGTGTGAATGGACAGAGATGTGCTATGCATACAACGGAATATCATTTGGCCATAGAAAATGAGCAAATCCTACTGCTTGTAACGTAGGAGACAGGTCAGACAAAGACAGACAAACCCGCTAATGGCTCTTGGCCGCCCTCAGGAAGGGCACAGACCCCTGCTCCCCACCCTTTCTAGCCTGCGCCCTTCCCGGGGTCCCGCAGCGGCCCGGCCCCCTGGCCAAGCTCCATAGGATGGGCACCTCCAGGCTGGCTCCACGGCCTTCCCGCACACGACTCTGACCCCAGCACCCCCCAGCGCTCTTTGGGTGCCCTGAGAGCTATGTTCACCTCTGGGTACTGTTCTGTTCGCCCCCCGGACGTGAGGAGTAGGACCTGTGCCCATCTGCAGCCGCTGGTGACCAGCTCAGGGTCCCCTGAACCAGCCAACACTCAGACTGTCCCTGAGATGGTGACTGACCCCAGTACAGAGCTGGGGGGAGGGGGGTACCCGAGGTGGACCACAGGCGGGCAGGAACCAGGGTGGGGGTGGGGGTGAGTTCCCGAGGTGGACCACAGGTGGGCAGGAGCCGGTGGGGGTTCCTGGGGTGGACCACAGGTGGGTAGGAGCTGGGTGGGGGTGGGGTTCCTGGGGTAGACCACAGGTGGGCACGAGCCGGGGGTGGGGGTGGGTTCCCAGGGTGGACCACAAGTGGGCAGGAGCCAGGGTGGGGGTGGGGGTGGGTTCCCGGGGTGGACAATAGTGGGCAGGAGTCAGGGCAGGGGGGGTTCCCGGGGTGGACCACAGGTAGACAGGAGCTGGGCAGGGGTGGGGTTCCTGGGGTAGACCACAGGTGGGCAGGTGCTGGGGAGGACCATAGGAGGGCAGGAGCCAGGGTGGGGGTTCCTGGGGTGGACCACAGGCAGACAGGCAGGTATCAGGAACAGAAAGGCCCCAGGGGGGCCAGGCAACCCCATTCCTTATGGGGCCTCAGCCCTTGGCTTCCCTCACTCAACCCTTCTGATAAATTTGCCATTTTACTTTTCCTTGTTGGGGACCCAAATGGACACGGGGCTGCCCAGTTGCCGTGGAAACCAGCCAGGATGTGCAAACCGCCCGGACTGGGCAGAGGAAGGGTAGGTAGGGCGCTGAGCGCTCACACGTACCGTGTCAGGTGGGGCCCCGTGACAGGATCAGCGCCCTTGCAAGAAGGGGACGCCCCAGAGCGCGTGCTCCGTCCGCCGCGTGAGGACCCTGTCCCTCAGTAGGGAGGCGCCCTCCACAGCAGAAAGCGACTCTCCCGCTGCCACACCCTGCTCAGGCCCCGCTCTGTGGCATCTGCTATGGCGCCAGAGCCAGCCAAGACACGACGTCTTAGCGCTGAGGCCCCGGGGCGGCAATCCCACATGTCCGTGTAACCCCCGGACGAGAGGTGCAGGGAGGCCTGCCAGCCAGGGGTGAGGTGAGAAGGAGCCCCTGAGAACAAGAGCTTCCGCAAAGGGGCGACAATCCGTCAGATCAGAATTGGCAGGAGCAGGTGTGGACACAAGGGCCCCTGCCTCTGCCTCTGAGAGCTGCAGCCCGGGGGGCCCCGGAGGCCCCGGGGAAGAGATGCCCACCGGCCCCTCTGCTGTCACCGGAAGCCACTGGAATGCTCAGCCAAGCCTGTGACAAGAGAAGGAGCCTGAGGAGGAGGGACGATGGCCGGGCTGGTGGGCTGGTGACAACCTCGCGTAGCCGCTCACCCGGGTGGCCTGCAGTGCCCCCCCTCCACCGGGTAAGAGAGCCTTGCAGGGCCGGGGGACAGAATCGTGGCTGCGGGGAGACAGACGCACACAGAGGAAGGTACTTGGCGGCCTGCTAAGGGGTCACCAGGAGACCGTCCTCTGAAACAGCTTCCCTCCTGTGCAGCTGGGATGCTCCTTTCGGGGCTGGGAAGTCCCGTGCCCGGGACAGGTGGGGGTAAGCGCTGGTGGGGATGTGACCCAGAAGCACACAGCTCAGTCCACAGCAAACCCCCGGACACGGCCACGAGACCGGCCGCGCAGACGCACGCACAGCGCAGACGCAATTACCTTCCGCCTTCTGGTAGACGGCCACGGCCCCGTTGACCAGGCCGGCATACAGGCTCTGGGCCGCGCAGGCAAGGCTCATGACCGTGGACTTGTCCGGGGTAAAGAAGTGCTGCAGACGCACCTTCTTGGAGCCTTGGCTGCTCTTGTAAATGGAGATGCTTCGAGAGAAGAACGCAAACCTTGTCAGCGCATTTGCTCGGGAAGGAAGGGCAGCCTCATCTCATCACAGAGTGCTCGTGATGCCCCAGCCCTTCCCGCCTCCTCCCGCCCTGGGCAGAAACGCTGCTGCCTCTCAGCCCCCTTCGCTTCATTTTAAAGGAGAAAGTTTGGGTTACACAGATTTTAAAAAATTACTTCTTTCAATCTGTCTTAAAACTTCATATCAGGAAAACCATGTTAACTTTCCTTTAAAAGGTGTCTGTGTTCAATATGTTTACAGCACAGACTCTGGCCGTGTTTTTTCCAAAACACGAAGAGAAAGGTACTTTTGAAATCAGGGATGAGAAGAAACACGTCAGGGGAAGCGCCAGGCAGCACGGGCGCACTTGCTGGTCGTGTCAAAGGTCAGCGACCCCAGCCACTCTCGCCACGCAGCGTCACCCAACAGATGGAGCAGGTGACCGTCCGGCTCCTCGTCACGGAGCGGCACGCGGGGCTCACCTCCCCTCCTCAGTGCCCAGGCAGATGGTGGGCACGCCCGGCGCGGCCCCGGGCTCCGCAGGGATGAACACCATGCACAGCGTCCGAGACTCCACGTTGAAGCACTCGATGACTTTGGGGCTGGAGCTTTGAAAGGAGACGATGGCGATCTGGCCCATCTGACTGGTGCAGCTTCCGATCTGAGGCAGGGGTGGGGTGGGGGTGGGGGGGAGAGAGGAGCGGCTAAGAGCTTCCACAGCAGCTTTGGATCTGAGGCAGGGGTGGGGAGGGAGGAGCACTGGGAGCTTCCACAGCAGCTTCGGATCTGAGGCAGGGGTGGGGGGGAGGAGCACTGGGAGCTTCCACAGCAGCTTTGGATCTGAGGTGGGGGGGGGGAGGAGCACTAGGCGCTTCCACAGCAGCTTCGGATCTGAGGCAGGGGTGGGGGGGAGGAGCACTGGGAGCTTCCACAGCAGCTTCGGATCTGGGGGGGGGGGGGAGGAGCACTGGGCGCTTCCACAGCAGCTTCATATCTGAGGCAGGGGTGTGGGGGGGGGGGAGCACTGGGAGCTTCCACAGCAGCTTCGGATCTGAGGCAGGGGTGGGGGAGAGAGGAGCAGCTGGGAGCTTCCACAGCAGCTTCGGATCTGAGGGGGCGGGGGGAGGAGCACAGCAGCTTTGGATCTGAGGCAGGGGTGGGGAGGGAGGAGCACTGGGAGCTTCCACAGCAGCTTCGGATCTGAGGCAGGGGTGGGAGGGGGGAGCACTGGGAGCTTCCACAGCAGCTTCATATCTGAGGCAGGGGTGGGGGAGGGAGGAGCACTGGGAGCTTCCACAGCAGCTTCGGATCTGAGGCAGGGGTGGGGGAGAGAGGAGCAGCTGGGAGCTTCCACAGCAGCTTCGGATCTGAGGGGGCGGGGGGAGGAGCACTGGGCGCTTCCACAGCAGCTTCATATCTGAGGCAGGGGTGTGGGGGGGGGAGCACTGGGAGCTTCCACAGCAGCTTCGGATCTGAGGCAGGGGTGGGGGGGGGGAGCACTGGGAGCTTCCACAGCAGCTTCGGATCTGAGGGGGCGGGGGGAGGAGCACTGGGCGCTTCCACAGCAGCTTCATATCTGAGGCAGGGGTGGGGGGGGGGAGCACTGGGAGCTTCCACAGCAGCTTCGGATCTGAGGCAGGGGTGGGGGAGAGAGGAGCAGCTGGGAGCTTCCACAGCAGCTTCGGATCTGAGGGGGCGGGGGGAGGAGCACTGGGCGCTTCCACAGCAGCTTCATATCTGAGGCAGGGGTGGGGGGGGGGAGCACTGGGCGCTTCCACAGCAGCTTCGGATCTGAGGCAGGGGTGTGGGGGGGGGGGAGCACTGGGAGCTTCCACAGCAGCTTCGGATCTGGGGGGGGGGGGGGAGGAGCACTGGGCGCTTCCACAGCAGCTTCATATCTGAGGCAGGGGTGTGGGGGGGGGGGAGCACTGGGAGCTTCCACAGCAGCTTCGGATCTGAGGCAGGGGTGGGGGAGAGAGGAGCAGCTGGGAGCTTCCACAGCAGCTTCGGATCTGAGGGGGCGGGGGGAGGAGCACAGCAGCTTTGGATCTGAGGCAGGGGTGGGGAGGGAGGAGCACTGGGAGCTTCCACAGCAGCTTCGGATCTGAGGCAGGGGTGGGAGGGGGGAGCACTGGGAGCTTCCACAGCAGCTTCATATCTGAGGCAGGGGTGGGGGAGGGAGGAGCACTGGGAGCTTCCACAGCAGCTTCGGATCTGAGGCAGGGGTGGGGGAGAGAGGAGCAGCTGGGAGCTTCCACAGCAGCTTCGGATCTGAGGGGGCGGGGGGAGGAGCACTGGGCGCTTCCACAGCAGCTTCATATCTGAGGCAGGGGTGTGGGGGGGGGAGCACTGGGAGCTTCCACAGCAGCTTCGGATCTGAGGCAGGGGTGGGGGGGGGGAGCACTGGGAGCTTCCACAGCAGCTTCGGATCTGAGGGGGCGGGGGGAGGAGCACTGGGCGCTTCCACAGCAGCTTCATATCTGAGGCAGGGGTGGGGGGGGGGAGCACTGGGAGCTTCCACAGCAGCTTCGGATCTGAGGCAGGGGTGGGGGAGAGAGGAGCAGCTGGGAGCTTCCACAGCAGCTTCGGATCTGAGGGGGCGGGGGGAGGAGCACTGGGCGCTTCCACAGCAGCTTCATATCTGAGGCAGGGGTGGGGGGGGGGAGCACTGGGCGCTTCCACAGCAGCTTCGGATCTGAGGCAGGGGTGGGGGAGAGAGGAGCAGCTGGGAGCTTCCACAGCAGCTTCGGATCTGAGGCAGGGGTGTGGGGGGGGGGGGAGCACTGGGAGCTTCCACAGCAGCTTCGGATCTGAGGCAGGGGTGGGGGAGAGAGGAGCAGCTGGGAGCTTCCACAGCAGCTTCGGATCTGAGGGGGCGGGGGGAGGAGCACAGCAGCTTTGGATGTGAGGCAGGGGTGGGGGGGAAGGTGCACCGGGAGCTTCCACAGCACGCGGAGGCCTGACACTCCATGGCCGACATGCCCACAAGGGCCGGCGCGATTAAGAGGGTCGGGGGCGCCTAAACGATCTGCCGTCAGAGCACATTTCTCTTCAACTCACGAGGCTGCTCTTCCCGTTAATTCTCCTAACAGGAGGGGGGTTTCGGCTTTTTACAATTCGTGTTTCCATCCCTGAAAACCTGCGTCCCCAGCACCACACAGGTGACGGCCAGCTCAGGCACCACTTGAGTCCTAAGTACCCGAATACCGAGTCTCAGCACTTTAACACTAACGCTCACCTAGGAAAACGAGCTCTTGAGACGAGGCAGCGTCAGAACGCCTCCCCACGTGGTCACCAGCGTTCGCGTGCGAGGCCGTGTGCGGGCGCCTGTGACACCTGTGTCACCGCGGGGAGGCCCGCGAACCCATCTGCCGGGTCACTGAACACACTCGGCAAACTTCGTTTCCAATTTGAAGTTAAACTGTTGGTTTACTTATTATTTTTATTTTTGAGAGAGACACACACGCACAGAGTGTGGGTGGGGGAGAGGCAGAGAGAGAGGGAGACACAGAATCTGACACAGATTCCAGGCTCCCGATGCGGGGCTCGAACTCGTGAAGCACGAGATCATGACCCGAGCCAGTCGGACGCTGAACCGACTGAGCCACCCGGACGCCCCCAACTTAAATTGTTGTTTAAGTGGGAAAGAGTGGGATCTTGCTCTCGGAAGAACTGACCCCACAGAGCTCGCGAGGTCCTGGAGGGGAAAGTTGGCCGAGTAGGTGGTGTTTAGGCTTCACAGACCCTCTGTCCTTCGTGCCGGCTTTGCAAATGTTGCCACACTCCCCTGACCCTTCCTGCGGTGTCTCCACGCTCACATAAGCGTCCTGCTCGGACAGCCTTCCAGGCGAACGGTGCCACCAGCCGGCCCTGCTCTGACCGGCAGGGGCGGGGCGCGACCAGGAGAGGGAGTGAGGTACCCATTCCACGTCGGACTGGTGGGAAAACTCTCTTCACGTTCAAAAACCTTAGGGAGATAAGCCCGTCCCACCCTCGGTCCTGGGTGCACAGAACAGCCCGGTAATGAGGCGGCCCCTTCTGCGCACTCAGGGAGGCCACTGACCACACAGAGGCGCTGGCTGGGGGCAGGAGAGGTCGCCTGAGCACTGGGCACCTCGGAGCTGTAAGACAGCAGGGCGCCCGTCGGGGAGGAGGCCGGGGGAGCGCAGGGAGCGGGGCACAGGAGACCTCAAAACACAGTGCATGGCGACGCACTTCGGGTGCAGGAACCAGAAACCCCGCTTCAACTGCAGCGTAGTCCAAATGCAACACTTCATTTGGAAGAAATTAACTACTAAGTTTCCAGTGTAAAAAAGCCAGCAACGGCTTGGACAGGGAAAAAAGAAATCTCGTGAGATTTAACCACCCAAATTAAAGAAACATTTAAATTCCTATATTCGTTAAATTGGTTGAATCTAACCTGGTAAAGTTTTAGATGGGAAAGAAAAGGCAGGGAGACTCGCACATCTTTCCCGAAAGTGTTCAGTCCCCTCTCCTGGTCCGTGACTTCCGTGTTTATAAACACAGCCCAGGACACGCGGGCAGCGAGCACGCGTTCCAAGTCTGAACCTTTCAAACCTACGGCTTCTCGTCACGCGGCCCACGGACCCTGATTCTTCAGGGACCCGCATTAAAGACACGCAGCGCGTCTTACCCACAGGAAACCATGCGCCGTGGACGACGAATCCGGCTGAACCTCATTATTCACGCAGGGCTCAGGATTGTAGGCGGCACATTCGATCTAGCGGGAATAAAATCAAACGCCCACATTTAACACAGGACCAGGAGGTGTCCAGACGCCACGGTGCCTTGAGCGGATGACAGACTTCTGACACTGAGACACAAAAACCGCAGGTGATTACGTATTAGAGATTAGAATGGGAGGAAAAAAACAGACTAAAATCGGCTTTTTGGAGGCAACCCTCTAAGGAGCCACATGGGTCATCACTTGAGTATCTTCGGACCCCAGGACACGCCGCAAACGTCTCGGGGCGCACGGGCGGCTGCGGCGTACCGGATGCTGGTGGCCTGGGCACGTGGACGCGCGGTCCTGACCTCTGCCTGCCAGCCCGCCTCCCTGGGGAGCCGCAGGGGGCCCAGGCTCCAGGCCCAGGTGTTGGCCTGAGACCAGGAAGCAGGAATGTCTTTACTTGTTTCTCACGGGAGGACACATCCACATGTCCCCGAAGACACCCGCTGTGGTGCCTCAACAGGCAGCACAGGACCACGAACAAAACAGCCCCTCGGCCCAGAGTTGCTTCAGCAAACAGTGTGCGACCCTTCAGGCAAACACGAAGCCTCTGATTGTGACCCACTGTCGGAGGTGGATGCCGCCCTCTGACTGTGACCCACAGTGGGAACTGGGTGCCGCCCTCTGACTGTGACCCACAGTGGGAACTGGGTGCCGCCCTCTGACTGTGACCCATTGTGGGAACTGGATGCCGCCCTCTGACTGTGACCCACAGTGGGAACTGGGTGCCGCCCTCTGACTGTGACCCACTGACCGTGACCCACTGTGGGAAATGGATGCCGCCCTCTGATTGTGACCCACTGACCATGACCCATGGTGGGAACTGGGTGCCGCCCTCTGACTGTGACCCACTGACCGTGACCCACTGTGGGAACTGGGTGCCACCCTCTGACTGTGACCCACTGACCGTGACCCATGGTGGGAACTGGAGGCCGCCCTCTCACTGTGACCCACTGACCGTGACCCACTGTGGGAACTGGGTGCCGCCCTCTGACTGTGACCCATTTTGGGAACTGGATGCCGCCCTCTGATGGTGACCCACTGACCATGACCCACGGCGGGAACTGGAGGCCGCCCTCTGACTGTGACCCACTGACCGTGACCCATGGTGGGAACTGGGTGCCGCCCTCTGACTGTGACCCATTTTGGGACCTGGATGTCGTTCTCTGTGACCCACTGACTGTGACCCACTGTGGGAACTGGAGGCCGCCCTCTGACTGTGACCCACTGACCGTGACCTACAGTGGGACCTGGATGCCGCCAAGCCAAGGGCAGCTGAGCCCACAGGTCTGAGACGTGTGCCCTGGGAGGACTAAGGGTGCCCTGCAGGCGTCAGATGCGCGACAAAGCCCCAGCGCCAGGCCGACGGCTGAGCAGAAAGGCAGGCCTCGCCTTCGTGCTCTAATGATCCTAACTGGCTCCCCGCCACACAGCCACGGAGAAGGGGAGACCGTAGTTGACTTGGGGCGACAACATGGGGCGCTGTCCCCACCCAGACCAAGAGGGCACATAGACAGTGGGCCCTGTCTCCCGGTCCACCCTCCTGTCACCTTGAACTCCTGCTGCTTGGCCACCGTCACTGCCATGTGTCCCACGAGGAGGGGGTGTCTCTCCTTCTTAATCTGATTCCCATCATCCTCCACGCAGAACCAGCCCATGTGGTTCTCCTCCTCTGTGGTCAGGTCAGAGAGAACGGGGAGGGACAGCTGAGCCATCGGCAGCTTCCTGGGGGCCCTGTGGAGCCCAGGCTCGGGCCACCCTTCCCCCCCAACCTGTGTGCGTGGACCCCAGGCTCGCCGCCCCCCTGCCCTGCGTGCATAACCCAGGCTCAGCCCCCCAACCCCACCCTGCGCGCGCAGACCCCAGGCTCGGGCCTGCTATCCTGCGTGCAGACCCCAGACTCGGGCCCCCTGCCCTGTGCACGTGGACCCCAGACTCGGGCCTCCTCTCTTGAGCACGGACTCCAGGCTCGGGCCCCCCCTGCCCTGTGCGCACGCGCTGCATGCTCAGCGCCCCCCTCCCCCGCACTGAGCGTGCAGACCCCAGGCTCGGGCCTCCTGTCTTGCACACGGACTCCAGGCTCGGGGCCCCCCACCCAGCGCGCACGCACCCCATGCTCAGCCTTCCCCTCCCCTGCCCTGCGCACACGCACCCCATGCTCAGCCCCCCCCCCCCCCCCCCCCCCCCCATTGAGCACGCAGATCCAGCCTTGGGCTCTTGCCCTGGGCGTGTGGACCCCAGACTCGGGCCTCCTCTCTTGAGCGTGGACCCCAGGCTTGGGCCTCCTGCCCTGGGCGCATGGACCCCAGACTCGGGCCTCCTGCCCTACAGGGGATAGCAGAACTAAACATTCATCTCTGGAAAACAGCACAATCTTTCCTCAAGGGAAAAGCAGTATGTTCGCTGCTTTATCTGAGAAAGCGCGTCCGTCCGGCGTTCCGGTGTGCTCCCCGTGACTGCGCTGGCGCAAAGGGCTGAGAGACGTCACTTGTAAAGCACCTAAGGCTGTTTTTCTTGATCCCCTTTTTTTTAAGCAACGGAAATGTCCAGATTCAAATACCACAGATACAGTGAGAGGGTTTTTGACAACGGGACAACGGTATAGGACAAAAAAAAAGTGAAACAAGGACATATTTTGCTATAGAGCAAGTTGCCCATCTCAGCTCTGGGCTCTTAATGAAAGCTCTTAAAGACACAGAGAGCTCGTTTCCAGGTTCAGCTCACTCCTCAGGGAGCGGGCCATTTCCTGGGTTGTGGACTTGCTGAGGAGCCTGGCCTGATGAAGCATTAGATTATTCAGGAAGGAGGGGGGGCTCACGTGGGACAAGGGCGCTTCACTCATCACAGCTCCGGGGGCGAGAGCATCACAAGGGCCCAGTTCCCTTCTGTGTCTAATTTTCATTTAACGACCACATCTCAAAGAGAACTGCACACACATGCGTACATGCACGCAATATCCAGTGTGAGCTGAGCAACAGACCCGTGTGTGTGAGTCACACACATCTCCCTACGCAGGTCTAGAGAGAGAGGTCTGCCCGATACGTGGATGGAAAGACAGCAAGGCTTTGGACAAAGGAGCAGGAAAGTAACCATGAGGTCAACTTGTCTCGGATCAAACTACAGGACTTCCTTTTCCTGCTGCAGGATCGTTGAGTGACTACTCGGTGCCACCCTATACTTTCTCCCAGGTTGGGGAGAGGGAACCACGGCTAGACCCAGACCCGACTCCCGACTCCCGGGCCACAGACTCATGGGCCTTTATTGAGAGTGCTGGCAGTCTCAGCTGATGTCAATGTTTTGTTACAATAAAAGGGACGGCTTACTTTTTTCTAGGATCCCTAAATTATAACATAGAGGTCTTAAAAAATCACTCATCCTGGAGCCAATTTTTCCCGTTTAAAAACATTCTTTCAGGGACACCTGTGTGGCTCGGTCGGTTAAGCGCCTGACTTCAACTCAGGCCATGATCTCACGGTTCTGTTCGTGAGTTCGAGCCCCATGTCAGGCTCTGTGCTGACAGCTCAGAGCCTGGAACCCAGTTCAGATTCTGTGTCTCTCTCTCTGCCCCTCCGCCGCTCGTGCTCTGCCTCTCTCTCTCTCTCTCAAAAGTAGATAAACATTTAAAAAAATAAAAAATAAAAACATTCTTTCAGGTGAATGGATGAATCTATCGTCGAGGTCATTCTCGACCTGGTTTTATCCTCTTAGGCACATATTTCACCATCACGGAGAAAACCAGGGGACCAGCGGACGCAGCCTGGTCGTGCGACCATCCCTCACTTAGCTCCCATGAGCCCAGTCTTACCCAGGGCGAGCTTGGCCATCTTCAAGTTGTTGGTCCAGGACTCTTTGATGGCAGGCGTGAACGTATTGAACACAGCAGTGAAGAACGTGGGCCGCCCGGACCTGCCAGGGACAGAGGAAAGGCATTCGTGTCCCACAGTGTGCCCCATCCGGGACACTGCACCCTGCCTGCCCGGCGCCATCACCAGACCACGAAGGCTGGCGTCACGACAGAGCGGGCTGCCCAGCCGGCCAAGGAGGCCCCTGGCAGGGTCACTACTAACTTGTCCTGCTTCCCGGGAAGCTGTAACTGGAGTCTGCAGCAGTCCGCAGCCCTGATCTCCTCTTCTTTCTTCAAGATGAGCCTTTGTAAACCTGACGTCCAGTCGTGGGCTACTGACTGGTTTAGGTTCTGCCAACGAAACACATACGTGCGCGTTTTACGTGCGTTAACAAGGTGGGGCCGGCGCAAGGAGGACAGCAAGGCGGGACCAGGAAAGTTCAGAGGAGACAGTAACGCTCTGTTGGATTCCAAACACGAACCCCGGGGCTCGGGCCGCGTGCCGGTCTGGCTCAGACATGTCTGAGAGGGAACTGCTACTCAAGGCCACGCGCAGACAGAGGACAGCGACCCTGAAATAGTCCCGCTCCACCCGAAACGGGAGAAATCACGCGGTCGGACTGGTTCTTAAAACCACCGTAATTGTCACGTCTGGTGGGACCCGGAGGCACGGCCACGCTCTGACAAGGACTTACAAGTGACAAAAGAATTCCGAGTCACGCGGCTTCGACTGTTACCTGATAGTTCCCCTTGAGGTTACCGATCAGCTGAGAAATCTGACCGATGACGTTCAGGTCATGTAGGAGGTTCTGCAGATCCTGGTACAGCTGTCCCGGCCCCACGTACACCTGGTCTGCAAAACAAGCAAGCAGCACGCACCTGAAGCGCCATCTGCACCTACGCTGGCGGGGGGAGAAAGCACTAAAATTAAGATTCCGGTCGACCTAGAATGTTTTTAAAAAGTGGGTACTTTCAAGCACTTGGTGGTTTTTCCTTTTCTAAGTTTTAACTGTGGAATGATTTCAGACATAAGAAAGACGCACAGAGGTCCCCCGCGTACGCCCTCCACCCTGCGTCCCGGGACGCCGCGATCTCATGGAGCCACACGGACACAGCACCGCTAAGTAACCTGCAGCCTCCCCACTCACGTCATCTCGGTACGCGGTCCCACGCGCACTTAGCTGCTGTGGTCTCCTTAACTCTCCTCCAGTCTAGGCCCGTTCCTTGGGCGTCTGTCTTTCATGACCTCAACTTTGTGACCCGAGCCGGTGAGCTGTTTCACGGAGCATCTCACGCTCTGGCTCTGACGGACGGTTTACCACTCTGGGTGTTCTCTAAGCCTTGTTGATGTCATTGCGGTAAGCCGTGTCTACACACGGCACCGGACCCAAACCAAATTTCCCGTAACCAGGGTCATCCGACACCAGAGTGGGCTCCCAGTGCGCTGTCTCTAATGTGAACAACAGGAACACAGACAGGACTCTCGTGTCTGGGGGGAGGGGGGAGGGGGACAGCGTCCCTCCAGGGCCCGCCCCCCCTGCTGCCCTGGACTCAGGGCGGCCTGCAGGTCACAGGACGCAGTTCCAAGTATTCTGTCACTTCCCCCCACAGTCACACAGGCAGGATTCGCACACAGAACCACACTCACAGCCCACACTTTGAAGGACGTGCAGTGGTAGCCACACTTCTCTCCCACGTCCACGGAAATATACCGCCTCGCGTCCCCTCGACGGTAACCGGCAACAGGCGGAGCAGGAGCTCCGACCCAGGGACGAGGGGAGGCTCCACTGAGTGAGCAAGAGGTGTCTCTCGGGGCTCATGTTTCCACGGCACCAGCTTCGCGGCGTCAGCCCAGGAGCCAGTGGTCAGAGCTGCCCTCAGAGCTCAGCACGAGGCTGTGCCGGGTTGGGCATCGACACTCAGTAAATGAAATTGAGTACGTATGTTGTTAGCCAAAATTATCTTAAATCACAAACGCACTGTTAGGGAAGAACAGGATGTAAAGTTGACCCATGTGACCACCGGGACGGTTTTTCAGGCGTGGCCCAGAAGAAACCAGGTCTCCTGGTTGGTTCCAGGCTCCACTGACCGTGACTCAGAATCCTTAAGAATTGTGAACAAGGTGCCCTGTGTTTTCACGGTGCACGTGGCCCAGCACATGGGGCGGTGGGGGGGACAGAGATCTGAGGCAGGTTCCGAGCTGTCCGTGCAGAGCCTGCCATGGGGCCCCACGAAAATCAGCAACACTCTGGGCAGGTGCCGGTCCCGCCCGCCCTGTGTGCCCCCGAGGACGGACAAGTACAGCCATGCCGGTGACTTTCACACTCATCTTCAGGGACGGCGACGGGACGGAATCCTACACAGTCGCACGCGCTCCCCCACAACATGCTCAGCCTGCACCCATTTCTCCAGACGTCTGAAGACCTTCTCCTCGGGACGTGTTTGAAGAGGCGACGGTGGGTCTCCTCCAGTGAAGACCCCGTCCCCTCCCCGGCCCCCCCTTAGCACAGTTCCCTGAAAACTGGGGGTGCCCCAGACGTGCCGGTGAACGGACGGAGGCTGTAAGGACCCTGCATGAGGAAAACCCTGGGGTGCCTGGGGGCTGAGTCGGGTAACCTTCTGACTCCTGATCTCAGCTCAGCTCACAACCTCACGGTTCATGAGTTCGAGCCCCGCCTCAGGCTCTGCGCTGACAGCGTGGAGCCTGCTCGGGATTCTCTCTCTCCCTCTCTGCCCCTCGCCTGCTTGCGCACGTGAGCTCTCTCTGTCTCTCTCAAAATAAATAAATGAACGTTAAAAAAGAAAGAAAGAAACTGAGAACAAACTGAGGGTTGATGGGGGGTGGGAGGGAGGGCAGGGTGGGAGGGAGGGCAGGGTGGGTGATGGGTATTGAGGAGGGCACCTTTTGGGATGAGCACTGGGTGTTGTATGGAAACCAATTTGACAGTAAATTTCATATATTAAAAAATAAAAAAAAATAAAAAATATAAAAAAAATAAAAAATAAAAAAAATAAAGACAAAAAAAAAAAAAAAAAAAAAAAAGAAAGAAAGAAAGAAAACACCTTGTCTCTGGCGACAGGTAAATTCATTCTCCCGTGAATGCACTCCCAGACAGGCTGCGGCCCCGTGCACATAACCCAGCCGTGGGGGCGGAGGCGGCAACGGGGCCCTGAGGTCGCCAGCTCCGACTCAGTGTCCGTGAAAACTTTTCAGTCACCCCGGAACAAAGCACGGAATTTTGCGAAATAACTTCAAGAGGCCTGTTTTCTGCAACGAAGCGGTGGGGCCGCAGAGGACCCGGCACGCACCCGGGGGCACTGGCCCGCAGCGCAGACGTTAGCGCCAATGAAAGGTCACGGGCCGGGGAGGCGGACCCGGCAGCTCTTCTGGGGACGAGGCGTGTGTGCGGCTCCTGGGGCCCACGCACGGCGGCCACGCCGGCAGCTCCTGACAGTGGTTGCTACGCAGTGACGCCCACACTCCATCTCCAGCACCGAATAACACACCGAATTTTCCGGGCTGGCTTTCAGAGCACAGCCATCCCAACAGCAGGAGAGTCATGCGGCTATCCACAGAGCACAATCGTTCCTACTTCGCGGCTCGAAATAATCGAGGCATGACAAATCAAGAGAATCCGAAGGAACACAAGCAGTGTGGGCGCATCTGAAGCCGTTCCATAAAAACCCTGAGCCGCTGGGCACAGGCCTGCTGCACCGTGACTCGTGGACGGGCACGGTTCTATCTGCACGAAAACTAAGCCGCTCGCTGGCCGCAGGCTGGTGCGAAGGAGGTTGATACTATGGATCGGCTACACAGAGTGGGTCACTTTCTGGCCCCAACAGCAGACTGTCCCTCATTCCTGATGAGTCTGGACCAGGTGGGATGACCCCTGCTGCAGAACTCGCCAGTGACCACGTTCCCAGCCGGCGCCTCTGGAGCACAGGAGCCCAGACCCCCTGCCCAGAGGCCTGAAATTGCCCCGGAGAAGCCCGACTTGAGTTCGGTCTTCTAACGCACACGGAATCTACACATTTTAATTTGTTTAAAAAAAAATATCTTTAACCTGGAAGGCATTTAAACCACCAAACACATTTACTCCACACCGGTCTTTTCGGAGCCCAGAGCTAAAATTGCAATCCACCGTGTGGACAGGGAAACCACGGGACTGATGGCCACACAGCAAAGCTGCACCCCTAAACCTGGAACCCAGCAAACAGACGTCCCACAGACGTCCGTGTGTGGGGACCTCCTGAACTGTAGTCTCGGTGCCCACCGGACCCCCAGCTCTGGGCAGTGTCTGTCCACCGGTCACCGCCAAGGTAACGCCCACTGTCCACGTAAGGTGGGTGAGCCGTACTGTAGGAACACCATGATAAAAACGTTAATGCTGAAACAAGTAACACGTCCAACACAGAACTGACACCATTAAATGACTGTGTCAGGAAACCGGGACATCAGGGTGGGCAGTGACCCTGCAAAGTGCCCTTCCCAGGACTCCAGGGCCACGAACACTGCTTCCTGGAGCTTCCTTGAGGCCTTTCCATCTGGAAAGCTGCGTCCAGAAAATTCCCAATCAAACCCTTCCATGGCCACAGTCTGTTAACGATGGGCGATTCCTCCATGGACGGACAAGCACGTTAACTCTTTCTCCTGGAGAAGCTGGTATCACCTGAACATCACCAGCCACCTTCATTCTGCTCTTTGTTGTTCTGAGAAACAGTTTACCAAGTAACCAGCAGTGATTCAGTTTTCCTTCTCTGACCCAATGCTTCGTTCTCCCGGCGTCTGACCGCACATGTAACAGAAGCCACGAGAGCAAGAGGAACACAGGATGAAACATGGGACAAGGGCCGCTAGGCCCCAAAGCAGCGTCTCAGGTCCCCAAGTCCACGCAGCTCCACACTGACCTTAAAGCCCTTCCTTTCAGACGCAACAATCCCTAGGTTGCCTGGGTGGCTCAGTTGGTTGAGCGTCCGACTTCAGCTCAGGTCATGATCTCACAGTTCGTGGGTTCGAGCCCCACGTTGGGCTCTGTGCTGACACCCAGGAGCCTGGAGACGGCTTCAGATTCTGTGTCTCCCTCTCTCTGCCCCTCCCCCACTCATGTTCTCTCTTTCAAAATACATACTTCAAAAGCATTAATGTTTAATATAAAGGCTCATTCCATGCATAAAAAGGCTTACTGAAAGTTCTCATTCATAACTCGGGCAGAGGCCAGCAAGTGAGTGAAACTCAGCCAGGTTTTATTTGGATTAAAAGAGAGAGGGAAGGAGAAAGTCATGAATACTATGCTATTCCAAAATCCACAGTCCAAAGACCACAGTAATATTTAGTAAGAAATATTACACAACTGTTGAAGCATTGCCAAAGTTATCAGGACTCCCTTGGCTCATCTCACCCCGTCAGGCACACAGCCCAGCACCCCCTCCACGAGGAGCCTGGGGAAGAGACAAAGGGCTTCCCGGGCTGGTCCACGCAGAGCTGAACCTACAACCCAGATCCACACACTCAAGGATGTCCTGTGTGGCAACTCAGTGCACACTCAGGAGACAGGAGCCAGAGCCCTAACTGCTTATGTGGGAAATGCAGAACAGAACAGAAATCAAACCTGGGGAGACTGAATGCACCCATGTGATGGGGCTTCCCCATAAACCCACAGGATGCACACCAGCGGAGACAAGCTCAAAGATGAGGGTTCAGTCTACACTTGTCAGCCAACATAAAACACAGGCGCCAAAGACGACATCATCCAACGGCTTGACCATCTACCTGGGTCCTTGGATTCATGTTGAGGCCACGGAAACAGGGTCTATTAGGTCAGTGCAGATGCCAGCCCCACGACGCACAAGCACGTTAGTAAAAGTGTCACTTACTTGGCTTAGCGTTGGCAACGACCGCCAGGCTCTCAGGTGGGTACACCGGGGGACACCTGTTTTCTCCAGCACCTTCATTATTGCCGTACTCTATTACTTCTACGTGTCCGAGAGGAACACTCCACTTTAACAAATATCTTTGGCTGGTGGACATCGTGCTGCTGTCCGAGGTGCTGAAACATCGTTATTTCATGGTTAATTACGAGCGCAAGTCTTGATACTTTTTATATCCCTTAGTCAGGTGAGTAACATCCACCTATTGAAACATCCTGCTCATGACCTTCTTACCAACAGTTACCACTTGGTTCCATAATGAGGCCTCCCCTTAGATGAGAGGGTAGGAATTCTTCACTGTCTAATCCAGGAAAACGGGAGAACACGAATGCTGATCTCCCAGAGAGCTCTCAGTTTCCCACAAGAGCTTAGAGCTGGAAGACCCCCGATGACTCTTTGAGCAAAGATGCTCGTGGATTCTGGCAAATACTGTTAACAGGGAAACTCTCCTATGTGGACAGAGATATTCTCTGGTCATTTCATTTGAATAAACCTTAAAGTTCCTCGTACTGTTGGTTGTGGCATAAGCATTTTAATAAGATTGAATCATGTCATCATACTCCATGTTTAAAATACTTATGGACTGTGGGGGCAGCTGGGTGGCTCAGTTAGTTGAGCATCCGACTTTGGCCCAGGTCATGATCTTGTGGTTCAGCCTGGAGCTGATTCTGTGTCTTCAGATTCTGTGTCTCCCCCTCTCTCTGCCCCTCCCCTGCTTGTGCTCTGTGTGTCTCTTTCTCTCAAAAGTAAACAAATATTAAAAATATTTTTTACTTATTGGCTGTGTAGAATTTACACAAAAAAAATCCCATGACCTACATAGACTATTTTCTTCTTTAATGAAAAAATGAAGCACGCAGAGAAACATACCAAGCATACTGGTTCAGGTAGGTGGAAAATGCCAGAGCAGACACCTGTGTGACCACCCCCCAGTCCAGGCTATAGGGCTGCCAGCACCCTGAGGCCCTCCAGGTGACCAGGAAAACCCCACCCCTCTGAAGCAATCAATGTTCTTACTCCTACTGATAATCAATTTGCTTTCTTTGAGATTTTTTTTTCCAATCAAAATGTATTTGGGAATAACCAAAATGTCAGACAGCATGCTTTAAACTGAAATCCTTGACCTGATAGGAGTCAGCTGGGACCAAAGCTCCTGGACCTCTCTCTGCTATGAAAGGGTTTGCTTTTCAGCTTGTAGCCCACATGGGAAGGGGGAGAAGGCAAAGTTCAGACGCTGCTAGGAAATGAAAGACTGAGTTCTATGAATTAGATGTGCTTTATATTTAAAAATGAAGAGGTTTGTGAACTTGACCTCAAATTTCTACCCATCCTATTTGAATCAAAAATCTTTGCTTCTGCAGAGGTTTGGGATCTCGATGTTCTGAGGTTATCAGGGGGTCTCCTGGGGCTATTTTAACATCTCAGCCAGAGCAAAGTGGGTCCTCCCTTCACCACCTTCCAGGAGAGTCGCTGATAACACATCAGGGGGAACTGAACTGTTCCTCTTTACTCACTTTGTAAAAAGGTGTCAAAACTCGGGATCTATGCCACAGCCCGGGCATTATTTTAAAAAATAGACCTGGCAGCTAACACAGCTACATCCATTTTTAAGGATTCATTCGTTTCTTATTCGGCTTGAAATTTTTAAAATTACATACAAATTTCAAAAGAACCAAATGGACGCGGCTCCTTTGGTGGATCACGCACCTGGGCTGCCCACGAGATGCTGCATGATGCCACATGCAGGGAGGGTGGCCCTCCCACTACATTCAGACAAAGGTTGCTTACGAACAGCAAATACGTTGGGCAAGAAACACCCACATCTGCTCTGTGCTGAGCTGTCTACAAAGTCATCTCACTGTGTGACCTCATCTTTCACGGCGGCACCTCCCGGGCAGGCAGGGGGCGTCTGGGGCAGCCTCGCCCAGAGCCAGTGTGGGGAAAAGGCACTGACTTCACCTGGGAATGGGGGGTGGGGGTGCTTCCTGGGCAGTTAAGCCTGGGAGCCATGCTGCTAACCACGTGCCATTAACTTCCGTGTTGCAGGAAGCAGCACACGGGCTGGGAAGCCAAGAGCAGAAAGGTCTTGCTGGGGAGACACACCCCGCAAGCCTCCCCGGGCGTCCAGACTCGGGACACACCTCACAACGCACGGACGCCACTGGCTGCTCCTTTCTACATGTGGACGAAGGCAGGGACCAGACCACACCAAACGTGGCTGCTTCCAGAGGTCAAAGTGTGGCCACGGCAAATCGAACGATAAAGGCTGAGCCACTGACAGGGACCAAACAAACAGGATTCTTGCCAAAGGGGGTGGTCGTTTAAAATTGGTAGATTTCCCAGGGGCGCCTGGGCGGCTCGGTCAGTTAAGCCCCCAACTCTTGGTTTCGGCTCAGGTCACGATCTCACGGTTTCGTGAGTTCAAGCCCCACATCAGCTCTGTGCTGGCAGCACAGAGCCTGCTTGGGATTCTCTCTCTCTCTCTCTCTCTCTCTCTCTCTCTCTCTGCCCCTCCCCCACTCATACTGTCTCTGTCTCTCTCAAAATAAATAAACTTTAAAAGAAATAATAATCAATATAAAATAAAATTGGTAGATTTTCCAGCCTTATCTCGTAGCTGCCTCAGATCAAGTGTGGCCAAGGAGGAGCCCTAACAGAGGTGATGGTTACTGGGCAGGACCGTGCCAGGCGCTGAGCTGGAAGTCTGACGATGGTCCTGGGCTGGACCCTCACAGAGGTCCCAGGGGTGGCTGGCTTCCCCACCATATGAGCACGGGTGTGAGGCTCAGCGAGATGGGGTGGTTCCCAATGTCCTGAGAAGGCCGGGCTGGGACGGGGCTGGAACCCAGGCTGTGTAGCGTAAGCCCATAGAGACTCTCCCACCCGGCTGCCCGCTGGGGCCCCACTCAGCCTGTGCTGGGGAGGGCCTAATGCCTGGCTTCCGCTGGGAGGAGAAGGCCTCACTGTCTCCCTGGCCAGTGTCCACGCTGTAAACACACACGGTGGGCGATTTCAAGCAGGCAGTGGTTTGGAAGCCGTCTCCCAAGCTCCTGAGCGTGAACAGCAATCCTTCTCAAGCCATGACGAGCTGGCTCAGGATGTCAGCGTGTGTGACTTTATAAAGCAACCAGAGCATTCAATTCAAAACATGCCATTTAGGGGCGCCTGGGTGGCGCGGTCGGTTAAGCGTCCGACTTCAGCCAGGTCACGATCTCGCGGTCCGTGAGTTCGAGCCCCGCGTCGGGCTCTGGGCTGATGGCTCGGAGCCTGGAGCCTGTTTCTGATTCTGTGTCTCCCTCTCTCTCTGCCCCTCACCCGTTCATTCTCTGTCTCTCTCTGTCCCAAAAATAATAAATAAAAAACGTTTAAAAAAAAAAAAAAAAAAAAAAAAAACATGCCATTTTACCTCAGTTCCCTTACAATCCACCTCTTCGTGTAACTTCTCAGATTCAACCAGCTACAATATTCTAGGTGTTGGGAGGTTTTTTTGTAATCTTTATTTATTTTTGAGAGAAAGAGAGAGCGAGCGAGCGCAGGGGAGGGGCAGAGAGAGAGCGACACACACACAGAATCTGAAGCAGGCTCCAGGCTCTGACCTGTCAGCAGAGCCCGACACAGGGCTCGAACTCTCAAGCGGTGAAATCATGACCTGAGCCGAAGTTGGATACTTAACCGACTGAGCCCCCAGGCACCCTGGGAAGCAGTTCTAACAATAAACAAATTTAAGTGTAGGAAATGCTGAAGCACTATACCCTCGTTTCTTCGGTTTCACAGTGAACATAAATGCCTCCAATATAATTATATAAGACGCACTCATCAAAAATGTATTCACAGAGAGGCAGCTAAGGAGAAAAATCTGAGTGAGCAATGATCACAACAAGACTGCAGAATGATTTAGGAGGCAAATAAAAGAAACTCAATGTAGCTTCTGGTTCCAACACTGGCCTTACGTTTAAAGAGAAATAGGCCAAACATCCCTAATCTCCTCCAGCAGTGACCTGGCGACTTAACAATGGACCCCTTTATTATTTTTTTAATTTTTCAAGTGTTTATTCATGCTTTTTAAGAGAGTGACAGAGTGTGAGCAGGGGAGGGGCAGAGAGAGAGAGAAGGAGACAGAATCCAAGGCAGGCTCCAGGCTGTGAACTGTCAGCACAGAGCCTGACACGGGGCTTGAACCCATTGTCCCTGAGACCATAACCTGAGCTGACATCGGACGCTTAACGAGCTGAGCCCCCTGGGCACCCCAACACTGCACCCATTTAGCCCTCAGCTTGTTGGGGACCCGACTCTCCGCAAACCCTCGGCTTGATTGGGACCTGGCCCCCCGCAATCCCAGGAGAGGGACGAAGACGTGCACACAGACCAGCGCAGCACAGACGGGAGCGATCACGGAGTCACCCGCTCAGCCGGGACGCGCCCCGCACGCGAGCGTGAAGATACCCTGGTGGCCGCGGCGGACGCTCACCGTGTGCTGACCGTGGCACACACCAACACATCACTCAGCATGAAGATCCGACGCTCCTTGGTTTTCATGATCTCCCCTCTGTCGTTGTACACGGTTTCGATCATATCGTCAGACCGCACGAGGTACCGATTCCCACTGCTGAGAAGCTGAACATTCAAGGTCACGCTCGACACGGTTCCCACAATCAAGTTCATCAAAAGAAGAAAACAGGTGAGCAAAAGTCTTGCAAGATACAGGCATATAGAGTGTCAACGTTTACAGATTTTTCTCACGGAGAGTCCATGTAATTTCAAGGCAAGCACGCTTCATATGTATGCTATTAAGAATTCAGAAAGTGGCTTTTTTTTTAAGCTAAATAGTTGTATGGCCAGCGTCTGCAGTTATCCTGAACAGCGAGAGGAGACTAGCCCTGTCCTCGTAAACACAATGCCTCCGGCAAGGAGGGCTCATTGGTTTCCACCCGGCGCTCATCATATTCCCTTCTCCTTAGATGACGTGCCCGAGTGCCTGCTCCATTCCTCACACACCGCCGTCCACACCTGGCCACCACTCTGTTCTTTACAACACCGCACAGCCGAGAGTACTTACGAGTGCAATGCTACTTGGTCTTACTCTTCCCAGGGTAACAATTATGGAAACGTCTTTGCTTCTTGTGATTCCCCACATTTTATTTCATTGAGCCAAACACGACACCCTTGGTCTTCGGAGACATGCTTTGTATTAATTAGTAAACTGAAGTAAGTCACACAGAAGTCGGACTTCTTGCAACAATTCAGCCCAAAAGGACATCTGGAACCCTCAGCCCAGATGATCAGTAGCGTGTCTGGATTGTAAATCTGCAGCGGCCGAGCTCACCGCCTACCTATTCTTGACGTGCTCACAGGGTAACGGGGCTGTGAGCACAGGTACGGAATCGGTAGTGAGCGACACGGCTCTGCCTCCTCGTCCGCCTGGGCCCACTCTGTGCCGCACGGGTTTGCAAACGCTGTGACCACAAGCGGGCATGACTCTCAACAACGCAAACTGTCATTTAATGCAATTTTTGGCTCATAGAAATTCCCATACAAATCACTTAGAAAATCAGGAAAACCCGTTCCTTAAAACGTAATACAATAAAGTTCTCGTAGTTAAACTACTGAGTGTCACTTTGTGCTCAGAAATTACCCCTAATGACAAAAACAAAAGGTGACATTAGCAACGATACATATGATAGATAACTATCTATCTATCTATCTATTGACAGCTCCTGTCAATAACTTCTTCTGGGGGCCAGAGCCATGCATAGCTATGGAAAAGCCCACCTAAAACCAGCTTAGTGTCGCAGGAAAAGGAGTTGTGAATGTAAAGAGGAAACAGAGCTCTGCCCAGGAGCTGCTTTCCTGCCATATTTTGGCCCGTTTCCATGATGAACACAGCTTAGGACACACACAGAAGGGTGCAGGTGAGAACGTAAGCAACACTTCCTGATTTTATCGTGACCATCCAAAAGGAAATACTGCATTCTGGCAACAGATTCAGCTACAAGAGCTGATGAAAACCGCCATGGCGGTCCCGGACCCGTCTGCGGGTCTAATGACCGTGGGAGCCCCTTCCCCAAGAAAATGTGCCACGACCCGCCTGACGCTCCCCACCGGCTTCCAGACCAGGGCTCTGGGCCACGGCGTCACTGCAAAGCGTCCACGAGATTAGTAGCAAGCAGGTGACATACGGGTGGCTCATTAGTACAAAGCAAACCGAACACCAGCCCAGACCGGGACGCCTCGGGCAACCTTGTTCAGGTATCGCTCGTTTATGGCTTTGGCCACGTGCTTGATCTCACAGCGCTGGTCAGCGTCCCTCTTCCTCTCGTTGAGCTTCTCCGCCAACGTCTCCAGCTCCGTCAGCGCCATCTGAAGGGGCAGCCGGTCAGGGTGCCCTTTGGACGTGTTCTTCAGCATGTCCTTGGGGAGAAGAAACACGGTGAACAGGGGGCACGTGCTTGCTGGTGCGGAGGCGCAGACGGCTGCACAGGCATGCGTCCGGCCAACACCCACGTGGCGCACGAACCGGCAGCGCTCGGGCTACTTGTGGGGAGGAATAGAATGAGCACGGCGGCCAGGATGGTAAGCTAGCTGACTCACGGTTTGGCTGAACACCAGAGCGGCTCCTTGTGCAAAAACAAACTCACTCAGTGGCTTGGCTGATGGAGGAAGCCAGCGTTTTCCAATAACAGGCACCATAATCACAGGCACACCACATCTCGGAAACGTCCCGTGCCCGGCAGCGGTGTTCAAGGCCAGGCCTAGACCATTTCCCTCTGGCGGAGCCGGACCAAGGGAGCCCGGCCCCACGCACGGCTCCAGCTGCTGTGTTTCAACAGGTCCGTTCCCGAACGCCAATTGGGCACGGCTGCTGGGGCGCCTCGGGCCGCAGCCCCGGCTTCCCCGCACACGGCAGGGCCTCGCCCCACCCCGGGCGCCCCACCTCTGCCAGAAACCTCTGTCCGCGCCTGCAGGGCCACAAAGGGACGAGCAGGCTGCAGGAAGGATGTGCGGCAGGGAGTGACGTGGTCACCAACAGAATGACGTCACGTGGGTCAAACACGGGGGACGCTCTCAAGAGTGACATCTAAGTGACAGTCCTGACGTCGCCACCTCGATTCCACACAGGCCCTTCCGCGTTCCAGCCGCCACAGACGACGTGCTGACCTCTGCTGGGGGAGGCAGACGCGTGCGGACGCGCCCCCCCTCGGGCCAGCCTGGCCCTCCGCTCAGCCTCCCCATGCTAACACCTGCTTAACCCGAGCTCGAACTCAATGGCACCCTCGTCTGCTAAACCTGCTTTTCGTTTTCTATCGGGAAAAAACAAAGCACCGCACAAATGATGAAATACGTCTGGTCTGAACGAACACTGTATGCTGAGCTGCGATACATCTGCGCCCCCGTGAGTCACATCAAATCCCGGCAAGGAAAGCTGACGGTCTGACGATGGGTTCTGGCTCCACTGTCACCTGCTGGCAGCATCTCCCTGCTATCTGAGCGCCATCAGGACAAGCAGCAGGAAGGACCCGCCAGATGCCGGGACAGAACCACGTGAGGGAAGAGGGCAGTCCGTCGTTCTCTCCGGACTGTTACTTATTTGCGGACAACGCAGGACAGGAGACAGGAGCGGGATACAGCGAGACGAATTCCAGGAGGACCACGTGTCGGAACCCGCAGGCCCAGGAGAGCGGGGAAGGTTCAGGGAAGGCTGCGGGGTCCTGGCGCCACAGGGGCCCGGGCACAGGAGAGCCAGGGATCAGCACAGAGACAAGGAGGGCAGGGTGCTGACGGGTCACAGGAGGGGAAGGAAGCACGCCAGTCACCAGGCCGTCCCTCCCCGCGCACTGACAGTTCAGGAGGGAGGGAGGGAGGGCACTGTCCTCCAGCTCCTGGGAGCTGGGTCTCCGGGCGCCCCCACGCAGCCCTCTCAGGTGCACAAACTTCACCCCGTCCGGCTCCTGCTGTGCATCTTCCTAAGTAACCCGGACCCTCCCTGAGCCACCCCAGAGTGAACCCTGAGGGACAGAGGGCGGGCCACCAGGGAGCCCGCTCACACGTCTGGAGACATCTCGGGTGAGTCTCCCGGGTGCCCAGGTAGGACGGGGAGGGGTGGGGGAGGAACACCACAGCCCCAGGAAACAAGGGCGGGGGGGACAGCAACACGCCGCCTTTTGTTAAGGGCACTGCTCTTAGACAAAAATCAGAGAAACGTCACCCAGGACCATGTCCTTGCTCTCAAGCAGTACGAGGCTCAGAGCTTGTCCTGAGATGCTTTTGTTCTGTTGCCCACGGCCTTCTCACCCTTCTGGAAAAATTGATTTTGGTAAAACCCTGGGCCAAAGGTTTGCCGTCGTTTATTAACGGCTAACCAAAAGCCGACAAGCCAGACTGCAGACTACGTCTGACTTTAATTAACTAAGGACAAAACACTACTCACGAGCGAGGTGTGACGACCCGACAGTACCTCGGCGTACGCGGTAAACGCGGGCGACCGGCGATCACTTAGCAGCACGTCACTAAGCGCGGTCTGCCCAAGCCCTCGAACATACACCGCACGGGTTACAAGTGCTTCCGTCTTTGCTCTTGGCGCCTGGGTCGTGACCTACTGACCGCCAGCACCTGTGGCCCGGGAGGCTGGTCCCCGTCTAGCTAAACAAGGAGCTAACTGGTTTCTGGATGTGACACCTTTCTCCTCACCACCCTCTGCCACCCTCTGCGGTGGATGGACGCAGGCCTGGAGCCTCACGTTTGGAGAGCCTGGCAAATACTTGTCGACTGGAGGAATAAAATGCGTTTCCCGGATATTCTGATCTCAGGGGGAAATCAGCGGGCTTTTGTTATTAACATTCTGACCCAGGCGTTTGGAAACCAGACACCTGATCTAACACTTTCGTGTGACTGGACACGCGCCGGGAAACACAAGTGGAAAAGGGAGAAAGACGAGAGTAACCACAGAAGCAGCCGATGTTCACGTTTCACGTCTGTACCTTTTTCTTCCTATTTTCACGACTCCTCTGCGTAAAAGGAGTCGGTAAGCCGGGCAAAGCCGCCCGACGTCCTCGGGAGGGCAAGCTGAGGGATCTAAGAGACCCAACGCCGCAGGGGCCAGCGGGACCGTCCTCAGAAATGCCATTTTCAGGCAGTTCCAGGAGGTGGGTGCAGAGCGCCCCCGGTCGCGGGGTCACGGGCTTTGGAGTGGACAAGGGGTACACATGGACAGTGCGTCACACGGGAGCGGGCCGGGCTTCCCCGCACGGTATTTCGTACCCCCGCTCGGAACCAGTCCTGTCAGAAACAACACATGTACTAGTCTGAATAGCGTTAGTCTGAACAACGGGGAAGGTCCGCTGGGAAACCTCTTCTCCGGGGAACCTCCCGCTCCCTGGACCGTCTGTGCACCAAGCTCACGGCCGGCACGGTCGGTCTGAGTCTCCACTCAGTCTCCTGAGCCTGCGCCCGCCCCCAGGGCACAGAGGATGGGACGTTTTCCCCGCAACCCTGGACCCGACCCTGACTTGGCAGAGGGAGCGGGTTCCTCTCCGCCCCGGGGAGTCCGGCCACCTCCACCCGCGCACGAGAGCGCGGGTGGGGCCCGGGGCCGTGTCCACGCTCGCTCGGGGTCCCTGCCCACGACCCCGCGTGCCCTCACCTGCAGCAGGAGGATGAACTGCGGGAACCTCTGTATGGGCTTCATCATCAGGCTGTAGAGTGTGATGCGGTCGGGGCTGCTTTCCTGGCACTGCTGTGAGGAGAGGCCTCGATGACCCGAGCTGCTCCCGACACCGGGGCCGCCCTCCCGCCCGACACAGACGCCTCGGCAGGGCGCACGCCCCGACCTCACGACCCCCCGACGCCTCGCACGCCAGCACAGGCGAGCCCCTGTGCTTTAGGTCTGAGCCGGCCGGGGCTGGATTCCCGGCTGAAATCTCCCGTTGTGTCATCCGCTGCTTTCAGGGCCACCTCTGGGGGCGCCCGGGGGGCTCAGTAGGTTAAGCTCAAGTCATGATCCCACTATTTTGTGAGTTCGAGCCCTGCATCTTTGCTGAGCATACAGCCTGCTTGGGATCCTCTCTCTCTCTTCCTGCCCCTCCCCCTCCAAAATAAATAAACTTTAAAAGAAAAAAAAAAGAGCCATCTCTGATGCCAGGCAGCATTTATCGTTTACCAATTCATTTAATCCTCTAAGTGCTGAGTTAGTTTCTGGGACCCTACAATCACCGGAAAAGTGCACTTACAAAAAAAGAAGAAAAGAAAACCACAGAATCCCAAACGGGAGTCGTGAGGACCCTTAACGGTAGCCCGCCACGGGCGCTGGAGCGAGATCTCCATGGTGGCCACGGACCCTCCTGCATTCGGGCCCAACCTCCAAACTCCCTACTTCAGGCTCCAGGTGTGAGGGTCTCAGGGGTGGGGGTGTCCCTGGGTCTGTCCTGTCTGAGCTGCCCCAGCTGAGTGAGGGCCGCCTGGTCCCTCGACCCGCCTCTCAGCCTGGGACGGACACCCCACCGGGCTGGACCGTTGGCAAACCGGGGTGGGGTATCCAGCTCTCTCCAGCTGAGGGAGTTGTGCAGTCTGATGGCAGAGGGAGGGCTCAGCCCCCTTCCCCAACACCGGTTCCCGGGCTTGACCAGGAGGTCACGGGACACTGGGAGCCGTGGCCAGCTCCCCTGCTGACATCTCAGATACGGTCCCCAAGACAGTTCGGCCTCCTGTAAGGAAGGAACTGTCTGAATGGCCTGTATTTTCTTCCCCAGGAGAAGAAACACCGTGGTATAGAAAGACCACCGGGCACCGAGGCCACCAAGGCTGGGGGCTGATTTAATCCCTCGGCAAGCCTTAACTGGAGGAGGAGGGGAATAACGAAGCCCTTGATCACGCTGTGGTCAGCGAAAATAGTTTCGTGTTCGCTCACTGCCGGACAGCCTGAGCTTCGAGAATGCGGTTCAAGTAACAGGACCAAACTCTGGCTGGCTCCAGTGTTACAACGGGAACTGGAGCCTCGTGCAACTGAGGTCTGGGCTCGGTGGCCGGCCGCCGTGAGCGTCTGCAGGGATCCCGTCGGTTCTATGCGCGGCAGCCCCCGTGGCCGTGACCTAAATATCCCGGGTCAACGTCCCCCAGCAGGAACCCCACGACGTCCAAGTCAGACAAGCCTGGGGAGGGTAGCCCTCTCCACCTGACATCAGAGCCCCACTGGGGGCCACATCCTTGCGGGTCAGCTCACTGCTCCGACTCGAGGGGGCCAGAGAGCTCCACCCAGATCCCGAATGTTCGGTCTGCTGCTCCCGATACTATGCTCAAGGACAGGAAGCCAATGGCAGATCCTTGGGGGCCCGACCCTCACATTCTGTCCATCCACGTCCACGCACGTCCGAGGACCCGACCCTCGCTTTCTGTCTATTCACATCCACACAAGTCCGAGGATGTGCAAATCAAGGTTGTTTTCAAAGAGCCAAGCCACTGCTGAAAATTCATCTTTATTTCCAGCGCTGACCCGCACCTTGGTGCCAAAATCTTTGCACAGGACGTTACACGTTTAGAGGCAGGGTTTGGTAAAATCTCATTGTGAAGTGTTTTCGCATGGAACCTGTTATCAAAAGGTGTTACAACCTAAACGAAAAAGCAGCAAGTTCTTACCTTTAGAAATTCAAGGAAAGCAGGTTTCGTGGCACACGTTTTCTTGAGGATTGCCACGGCTGTGCTGAAATTATTCACATACTCGCTGTAGGCGTCCAGCACCATGGATTTGGAAAACTGAAAGACCAGAGAACATTGGGAAGCGTCAATGATGCACAGAGCCCAGACCTTCCCCCTTCCAGGACGGGATAAAAGGTTTGAAACCTGCCCTAAAAGCCCCCTCTCGGGCACCACGATGTCTGCGCAGGACGCACTTCATTATGCCTGGGTGTGATTCCTTTTCCGTCTTTAAACAAACTCGTCAGGAACTGTTTGGACAGCTGATCTTATTCTGCTCCCCTGTGCCCGTGCAGGCAACCCGGTTCACATCCCCGGCGGGCTGGCTCTCAGGGAATAAGAGTTCCTGACTACAGACGTGTGGACACGATCATTTCCGACCCCCTTCCGTAAGCTGCGGCCGATCCTCACTGCGGATTTCCCCTGTGGGAAACACTGGCACACAGGCCCCAATGTCCCAATGAGCTGGCACTGACTGTCCCCTGGAAATGCTCCGGGGCAAGAAGAAAATCAATCCCCTCCAGCCCTTGTGGCTGAGGTCAGTGTCCTATCCGTCCGTCTGTCCACCTACTGTCCTGTTTTCCTAGAAACACCAGGAGGCACAACCACCACCCACTGGTATTCTTCTAAGATCCGGCAAGTTCTCGGGATAAACAGGAATATCCATAGCGGGTATCTGGTGTGACCATCACTTACGGCAAAATGCTTTCACCTAAATTTTATACATATGTATTTATTTTTTTAAAGTTTCTTTCCTTTAAAAAAGAAGTTCCCAAGGTAAATAAATATTTTAAGAAGAGAAATAGAGTAAACGTTTATGCTAAACCCAGAAAATAGCCAGAAAATGCAAGAACAAAGCAAATATCCACGGTTGCTTTGTTTTGTTTTTCGTAAAGGTCCCCGAAAGGGATCCTACAAGTATCTCAGGAAGAGCTCTTGTTTCTGTGTTCAAGGCATCCTGTAATTTATATACAGCATTAAGGACACACAGTCGTACAGAAAAAAGGAAAAGGTTTCTTTATTGTTACTACAGCGTTCACAGAGCGTTCGAGCACTTGAACCTCCAGCTTTGATGGCATTCTTGTCTTCACGCAGCTAGGGAACCCGTTCTCCTGAGCTACAACCTCCCGCATCCAGAGAGACCGCTCCCTCACGCACGACACACGGCCACAAACGACCGAAGATAAAACCGCTGAGTGAGACCGGAGGCTGGGCTTCCCGGGCAGCGCACGGCTCCCCCTGCCAGGAAAGGCTCATCCTGTGTCAGCGGCCACCCGGCCACCGCATCCGCACCCCACACCCCGGTCACAGAGGACAAGCTTCAGGGAAACGGGTCGGTATTTCCCCACAGGGCGTTTTCCGCCGCCCCCTGACAGGGACAGGGCTCAGGGCGAGACCCACCTGATGAGGGCGTGAGCGGGATGAGGCAACAACCCTGTCAACAGAGCCGTGGCGTTGGCCACAGGCCACAGAAAGCACGCTCAAATCGCCTGCTGGTGCACCGTCCGCCCAGACCTCCCCCCGTCCGCCCTTGGCCTTCGTGACCCTTCCCCCTCCTGTGCGCTGGGCAGAGCGCCCTGTCCTCACGGTGGCCTCGAGGGGCCCTGCAGGGCACCAGGGCTCCCCGTCAACACCGACACCCCGTGTGACGCAGCCGCGTTCACTGGGACGGGACGCGGCTCCGGAGCCCAGGACAGCGTGGGGCGGCTGGGCCGCCGAGAATTACCGAGGCCACGAAGACGTCCCCGATGGTCTCCACGGAGTCCCACTCGGCCACGCGGCTGGCCAGCGCGATCTGGAACATGCCGTGGCACTGCAGCAGCTCTTTGACCCGGTAGAACACCGTCTTCAGCTTCCTCTCACTCAGGATCTTCGGTTCCATCTCCGACAGCGGCTTCTCGTAGCGCTAAGAAACACACGGGGGGGCGGCGTGCGCCACACACGGGGGGAAAGCCACTCACGACAGCGTTCGCCACAAATCGCCGGACTTCACGTCAACACGCAGACACGGCACTTAGGGTCTTCTGAGGGTTCGGCAAGTTTGATTATGTCATGGCTCATACACACGCACACACACACGTGCAAGAAAGGTGAGTAAAACCTGCGTGTACTGTGTGACACGGTGTTTCGGTACCTCCAGAATCCTCTTGAGAGCGTCCACGTAGTTCTTCTCACTGTCCACAACTGAACCCAGGATGTATCTTCTTACCACCTGTTGGCAATTTGAAAATACGATGGTAACAGAGAAACATACTTGCTCTGTGGCTATGATTTTGAAATGTTTTATTTTTTTAATTAAAAAAACTTTTTTTTTTTTAACCTTTATTCATTTTAGAGAGAGACACACACAGAGCATGAACGGGGGAGGGTCAGAGAGAGGGAGACACAGAATCCGAAGCAGGCTCCAGGCTCTGAGCTGTCAGCACAGAGCCCGACGCGGGGCTTGAACTCACGGACCTGGAGATCATGACCTGAGCCGAAGTTGGACGCTTAACCAACTGAGCCCCCCCAGGTGCCCCCAATTATGAAATATTTTAAACCGCAAATTATAAACCGTAAGTACAGCAAGACAAGTGAAATTAGAGCGGTAACAACAAATGCATTCACTTATGCAACAATTATAAGCTAAATTAATTGTACTTGACGTGTCCTACGCTGACTTATGTGACACTTCACGTATAAATTGAGTATAAGAAAGCAGTTCTAGTCGTGACTCAAAGAATGCTATTAGCAACATTTATCTCATAAAATTATTATTCTGAAGTCGGAAAAGAAGAAGCTTTTGAAAGATAGAAGAATAGATTTTTCTTTTTGGCCAAGAGCTTCTGACCAAAGACGCACCCACGAGGCGGAGTGCACAGTGGGTGAAGTAACCCTCCACAGACTGGGACGAGCCACTTCAGACAAGGACGTCACTGTTGTCACTACACAGGTACATACACGGACAAACGTCTGGCCGCACGATTCCTGGTAATGGCCAACGTTGATGCCTGGCCCTTGCATCAAGCCTACACATATTCTGGCAAGTTATTTTCTCCAATAAACGGAAAAGAGAGCACCAAATTTCAGGAAGGCTGCCTCTCGACCACACACACCCGCAACAGCGGGGGGGAACCACCAGCAGGGAGTCAACACTCACCGCAGGAACCACACCGCCACCCAGTGGGTGGACACGGCACCTGCCACAGGAGAAAGCCCTCAGTCCAGAACATTCCAGGGCCACCAAGTCTTCCAAAACATGACTGACGCGGAAGCAATTCTCTGCTCCACAAGAAGGACCGTTCAATTCACAAAATTAAGATGCAGATCAGTGCTTCCAGAACACATAGAGAACAGAGTGATGTACTTCAAGAGCCCAGATGTGTCTGGGATTAAAGCCAGCTCCCACGAGGGCGCCCACCCGCCCAGCCTGGTCGCCCAAATTTCAGATTCCCACACACTTCAAGTCTCCCGAGGCAGAATATTCAGGGTCAAACCCAGGAATTACAGACATTTTTAAAAGTCCTGAGAGGATCCTAATGTGTCAGGTCAAAGAACTGGGAGTCGGGCATAAGCTTGGAAATACAAAAATAGAATAAAAAACTCCAGCAGGTTTTGTGGCTCCTACAGGTTGGGTTGGCCCTTCTAGGAAGTTAAATCTAAAGAAGTGAACAGTGTGCCCCACGTGGACACGGGTGGTGAGGCTCCAGGGTCGTCGGGCTCGTCCTGAGGGCCCAGCACCGTGGCTGCGGACGGGGGAGATCCAGGCCCAAGTGGGCGTCTTCACCACGGCCAGGTGGACAGATCAGGAGAAGCGCTGGCCAGGAGGGCGGACAGCACGAGGGCCCAGCTGCTGGGCCCAGGAGACACTCAGTCGGGGGGGGGGGGCAGAGCCCCGTCCCCAGGCAGGGCCCCCAGCCTGCAGCATCGATGGCACTTTTCGGGAAACAGCAAGCAACCCATGAAATAAGAGAATTTCTTGTGTTTTTCTTCCCAAACAGGGCGTGAAGAGAATGCTGGATACGTAACATTTTAGTTACGTTACCTCATTTCGATTTGGGGAGAAAACGATGTGATAAAGAACACGAGCACCCCGGTCTGACGTCTCTCGGGACAAGTCCGACGGAGAGCATGCCCGGTCGCCAGAGGGGAAGGGGAGGGGTCCCCGTGAACCACGACCACAGGGAAAGCTGGGGGGACAGAGAGATCCTGAAGACGAACCCTTCCGTAGCCCCCGTCCCGATGGCCTGTCCCCTGGTGCTGACCTCACCGTGTCCACGTGCACCGTGCCCACGTCTGCGTCACTGTCCCAGGAAGAAACGCGCACAGACACGGCATCCCTGTCTCAGAGAACGGGCCCGGGTGGTGAGGGGCGAACCTCACAGGACTGCCCAGCGAATCCCAGCGCAGGGGCTGGGGCCAGGCCCACGGGACACCATCCTGGAGGCCCTTCCTCAGCACAGACCCCCCGTGGCCAGCACGCTCGTGGCCAGCACACAGCCTCTACGAGCGCCCGAAACAGACTGGCGGGAGCGTGCATCTAAGACCCTCCCGGCTCAAAACACCTTTCCACTCCTGTCTCCTGACAGACGCTCACAACACCCAGCCTCCACCGCCGAGTCCCGGCCTGGACAGTGACGCCCTGCGGCCACCTCCCCCCACCCGGCCCCGCCCGTCCTCTGTCCTCTGCACAGCCATCCCCCTGTTCCATCACAATGTCCCACCCATGACTGCCACCTTGCCTGGGAGTGCTCTGCGTCACACGTCCCCGACACCACAGCCTCAGACAGGAGGGTCCAAGGCCCAGTCACCCCGCGGCCCCCCAGGACTAGAGAACACAGGAGCGGGGCAGGAAGGACCCAGGCACAGAGACCCCAGAGGAGCGTCAAGGCTGTTTTCCAACCATCAAGCCCCTTTCTCATACTTCTCTCAGTCTCGTGAGGCTGGAGAACGGGGGACACGGGCACACGGGGCTACGGCAGAAAGGGCCCAGCCGCACCCCACGGGGTCACGGCCACATCCCCCCGGGAGCACCACACAGCAGAGGATTTACGGCTAATCTAACTGACTTAGATTGGAGGAGTTTAGGTTTGGGAATCAGAGATGTGGCTGGAACGTCGGGCCCTGCCCGCCCATGGCAGGTGCCGCCCCGGCCTCCTCGGAGCCACGGTGTCCTCCCACAGGACACGTGCGCTCACGGAGGGACGTGCGAGGCTTTCCTGACGTCCAGAGCGCTCGTGGGGGTGCCGCGGGGAGCAGACGCAGTGATGGCTACAGGGCATCTGTCACCTGGTCAAACGCTCTTTCGCTCCCGACATGCTCACAAGTCAACCCCTCGCCCCCGACACGTTTCCTCATCACCGCAGCCCCCGCTGCTTGGCTCCCCCTTCACCTCGAAGCTCGAAGCTTCCCAGTCTGGCCCGACGATGATGAACAGCCCCGGGCCTCCCCCCAGCTCGGCTCCCATTCCCCAGACTCTAACCTTACCACCCGCACCGGCCACGCAGTCCCTTCCGTCCTGGCCTCCTCTCTGCCCCCCGTACGTGTCCACCCGCCCGCGCCCACAACGTGAGTCACACTGCGCACGCACGCAGCGACCCCCCCAAGAGCCCCAAGAGTCCTGAGGCTCGTTTCCTTTCACCCAAAGATAACCGAGAGGACATGACCAAATATCTCTTCCCTCTGCTGCCTACTTCCAGACATCGAGAAACTGCTTTATGCGCGATAGTAACGGTATCAGTTGTTGGAAATCCGTGTTTTCATCTCTGTCAGAGGCACAGTTGACACAAACGCACACGGTGTCTCTGTCAGGGAGAACGGGTGTAGACGGCGCCCGCACAGAGGGCAGCTCCACACCCTTCTCACGCTTACTCTGGGGTGGGGACTCGAAGTGCTCGAGGAGCACAGAGACCGCGTCCAGGCCACAGCCGCCGACCGGGGCCGCCGAGACCCACTGCTGTGCCCGAGGACACGGAGGGGCCGGGAGCGCGCAGGGGGCAGTCACCGGCCGCGCACGCGTTCGGGCACATCTCCAGCCAGCACGGCCGTGCCGGCCAACGGCCCCGGCCTACCTGCTGCTGAGACAGACCCTCAGGCATCGGCGTCAGGATGGCCTCCGGGTGCCTGCAGTCCACGTCGATAAATAGATTCTGCTCCTCTTCGAGACAAGATCTGTGATCTGAAAAAATAATGCACTCGTTTGACACCGAGACGGCACGCCCGTAACACTGCAGCGCGGTGAAATACGCCGTCGAACCGATGCGTCGGGCAGACACCTCCGTTTCCTGTGTTGTCTTCCCGCCTGGCAACGACTAGGTCAAAATTTTAACAAACCCAAGACGATATCCTCTCCACCAGAGGAACACCGTGTCCGTCAAAGTTTGAAAATTCCAATACCTTGGAAGTTTCGTTTCAAAAGGCAGAGGGGTGTCATTTGAGTACCCAGTCGGTGAAGCCGAAATAAATACCTCAATCTCCTCGCCTATAAAATACGACACCCAGAGTCAGAGAAGGGCAGGTGAAAACAGCTAAGAACCCACAGTCAGTAATCGACGAAAGCTAAGTGGAGACTCCGTGTATTTCTTGACCTTCTGTGTGTCTTTCTCACTGGAAAAACACAGCTTCCGCCAGATCAAAACATTTAGACCAAATCTAAATTTATTTTTAAAAACTCAGCCGTAGCTAAATAAATGAAAGAATCTGGGGCGCCTGGGTGGTTCAGTCTGTTGGGCCTCCGACTTCAGCTCAGGTCATGATCTCACAGCTTGGGAGTTCGAGCCCCGAGTCGGGCCTGCTTCGGATTTTGTGTTTCCCTCTCTTCTGCCCCTCCCCCGCCCCCCCACTCACAATCTGTCTCTCTCAAAAATAGATAAGCATTTAAAAAATTTAAAAAAATACATTAAGAAAAAAAGAAAAAAGAATCCACAAAACGGCTGGAAAACAGAAAAGCAAAGGAATGCTTAGGTAATAGGACCCCAGAGATTATCGAATTTAAATATCCCAAAGGCTGGCTGCGTAGAAAAATTCCTGAGGCGCTTTTAAAAACCCCCCAGTGTCCGCACACCTATGAGGACGGCCAAAATCCAGAGCAGCGACCATGCCATGTGCACCACGTGCTAGAGAAAACGTGGAGCAGCAGGACTCACGGCTGGTGGTCGTGCACACCGTGCAGCTAGCGTGGTGCTGTCTCACAAAACGAAACCTGCTCTTTCCCCACAATCCAGCGACGACACGCCTCCACATTTACAAGGAGTGGAGAGCCCGCGTCCACGTATAAGCTGTGACGGACGTTTACGGCACTCTGTTCCCACCTGCCCAACCTTGCAGGCGACCACAGCGCCCCCCAGTAGTGACGGATAACTAAACCGGTGCGTCCAGACAGCGCAAGATCATTCGGCGCTAAGAAGAAACGAGCCCTCAAGCCACGAACGGACACGGAGGTCTGTTCTTAACCACGTTACTAAGTGAAAGAAACCAGTCTGAAGAGTCTACACCACGGATGATTCCAACTCTGACCTTCTGGGGAAGGCAAAACCGTGGACACAGCAAGGCGAGAGGCCGCCGGGGCTGGGAGGGACGAACGGTGGGGCCCAGGGGGGTTGACGGCAGTGAAGCTCCTCTGTGTGATGATGGATCCCCGTGGTTGTACTTTTGTCCCAACCCACGGAATGGGCCCCATCAAGACGTGCAGTGCGGACCCTGGGTGGTGACAACGTGCCCGGGCGGGTGCGTCAGCTGTCTGTGTGACAACGTGACAACGGGGGCAGGGGCGGATCTCCTGCTCAGTTTTGTTGTGAATCTAAAATCGATCTTAAATAATAAAGTCTTACAAAGAAATAGAAACAGAACCTTCTGGTGTCCAGACCCATTCCCCTCGAGTGTCGCTGACTGGTCCCGGGGCGCTGGGCCCGGGCAAGTGCGTGCACATCCAGGCTGATCAACTGCGAATTCAGCGTTATCTTCCCATGTCACAGCTTAGGACACGAAGGTCGTTGGGCTCAAGGACGTGCCTGATGACCTTCTGTGCCCCCGGGGGACCCCCGTGGGCCTCCTCCCTGCCTAGCTTGGGGCTTCAGGCCCGCCCTGCGTGCTGGGTCACCGGCCTGCAGATCCTAGTTCAAGGCCTGGGGTGGGCCAGAGTCGGCGTTTCTGCCCAGCGTCTGGCATCCAGGACCCCAAATCCCAGGCTCAGCCCCTCTCAGACCCTGCCTCTGCTCTCCAGGGGCAGGTCCCCCACCGTGAAGGTGTTCCTCCTCGGGGTGCCCAGCATACTGCCAGCACCTCATCGGGGCCGTCCCCTTCCCAAGTAACCCAGTGGGGCTCCGGACAACCTTTCCTCTGTCTTGTTTCAAGGTGAAGATGTTGTTAGCACTAAAATGTATTAAAAAATCTAGTTTTGACTCCAATGACTTCCCCTTACAGAAGCATGGCCTCACCGTCCTTTCCAGGCACCGGGATCAGCAAATGCTACACTCACACCGGCACTGGGTTTGCCTCTTAGAACGTCTGTGCAAACAACAAAGTCCCGTTTTTACAAGAACAGGTCAGACGCCCCTTGGGAGCGTGTGCTCTCGTCCACACTGCACGTACTAGCCAGGCTGTAAGGACACGCCAGTGCGTAGACATTTTCTCCGAAGTCCGAGAATCCTTGGCCCACAGCCGGGCGTCAGCAGGAATGCAGCAGACACAGCCCATCTTCCTGACAGACGGATGGACAGCACAGGCTACACCCCCCCTTGGTGAGAGTCTCAGAAAACCTGAAATTTCTGGAATCATCTCAGAGCTTCCCACACCAGCAAGAGCGTTCCTAACATCTCTGCTTAGAACGAGACCTTCTTATAGCTTCGTCCCGGTGGGAAGCACACGTCTGTATGAGGATACACCGCACGCGAGATCACCCGTTACCACGCCTTACTGAGAACAGACTTGCTGAGAATCATGCCTGACTGAGGTCCCAGGGTACCCGAGGGGATTTCAGGAGACACAGCAGAGAGTGAAGCCCCCCGGGGCAGTCGGGGGGGAGGGGGTTTCACTAAGGGCCCACGACGTGCTGGGAGGAAACAACAGACAGAGAACTGATGTCTACTACCTACGCGAATTCTCTTAACTTTCCGCTGCTTGTCGTGTCTGTGTGTGTGTGTGTGTGTGTGTGTGTGTGTGTGTCCCCGAGCTACTGCACAAGTCCGTGCAGGCCCTCAGCGGAGAGTGTGCACCCTCGCCCCCATTTGGGAGCTGACACCTAGGCGGCCCGCTGAGTCAAACACCAGCTGAGTCAAACACCACTGTGCTGAGGTTGCGTGTGACGTGCCCGTGGCCGCGCTCCCCACCCCAAAGTGCTGTGTCGGGGGGACCACAGGCTTGGAGCACCTGTCTGCAGGCCGGGCCACTGACCTGGAGCCATGAAGGACTTGGTCCTAATGAGAGAGCGGCCTCTCTTCACGGCAGCCTTGGTCTTCTCAAGCCCGTCTTTAGTGCCCTCCTTCGCAGCCTTCATGAGTTTCTGCATCTGTAAAAAAAAAAAAAAGGGAGAACTGTGAGAAGCGGACCGTCGGTAAAAATCCACTAGCTGCTTTTACTTTATTTTAAAAGAATACTGTCAAGTAGCTTGGCCTTAAAACATCGCCTGAAACTGGCTTTTTGATGTGGGAGCACTTACTTGCTTGGTGTGTGTGTGTGTATGTAACTTGGGCCACATTTTGTTTGTTTAAAAGAAAAAAACGAGGACGAAAAGCAAACTTGAAAAGCGAGCCCTTCTTTGACCTGGTTTCCTGCTGTGTGTAAACGGCAGCCTCCACTTTTCTTACGATCACTTACAAACACAGAGCCTGGCGGACATCAGAGGGAGCAAGTAAAACACACACGCGCGCGCGCGCACACACACACACACACACACACACACACACACACATATACACTCAGGCAGCCGGCCCCAGGTCACAAGGCAAACGCAGGAAACCAGGAAACACAGAGCCCCGGCTGCCTTCCTGAGCTCCCCGGGGGGCCAGGCCAGAGGCTCGTGGGGGCCCCACCGCAGGTTAACAGACGAGGAGGCAGACGGGCGGGAGTCAGGAACACCACTCCACACCGTCACGCCGTGTAGGGAACCTGGCTCACCCACCCCGGAGTCCTGTGGGCACTCCCGTGGGCCATCAGTGCCCAGAGCAGCACGGACCTGGAAAATTCTGAGGTCTGAGGTGTGGGCTATGGGGCTCCAAGCGATTAGAGAAAACCCAAATGGCCTCCTACAGACAAAGCAGGATCCCGCCGAGGGGACGTCCACGCTGCCTGCTGCCCTGCTCCTCCTGCAGACTCCCTCCGGCACGCTCATCTGTCTCTACCTCCCTCCTCAGCCCGCCTTCCCTGCCAGCGTGCCTCAGGATCGGACCATCAGCGCTACCGCCGGCACCGTGCTGCCCGGTGACAGCCGGGGACGCGGCTGTCCACGCTGCACTGTGTCCCCGCGGAACACACTGGTGTCAGACACGCACCGCGGCCCAGCTGTTTCTGTATGTCCTCTGTCTCCCGCCACCCAGCGGGTGACCCCGAACCACGTCCACGCTGCCTAGCCGGGGCCCCGCCCCAGCCCCCACAGGACACGGCCACTGCAGTCTCCTGGGAGACACAGCCACTCCGGGATTCTCTTGCGTCCCTTCCTCCCCATCCTGGGGACGTGCCCTCCACCACACTCGCCACCTCCCTGGCCACTCCTGTGGCCTCCGCCCTGCTCCACGCGCCCAGTGCTTGTCTGCCTGCAAGGCCTCTCGGCTTTGTCTCCTGACCCACACGGCCCTTTCAGACCCCTCCCTTTCTTACCCCACGCCAGACCCCTAAGCCTCGGTGTCAGCCTGACCCCAGTCAGGGCCCCCGTCCTCGAGCTGCGATAAAGACCCAGGTTCCGGGGAGCTGAGACGCCCGTCCAGGTCACACGGCAGCCAGGGAACAGCCGTGGCTCCTGACCCTCCCTAACGTCTGCTTCTCGCTGGGTGAAGTGTGTCTGCTTGGCCCGGCCCTCACCCACTCACCCCATCTTACTGCTCGCTGCCCCCCAACGCACACTGTTCGCCCTGCCACGCCCTGCTATCTGCACTTGATTCCAGACTCCTCCATGGAGCTGGCCTCCTTCACGCTTCCCCCACGGCCAATGACTGAGCTCGGGGCTCCCCGGAAGACCCCATCAGGCCCCAGACGCTCCCACGTGGGAACCAGCCAGAGGCTCCATGGAAAGAAGTGACTGCCAGCATTTTGCTCCCACTTTGGGGAGCCCGGGGCTCAAGAACACTCTGGAATTGAGCAGGCGACCATAACGGGAGACACTTACATCTAAGTGAACGTCTGCTTGCAGGTAGATGCTGTTCAACACACAGGAACAAACAACAGAACATCAGACGGACAGGTGTAACGGGAGTGACAATTACTCGACAGTGTCCTTGTAAAACACATCTCCGAGAACTGACTGGCACCACATTCAAACCTCGCGGTTCTCCGACCTCCGGTCTCCGGAGCCCTTTGTACCCGGAAAGATGCCAAGGGCCCCAACGAGGTCCGTTGATCTGGCTTTCACTCATCTACCCTTACTGGATGAAGAATGGAGACTGACAAAAAATATCGAACTTTTACGAATATTCATTTAAAAATACTAATAAGCCCATTCCATGTTGTCTAAGTGACGCATTCGTGAAAAGTTACTGTGTTTTCCCAAACCACAAAACAGGCAGTGCTGTTCTGCATGGCTGGCCATCTCTTGCGGCCGGGGCAGCACACACACAGTGGAGCCTCGGGGAAACTCCCGTCCGTGCGTACGAGGACGAGAGAGAGGAACGCAAACGGTGTCTCGCGATTAATCTGACCTCGGTGACATCTGGAAGCCCAGGACCACACGCTGAGAACCAGTGTTCGCACAGAAAGGGCCAAACTTAGTTTCCTTGGCGCTTGTTTAAAGTACGGTCTGTTTCTGAACAAGCATTTTCCACGCGGCTGGTCGAGAAGCGAGCCACACTACCTTCAGTTCATGTTTCTGCTTTAGTTGCTGAATCTCTGTGGCTGCCACCGTGCTTGCCATCAAAGCTCTCATCGTTCTCTCATAGTGCTCCTTGAGACGGGTTAGGTCATGGGAAAGCTACAGCATAAAGAGACACAATCTTCTCACAAAAACGCTCCCTCTGGTACTCTGAGACGATCGTACATTGCGAGGCCCGGGGGGCGGCGTCTGGGGAAGCCCACGCACCACGGGGAGCCCCCAGCTCTGGCCCACCGACTCCTGAGAGGGAAAAATGGGGCGGCTTCTCAGGAGCCAGACTGGAGACTTTTCTGTGCCAGCCCAGGACAAGAAAGTGAACGAAGGGCTGAGGGTTGTCATTCACGTCCATGTGGATGACGTCACAATGATCAGACGTGTAAATACAATACGTATAAAACTATTCCTTATGTCAGCACCAAGGCACAGGACACTGGGGTTCACGACTGCACTACAGGGCGTCAGAATTTGGAAGTGGGCAGCACCGATTTTTAAGTCTCCAAACTGACGTGCCTCGGCTGACGGGGAAGGGGCGAAATCTCGTAAGACGCCGTCCCCCGTGATCACGCACGCCTCAGACGTGGAAACCCAGCCCTCAAGGCTTCTCGAGACAGCATCTCCCATGTCAACACAGGCAAAGACACTGTGCGCTGTGAGCAAATTCTGACTAGAGAATGGACCTTTCTTGAGTTGACCTCAACCACTTAGGGTGCTCAGTGGACCGTTCTAACACAAGACTTCAAGGAGACCGCTAGGTCCTTCCCCCCTCCCCCCGCCCTCCCTCATGCCAGCCGTGCTCCCAGCGCCCCCAGGGTGCAGCCAAGCTGGGGCCAGGGCGGTGGGAAGACCCCGCCTGATTATCCCGCACCTTGAGCCACGGTGTGGCACTTCACCTGCTGCCGAGCGGCCTCTCGTGTGGCACTTCAAGGGCCTGCCTGGTAACCCGGGTCCATTCGGAGGGCGAGGAAAGCACGGTTCGTTCAGTGAGTGTGCGAGCAGCTCGTCAGCGGGCCCCTGACACCCTACCCGCCCACGGAAGGACACCCTACCCGCCCACGGAAGGACACCCTACCCGCCCACGGAAGGACACCGGCGTGGCCTCACCACTCTTCCCGGAACCTGTGCTCGACTCTCCAATCTCAAGCCCAGAGTGTCGGGTGCATAGAGTCAAGTATGACCAAAGGATTTAGCGTCCGCTGTGCCAATGCCACTGGCAGAGGGGGTCTAAGAGATGGCTGTAGGACGGGAGGTGCTCGGCCACCTTCCCAAAGCGGAAGGCTCGTCCTGAGTGTCACAAAGCAAGCTCACGGAGTGCGGGAACTAGGCCCCTGTAACCACCCGCCAGCCGGAGGTCTGTGGGGGCTTCTGCCAAGAACCCGCGCGTCCACGTACTGGGGGCCCACGGCATCTACCCACGCTGTCATGGTGGCGAGGCAGCAACTACGGCCCGGCCTGCACCAACACAGAGTCACACGGGCCAGGCTCCGTGCGCCTGTGGCCCGATACTCGGCCTCACACTGAAAGCACGTGACATCTGCAGACACGCGTGGGGATGTCGGTGCACAACAGCCCTTTCACTAGCAGCCGGAGCCCACGACCAACAGCACGGGCACAGCCGCTCAACACTGAAAACCAGAATCTCATTAAGATCATGTGCCTCAACAAAAGCGCTTGTAGGTCTCACGTCTGACAACCACCCAATTCTAGAATTCACACTCGCGACCTGTGAAGTTCCTCCTCCGGGCTTCACTTCCGGAGACCCCTCCCCGCCACACACACACCTTCCACTCAGGACAGAGAACGTGGGGCAGTTTAGGAACTCCGGCCCTCAACATCATTTTGTAACATATTCTATCTTTAGACCTTCCTTTTTGTGTAGAAAACGCGGAAGTTCAAAACGCCCCTTAAAGGGAAGCAGGCTTGTGCCGCATCTCAGAGAGACCCGATTTGGTCCAGTGAGCACAGAAAGCATGCTGCCTACACAACACAAAGAACGAGGGGACAGTCACATAGGACCCCCTGAGTGATTTCATTTATAAGAAGGTAACTTCCCATCCTGCTACGATTACACTTACAACGTGAAATAAAGGAGCCTCCCCTGCGGCCAGCGTCTCACACCCTCCCCACACCCGGTACCAACGTCTTTAAGGGCACTTCAGTATTACGGAATGAAAATTCTGCAGTCCGTGCCTGTGCTAACACGAGACGTGTGTCTCTCACGCAGGCTGAACACGTACTTGCTTCCTGTGGTTGCTGCGCAGGAAGGACCTGGGGACCCCATTCTTGCACTCGGAGTCACTCTGCTCCTCGTAACTCTCAAATTCACTGGAGCTCCATCCGTATTCCAAAGAGCTGTTTCCACCTTCGTCTCCATTCTCGACGTCGTCATAAATCATTTCATCTGAAGGCCAAAAGGCCAAAAGGAAATAAAAAGAACACAGAATTCTCTAGTTATGTTTTACCGATCACCGAGAGCTGGGGTCTGGAAGCGTGTCAGAAACCCGCGGGGGCAGCGTGGAGCCTCGGGGTCGGCTCCCTATACAGGTGGTGGGGAGCCCCTCCAGGGTGCGGGCAGAGACGTGCGGGGCCGACAGCGCTCCGGTGAACCCCCAGCCCCAGGTGTATCCCGAGGGCTGCTGGTCTAGAAGAATCCACCATGACAATACAAAACAAGTTGCCGGCCATACAAAGATAAACCCATGGAATATGAACGAGTTATGCAAGTGGGTGATAGAGATGCTCAAATACGAGCACACGTGAGGCTCACGGGAAACAGTTCTAAGTTTTGCCTTTGTGCGAAAAACCGTCTCATAAATCTCATCTATTACTGTTTTTAAAATATTTTCATCACATGAGTCATGCAGAATTAGTGAAAAACACATTTATGCCACCAAATACGATGACAGGGGCTCTTTACTTTAAAAATTCTGCAGGCTTTAATTCCCATCTTTTGTCTCACAATCTCTGTTCTGCAAAAGTGAATTCCCGGAGCAAAGCGGCCTTGCGGCCACCCCCAGGGCAAGGCACACGTCTTACCAACTAGCCCGCTTCCTTTCTGATACACGCAAAGGCCTCAGGTCCCAAGAAAGTAGTTCTGTGAGACTCCCTGACAATTACAGAATACTCAGTGGAAGTAGAAAACACACATAGAGTCTTGTGCACTGGGACTTTCCGAGAACAAAAACATCGTTCTACAAACTTCTGGAACATCAGTGTCTCTCTAAGTTCTCCTGCTTATTAAACACATGAGCATGAAGGGTTATTCCAGCTGGAGTTTCTCAGGTATAAATGATGTGCTAAGAGTGATTTCTGCTTAAACTATTACTGAAGGAGAGTACCATGTGAGATAAAGACATTTCCACACCTGGGAATACATTTTTGTTTCCCAATTAAATTTATTCTCTGGGCACCTGGGTGGTCTAGTCAGCTAAGTGTCCTACTTTTATTTGGCTCAGGTCATGATCTCATGGTTCGTGAGTTCAAACCCCACACCAGGCTCTGTGCTGACAGCGTGGAGGCTGCTTGGGATTCCCTCTCTCCCTCTCTCTCTCTCTCTCTCTCGCCCCTTACCCTACTCATGCGTGCACACACGTGCACACTCTTTCTCTTTCGAAATGAACACTTAAAGGATTTATTCCATATGCATCTTCAGTCATCCTCTGTAATAAAACTTGGCCTTAAAAATTTTTCAGTAATTAAACCTCGATTAATAGATTCTCTAGGGCCAAGAGCAAGCTTTGTAGGTATAATGACATTTAGAGGCAAATATTTGCTTTCACTGGAAATGAAAAGTAGATACAAGGTTGTCACTGAGGATCTCGGATTACTTGTCCTCACGTTCTCTCTCCACCGAATTCAGATTAATTTTGAATATAAAACAGAAATCCAAACTTCTGGTTAAAGGCTCTGAGAGTAAATGTCATCTGGGTAAGAACATGCAACATTTGAAAATGAGCTCATTTTCCAGAAGCCACAGGAGCGTGGGTCAGCCGCAGGTCAGCGTATCTGCCCTAGATGACCACCAACTGGGCAACTGGGTCAACAGGGCAGGTGGATTCCAGGGATGTGGCCAGACCCTGACTCAGCTGCCACGCAGGTCGGGGCCGAGAGCCATCCTGATAAAGGCAGGTTGCCATGGGAAGGACGTTGTGACCTCCATGGCCTGGTCGGCAGGAGGCATGCAAATGCAGAAATGTGCCTGTGCACTGTCCCCTGGTGCGGCTCATGAATCCTGAGGCTGCCCGACTAGCACTCCCTCCTCCCTCCATGAACCCCTGTGGACATCGGGCTACTCTTTGTGCGGGAAACAAGTCCGGACGAATAGCCGGGCGGGGTTGCTCACACCTGCAGAGGGACGTCCAGCCTGTGGGGGCGGAGGCAAGCTGCAGGTACACCCAGGTCAACCGGGCGGCTGGTCCTGGCTCTGGGGAAGACGGCCGAGGGTCCTGCTCTACTGTGAGCCCTGCTCTCAGGCGGGCTGGATGGCTTGTCCATCTTGGGGAGGCAGGAGCTACCGACGCCAGGCACCATGGACCACCTCTAACTCAGGTACATCTCCACTCAGCAGTCAGAATGTGGGAAAATAATGCTTCTCCGTGTTCTGGAAAAGGCAGTACTATCTGGGCCTCACCCGCACACTGAAACTTTCAAGGACTCTGAAGAGCCTTGTTAAGGACAGATGACTGATGCTTTGTGAATTACAATGCCCTCCTGAGCTCCCAGATGCGCAGACTGGTGCTTTGTGAGAGCAGACCGAAAAGCAAGCACAGCCCCAGGGCCTGTGTTTCTCCCACAAGGCCAGCGAAGGGAGAACTGGTCTACGTGGCTGGATTTTACTTGGCAGCAACCTTGCTACCTGCCCTGGGCCAGGACGGACCTAAGAAGTGCCACTGCAGTGGCAGTGGCCACACAGTCCTGTGAGTGTGCTTAATGCCACTGAACTGTGCACTCTAAACTGGTTAAAATGCTCAATTTTATGCAGTGGGCACTTTACCACAATAAAAAAAAACAAAAAACAAAAAACAAAAAAGGAACCCTGGATGGTCATCATCATATCTCATAAGAAATTCTTCAGTATCCTGCCAGTATTGTGACAGAACTTAACCCAAAATGACCATATTTTGCACAAAGCACACAGGCCTCCACTCTCCCTCAGACACCTCTGTCTCCCCAAGTTCACCAGCTGGACAGCTGAAGTCCTGAAGAGCCGGAGGAACCTCAAAGATCTAGTGCCACCTACTTCACTAAAGAATATAGTTACTTATCAAATATCGAAATGCACCAAAAAGCATACAATAGCAGGCCTGTCTATAGACCCCGCCCAAACCCTGCTTCAGTGCCCACTCCTGTAAAGGCAGCAGCACAAGGCAACATGCATACAGCCAGAGCTCTGGCCCCTCCGCCAGGCCAGCAAGAACCGTTCTTGGCTTGTGCCTGTCCACTTACCTCTGAGGTGTGGGTTTACCCGAAGGCCACATGCAGCCTACCTCTGTGTGTCTTGCTTTTTGCTCAACATTGCCTTTGGCTGTATACACACACACAAACACACCATTTACTCATTTTTAACTGCATTATAATGGTCTGTTGTATAATTTCATTGCCATATGCTAATCCCTTCCCCGAGTGTGGGGCCACTATGTTCCCCTTCATCTTTGGCTCTTTACAAACGGTGCTGCAGAGAAGCATCCCTGCACATGTCTCCCGGATAGCGGGCATGAATTTCTCCAGGAAACACACCTGCAAGGGAACCACTGGTTTGTATCACCATTTACACGTTAGCTAACTCTTACTAAAGTGTTTCTCAAAACAACTGCAGCACCAAGATGCTTAATGAGACAAAGAGCAAAGGGCCACAGAGGGAGCCAGAACCCTTTGTGATCCTAACCAGGGAGGGTCCTGGCTGACGTGGGACTGAAAGCAACTGTGGACGCCCATCAGGGTCAATATACCAAGGGAACTGCGTAAAAGAAACACATTAAGACATCTTTTATGGCCACAAAAGTTTTGAAAGTATTTGTGGGAACCTTGAACAGACTCTTATGTATTTAACAAATAAAGAGAGTACGAGGGAGGTATTCTTTCAGCTGACAGTTCAGTGACTCTTGGCTGAGTCCACACACATCAGGGCCCTGCCGCGCGCTGTCCTTACAGGGACGTGGCTGGCTCTATGCAGAACAGCTGTCACCTTTAGTAGGTAAACTACTGGCAGACCTTTTGCCAGTGTTTTGGATTTAGAGGGGCCAGATCAACGTTCTGTGTTGGCAAAGGCCTACCTGGTAGCATAAATTACCTAAAAATAAAAATTTCAAGCTTGTTTTTACAGAAACCAGTCTTTAAGCCCCACTTTATTTGCAGCATATATTTAAATAACTACCTAGGAGCACATTTATTGATAAGAAATTCCAGTTCTGTTTATAAAGGGACCCAAATGTCAAGTGTTTGTCTCCCTCAACGTAGGAATCTCAAGGGCAGGGGTGACTCTGTTAGCTGTGCTAATTAATTATGTAAACCAGTGCTCGGTAGGTAACAGCGTCCAAAAGCATTTTGGAATGAATAAACTACCATGTGCTTTTAACTCTTCATCAGTTAGTACGCTGGATGTAGATTATAAGAATGTGTCCTTTTTAGGTCGAAAATGTTTCCTTCTATCGTGAGTTTTCAACATTGAATGGCCACTGAATCTTGTCAAGTGCACTTTACGGAAATACTAAGATGAGCCTATGGTTTATGTCCAGAAGTCTGTTCCTGTGGAAAAGGCGGTAAAGGAACCTGCTCATGTTGAAGGGTCTGTCACCCCCTGAGACCAATCTGAAGGGTTCAGGTCGGCTTTTGCTGATTTGTTGGGATATTACCAGATTTGATTTCTTTACATTTTCATCAGGATGCTCAGCGTCACCCCTTCAAGCGAAGGGGGCTCTACGTTTACACCAACACCCTAAGATGGGTTCCCTGCTCCTGGGTAGCTGGGGTCCCGCTGGGACTACACGCAGAGCCGAGGAACTCTGTTCCCTGACGGTTTAGCAATTCTCAGACGAGGACACTGGTCCTAGTGGGCTGCCGGGCAGATTAAACAGTTCATTCTAGATTGTGAATCGTTAGACATTAGCGTGTTCTACTTCAGGTGCAGTCCACGTTTCAACTAGTTGACATCAAGGTGTTTCTAGAATCCCTTCCTGGCGTTTGTCTCTACCACACTTTCTTGTTCCTGATCCATCCTTCGCTTCCCTCTCCTCCCGACAATATCCTTCCTTCCTAACACTACCAGGGGCTTGTCTGTTTTTATATTATTTTTGGAGAACTGCTCTTGGGTTCTGTTGATATTTTCTGTTGTTTCTTTGTTTTCTAACACTTTGGCTGTTATCATTTTTTGTCCTCCTACTTTCGCTGAGTTTGCTCCGCTCTTCTCTTACATCACGGAGCAGAGGCTCGGATCACTACTCCCCCACCGTCTTTTCTTAACAGGCGCCATCGTGACTGCAACTCTTCATTATTTTAAATCTTCCCCATAATATTTTATGCCATATTTTCATTATTATTCAAGTCGTAATATTTCTACTTTCCATTCTGTTTTCACCATTGTCTGTGAGCTAAGCACTAGTATTATTTTTAACTTTCAAGTGTTTCTTCCTATTGATTTTTTCTACTTAGGGAATGAGGCCTAAATGCCAATTGTTAGGCATTTCTTAATATTTGCTTTGGGGAATGCTATATGGTTTTTATAAATATTCCATGTGTTTGAAAAGAAATTTCAGTCTTTAGGTTAATCATATACTATATTCTTCCACAGTTTACTAATTTTGTATCCAGTATCCAAGACAGTGGAGGGAACGGTCTTAAAATCTCCCACTCTAATTATGTACTTAACTATTGCTGATTATTTCTCAGTCATATTTTGCTTTCTGTATTTAGAGGCTATCTTGTTAGGTACACACAAGTTTAGAACTGTTATAATTCTCTCTGGTGAAGGACTCTAAACCTAATGTTTTATAGCCTAAAATTCAATATGTTATAGTAATACTGGCTATATTTTCGTTGGAATTGGTCTTATATTTCTTTTTCCATCCATTTACCTACGAATGTTTTATATCCTTATATAGCTGTCACAAAAATATGTGGCTAGCTTTGCTACTTCATCCAACCTGAGAATTTTTTTTTTTTATGGGCCACTGAATTCAATTTATATTTACCATAAGTAGCAATATATTTAGACTAATTTTGCCATCTTTTTTCATACCATTTGCCATAGTTTCTTACTTTCCATTTTCTTGCTTTCTACCAGACTGAGGTTTTCTCTACTGGTTTGGGAGTTAAATAATCCATTTCTGTTCTTTTAGTAGTTACCCATAAGATGCAGACCTGACCTATCACAGCCAAAAACACACATCATTATCTATGCTCTTCCTGGAAAACGCACAGACTTTAGATGCTCAGGGTCAGTCCACCCTCCAGCTGACAGTTACCACAGCCTGGGGCTTTGGTCCCACCCTGCAAATGAAACAACACTATTACTGCTATCGTGGTCAATACTCCTTTCGATTCATTCACAAAGTTATTACTTGCTCACTGTCGTGTCTGCTTCTCATTAGGTTCGGTAACCTTTTCCTTGAAATGCAACGTGACAGTTTTTAGAGTCTAAGTGGTAAATCTCCCCAATCTTTATCTAATACTGCCTTTGCTTCCCTCTTTTTAAACACCTGTGTATTCATATGAGTGGACTGATTTGTGCCCAGCAGTTGTTAAGTGTATGTGCCTAGGTATGGATTCAGGCTTAACCCTGCTTTGAACTTGTATTTCTACAATCTGAGAACTTAGATCCTTCCTGAATTCTAGAAAAGTATTGGTACTTCCTTCTTCTACCTTCTCATTAGTATCATTTATCAAATACGTGCTAGTACTCAGCCTCCATATTTCTTACCTTTCCACTTATACACTCCACATCTTTAATTCCCTCTGCTTTACATGTATCAACTATCCTATTTAAAGTTGTAACACAGGGGCACCTGGGTGACTCAGTCGGTTAAGCATCCAACTTTGGCTCAGGTCATGACCTTCCTGAGATTGAGCCCTACATCGGGCTCTATACTGACAGCTCAGAGCCTGGAGCCGGCTTCCGATTCTGTGTCTCCCTCTCTCTCTGCCCCTCCCCTGCTCGTGCTCTGTCTCTGTGTCTCAAAAATGAATAAATGTTAAAAAAAATAAAATAAGGTTGTAATACAGCCACACACATCTATGTGCTCAAATATTCTACCCCATGGTATCAATGAGGCACTACAAGACATAATAAAATCCGTAGGAGCTGTGAATCTAGGGTCTGTGTGCACAGTGACTACTCATTTTTTACACCCAGCGGGAAAGACTGATAAACTGAACCTTCTAAAACTCAATTTCAGACAACTCAAACCTGGTTCAGAGTCTGAATTTTCTCTTGGCACGTCGTCATAAATGGCTTCTTCTGGATCTGGAATAAAAAGAAGGAAACTTTCAAAACCGACCAACACCAAGTACAATGTCCACTGTTCAGGGCCACAGTCTCACACGGCGCTATAATGATGCAGAAAGCTAGTTCCAAAGGGCAGACACATGCACCTTCCCAAAGCAGAAGTTTTCTGGGGACTGAAGGATGACGCTCTACGTGAGCCAGGTATGAAAGGGGAATTTTATGGTTTCTAGGCCAATTTAGTCCATTATTTTGTGTTCACCTGCACGTCTCTATGTGGCTCTTTATAAATATTTTTCAGCTTACGAAGTTAACGTGTTCCAATGTACGAACAATACAGAGGTGCCATACACTGTTTCAGAAACAACGGGACAGCCCAAGAGGTGCTATGTTAACAGGAAACCTAAAGTAAGTCGATCATCTATGATATCTTGAACTACTGGATATAAAAACTGGGCACACGCAAGGATGAGAATGTTCACCTGTTAGGATAAAGTCTCTCCAACTACACTATGTGGAACGTTCGTGTCCTCTGAGACTGTAACACGTTTTCTTAAGAAAAGGCCGGGATCCTTCCGGGCCAGACTACTGAGCGAATACGGTATGAAAAGGTCGTGTACGAGAACAGCAGTGAAGCTAGAAATGCATTTCAGTATTTGTAAGTTTGGGCCTTCATGGAAACCAACCACGTTATGAGGTCTTACTTACACACTGAAAACCGTGAAGGTCACCGCGACTAAGCAACAACAAGAAGATGAGGTAAGTACTCCCAACTCTGCCTCTGCTCTCAAGCCAGTTACATTCTGGGAAGGGGGAAGGGGGAGGCAGCAAACTGGGGAAAGCCCCTCGTTCTCCTCCTGCCGTCAGGCCCCCGTGTGACAGACACCCCCTTCCTTGTAATAAGATTAACTGCAACCGTGATATGCATTTCCACTCCCGACAATGTGTGGGATGCTCAACTACGCACCCGTGAAAACCATGGCCGTGAAGCCCACGAGTCCGCTTACGTGCAGATCTGATTGTGACACCTACGCGAACCTGTTTGTGATACTTTATTGTAAGAACGCGGTATGTGACACATACACACAATATAATCGACGGTGTATGTGATTGGTAAAGCTTCCGGTCACCAGCAGGCACCAGTAGGAGTCAAAAGTTATACCCAGATTTTTTACTGTGGGGGGGTGTCAGCACCCCTAACCTGTGTGTTATCCTAATGAACTGCCACTTGTGCAATAAAACAAGTAATGGGAGAAAGTCACACAAATTTTACTCTGGAAATAAAATTGCTAGCGAACAGGAGGAAAATAATTTCACCCCTTAATGATCCCCATTTAGCGGCCCCCTAGCAGAATCCTCTACTTATGCTAGGCTCTTTGTTTGACAATGTCATAATTAAAACCAGAACACGACACATTCCAGGAGATAACTGAACAATCAGGAGACTGTTAAGATGGTTCTTCCTTGTAAGTCAATCATACAAAATTACACAGAAATTAGTGAGCCAGTAGATAATAAAGGGATAATTGGAAAAGCCATCTTTACTTTTTTTAAAAAATTAAAAGTCAAATCTAGTTAAAAATAGCTCAGCTTTCTAAGCCACATGTGGAACAGAAGGTCTGGTATGCCATCTGGACAGTGGGCTGGCTTAACCAGCCATCCACCCCCTTTCCAAAATGGTAGCCTGAAAAAGCATCTCCGTGAGAATCACAAGAAAATGCCTGGTAACGTCTCCGTGGTAACTTGCTGAGTGCGGGCCCGTGTAAGAGCATCAGTTCCCCGAACACGGGACCATCGTGACAGGACCCAAGGACTGTACTGGGAAGAAACAATCAGGAGGAAACCCGTGTGGGACGGGGGGAGCAGAGATGTTCTGACTGGAAACAAAATAAGGGCTTCAGAGAGCCTGGGGACAGCAGCGACAGGCAGCTCTGTTGGTCCTTCAGGGAAACGAATGCAGTTCTGAAGGGACGTGGGAATAATCAGCGGAACCCAGCAAACACACATCGACCCCTGGGGCGGCGTCCACGCGGGGCCTGGCGAAGATGAGGGCACGGCCCCGCCAGCTTCCCGGAGGTCAGTGTACTTACTCTCCATCCACGCGGTGTTGGCCGGGTCCGCCGCCCACCGGGCGAGGGCACTGTCCTCCTTAGGCGCTCGCTCGTCACTGGGAGAAAACAAACCGGGAGACCACAAGGGTGAGCGTGCTTCCCGTCAGGACGCTGCCGAATGTCCCCAAAGGGTACGTGAGCTCCAACGTGTGCACGCTGTCCCCAGATGTTACTCCGGGCGTCCTGTGCTGGGAACGTCTTCTGAGTCGCTGCCTATGCATCTTATGTAGGACCCCGCCACTCACCCCACAACGCGGACGTGTATGGAAGGACCCACGCCTGCAGTCCCACCACACCTTCCCACTTGGCTTTTTCGGGGCCCTTTTACAATAAACACTTAGACTTAAGCCCTTGAAAAGTCAGTGACCTCCGCCCTAACCATCTCATTAGGAACCAGTGGCTGACCTCGCTCTGTATCTACGGGGACAGGGGACGCCCTCCCCCGGCCCCCTGCACACACCCCATTTCTGGGATACGTGAGTAATACATCTGGGGCCTTCCTTTCCCTTGTGCGGGTGTACTGAGGCCGTGCCTTCGATCCAAACGCCCCGGGGGCTTCACCCCCCCAGTGGTCTCTGGGACGCTGAGGGGGCCACCGGCTGACACAGGCGGGGGCTTCTGCCCCCTCACCCAGCAGGTCAGAATCTGCACGTGCTCGTTTTATCGGACCAGCCGCGGCTTCTCAACACAGACACCAGGTTCAAGCTTTCGTTCCCAGCGGTTTGTATGCCTGCCACGTGCCCGGGACAGGTGCTCGCACAATAGAAACAGGAGAAACGAGGTCTCTGCTCCAGGGGGCCTGAAGCGTCTTCCAGTTGTTCACCAGAACTTCTTGCGGGCCTGTTGTGTGCCGCACACGGTACCGGCTGCAGAGACACGCCCGAGTGACAGACGGGCCTTCTCGCCTCCGGGAAGGGACCTCACGCCGCCAGAAATAAAAAGTGCTCACGACTCAACTGGCGCTGTGCTCTAGTGCAATGGTCCCGGGGGCCAAGTCACAGGGTCACACACAGGGATAGGAATGCTGTCCCGCAGGCTACGGCAAGCCTCTGGAATGCTTTATTCAGAAGAACGACAAGGTCGGCTTCATTCAACACAGCTGGGACAAGACCAACCTCAGGGGCCCGCAGTCTAGGGGAGCTCTGCAAGGAAGAGCCAAGCGGGGTGTGGAGCACTTCACAGGAAGGGAAAGAGGCTGGAACTAGGGTGAGTGCTCAGAGACAACCATGGGCAGCTCGGAAAAACGCACACATGCAAAGGAGAATCATTCATACGGAGTTAATGCCACACTTCACGATAAGTGACAGAGATGGCGGGGGTCACTGCAGCGTGGTCTCTTCTATCATCATTTTTGTTAGTTTTCTGAAAGTTCTAATGGTTAAATACAAGATTTAAGGGCCAGGGAAGATGGCAAAGGTCTTAAAAATGTCCAGATCACAGACACTTTAGCTACGCAAGCATGTGCGACACAATATGCTACTTTGTGGATGCATGTAAGAAAAGAAGCTGAGTCCGTCCCCACACTTAGTTGAGGAACGTGTCACATAAAAAAAAAAAGCATCCTCACACTTTTCAAGTCTAAAATTACATCAAAATGAAGTTAAGCAAAAAAACAGAAAATCTAAAGCAAAAATGGATGATATTTAAACTGCTCCCGAGTGTTTCCGCAGGTTTAAAAAAGGTCGCTTTCCGTAGATTTAAAAAAGGTCGCGCTTTGGAAGAGAATCTGAGCTTGCCCTCTCACGCCACTTCACGTTCTTTTTGTTCTAAGAAACGATCCTTTCAGCAGACATGTTTTCCACCGTACGTTTCAGATCACCGGCGATAATGCGCCACCCGCTCGTGTCTCATCTCACACACACTGTGATTCTACTGCGGGGTCTTGGTGGACCTGCTCTGCCACATGTAATGTAAACCAGGTGGAAAGAGCTTGCGCGTCCCTCTCTGCAAAGACACCACTCTTTTAGGGACGAGTATGTCTTTCTACGTTCAGAGCCCAGCCTACCACCCCAAAGAAAAAGCCAGGTGAGCGTGAGAACAGCAGGTCAAGGACCCGAAACCTGAGTCAGGAGTCCGTTCTCGCTTTCCGTCTCCTCTGCTGGTGCCTGTGCGGGCGAAAGGAAACACCGCAAGCCGCCATATGGGAGGGAGGGAAGTCCTCGCTGGCGTGCTGAGACCGGTTTACTTCCTCTCAGTCTCTGATGCCAATCACAGGCCAGGCACTCGGTAAAGGCTTGGCGAACTGAGACATAACAACTAAAAGTGGGTAAACAAACAGAGCCAGCACGCACCAAACACAGGACCAGGCAAGGTGGTGGATATTCTAATGCTGGGTAAAGACTGATCCCACAAAATGGCCTTTAACTCATAAAAGGTCACAGAAGGCAAAGACGGAGATCATATATTGAATAAAGGTCCAATAGAACAAGAAGATATAACCATTACAAACATACAACTAACGAAGGAGCCCCAAAATAGATGAAGTGAAAATACACAGTACTGAACACAGAAATGGACCATCTCACAGTGACAGCCGGACACACCAATGTAGCACTGTCAACAGCAGAACCACCAGGCAGAAGACGCTAAGAGCGCCACAAATCAACTAGACCTAAGAGACATGGCAGAACGTGGCACCCACCCACCCTTACGAGTCAAACTACAAAACTCTTAGAAGAAAACAACGAGAGAGCTTCATGACACTGGATGTGCCAACAACTGACTGGACAGGACACCGAAAGCACAGGCAATATAAAAGAAACAAAACACATAAACTGGATTTCATCAAAATTAAAAACCTTTGTGCAAAGGACACCATCGAGAGAGTGAAAGGACAACCCACAGCATGCGAAGAAATGTTCACAAATCACGCATCTGATGAGAGATTAATATTCAGATTACATAAAGAACACCTACAACTGAACAACAACAAATAAACCCAACCCAAACATGGGGAAGGAACGTGACTGACATTTCTCTGAAGAAGACATACAAATGGGCGATGGGACGGGATGAGGTGCTCAGCATCATTAGTCATCAAGGAAATGCAAATCAAAACCACTGGGAGGTACCATTTCACACTCCCTAGAATGACTACAATCTTTAAAAACTGGAAAATAAATTTGGTGACTGTATTGGAAGCAGTTCATTGCAGGTGGGAATGTGAAATGGCGCTGTCTCTGTGATAAAGAGATTGCTGGTCCTCAAAAAGGGAAATATAGACTCACCATAAGATCCAGTGCTCCTCTCACAGGTACAGAGCCAAAGGGATAGGGAGCAAGGACTTAGATGCTCATACACCTGTGTTCCCAGCAGCGTGATTCACAACAGCCAAGAGGTGGAAACAAAGCAAGTGTCCTTCGAGTGGTGAGTGAAAAGGTCATATGTGCTTACAAAGGAATATTATGCAGGCTTGAAAAGGAAGATCCGGACGCATCCTACAACACAGGAGAACCTCGCAAACATGATGCAGAGTGAAACAAGCCAGACACAGAAGGACACGAGTTACCTAGATCGGGCCAATCCACAGAGACAGGACACAGAGTAGGGGTTGTCGGGGGCTGGGGGAGGGGGGCGGTAGATTACCACAGGAGGGTTAGAGCTCCTGTCTCAGATGATGAAATATTCTGAAAGGGGAGAGTGGTGACACAGTATATGCACGCGATGCCACTACATGTTACACTGAAAAGGGTTCAAATGGCAAGTTTTATGTTGTATATATTTTAACACAGTTTTAATACGGACAACGCAGTGTACCAAAAGCCACAGGACGCTCCACCTCGAACAGGTGTGGATAATGCATCAGTATGGCTGCACAGCCGCCAAGCAACAAGCATGACGGCGTGCTAAGCCTTGGTCAAACCTGCTCTCCCCCTTCACAGGATTCTCAGTCCAGCAGCAGAAAGGGACAGGGGAAGTCACAGTGAGGGTGCACTGTTTTAATCAGTTTTAAAGCCGGTGTGCCCACACAGCTCTGGATGGACAAGAGGGAACTTTATAAAACGAGACACTAAGGCAGGGTTTTGAAATGCATGCAGGAGTTTGCCTGGAGGACGGGCTTTTCCTGGGCATCTCAAGGAGGAGAAATAGCGTTTTTGAAGGCAAGTGGCATGAAAGAAAGGTCTACAATCAAATCAGTTTGAAGTACTCTCGCTGAAAGCTGGGTCAGACACACTGAAAAATCCCCTCCGGCCCCACAGGGTTCTGAGACCCTTCCCAAGGCTGAAGTACACACAGAATCTCCAGGGTGGAGGCCGAGGAGGGCCACCTCTCTGGGGCCTATCTGTATGTGCGTTCGTACGGTCTGTCCTTCTACACAGACAGTATGAACCTCTAGCCGAGTCCTCGTACTCTGACACCCATCCTGGGAGCCCCTGGGCGAGAGAGCAGATGGATGCAGGACTGGGAGCGGAGGGTCTGGGGCGGGGAGTAGGCCTGGTCGGTCACCACCTCACAGCATTGAGGGCAGGCAGGACAGGTGTCCCACACTCCACATTACAGGGAACGGTCATGGACCCAGAGCATGTGTGTAAAATGAAAAAATTTACCTGTTTGCTGGATCCTCAGAACTTAAAGAATTAAATGGGCTGTCTTCTGCTACTTCCTGTGTCTCTGTGAGGAAAGAAAAAAAAAATCATAGTTTCATGCTTAGGGTAAAATTGTAGGAAACGGATTTTTACATTTAAAATGGTTCCCTATTTTCCATTCTTATGAATGATAGGCTTATCTTAGCATAAAAATGATTAACTGATAGATTTAAGGTTTTTTAGGTTAGATTCAAAATAAGATGTTTTCAAAACAGGATTAAAGTAAAAAGTGATATCCAAAGGCTCCTGAAACAGCTGGAATTAAACCCAAAGAAAGCAGGCTACAGTAAGAAACAAATTTTCTCCTGTGTCTTAACTTTTCATGGGAATTTACAATTGTGATTTATTGGAAAGTATGTCTAAATGGGAGCCTCCAAAGATTCTCAAGGGAGAGTTACGTTCATGATATCTGGCAACCAAGTTTTTATATACTCACACGTACGTGCACACACACACACACGCACACACAGTCTGTCACACATGTCCAGCTGACTGCTGTTCTCCCACCTCTGGGTTTGATTTACCAAGCGGTGATGAGCTCAGGCTTAGCCACGTGCTCAACCAACAACTGGTTAATTGCTACACTGGGAAACTGTCCATAAACACCGTTTTAGAAGGAATTTACTGTGTGCTAGGCAAACGTTCTTGACCACTTTCAAAGCACTCAGCAGTTAACTCAAGGTCCAGGAAGGCTGGGCTTAATGCAATAAGCTTGGAGATCTCACTCATAAAACTGGTCCCCTGATCCCGCTAAACAGTAACAAATACCCCTTACCCAGTGGTGGGATTTGCCTGGCGGTGCACCAGGAATTGTAGAGGCATGAACTCAACAAGTTCTCGAGGCCATGGAAAACCTAGCTGTCTGCCAAGGAGCACATGCCAGGTCAGAGGCAGGGCCACGATCTGAACTCAGACCTGCCCGTCCAAAGACTTCCCACCACACCACACTCCCCCCAAAAATGGCCCACATGACTTCCTAAAAGACAAAGATACTCGACAAAGTCAACGAAGAAAGGATGTGGACTGGCAGCGAGCGTACTTCACACGGTGACTACCTTCCCCACGGCTGTGTCAGGGGCCCCTCTCACCACCCCTGAATGCACACCGCGCGTGCCTCAATGCACCCACCCAACACCTTCCTTCCCGGCGCTCCCCCTTCTGAGAAAGCAGATGCACCCGGAGGTGATGTCTGCTAAAACGAAAACTCTGATGACAGTATGGTGAGCATACTCGAGAGGAAGTTCTCCCGCTGGCCACGCACACTGCCCATCTCTCACTGTTCTGGAAGGATCTGGAAGCCCATGCCACGAGGCAGAGCACCATGAGTCTCTGGCCACTGGAGGACCACTAACGAACGAAAGTGGAGGCTCAGTGTTGGTTCTGGGCAGTGGGGAAGACGACGGGTTCCTGCTGTCCCGGACTCTGAGGCTCATGTCCCAGGGGAGCCTCTATGCGAGTGAAGGAGCCTCAGCGAGGACGTGCATGCTGAACGAGCCCACAGAGCCAGGCGGCCCTGTGTCCACGAGGGAACCACACAGTGCAAATGGTTAGGAAGCCGGCCAGGGCACCACAGGACGTATGTGCACACGCGTGTGCTCATGCAAGAGTGGGGGAGGGGCAGAGAGAGAGAATCCCAGGCAGGCTCTGCACTGTTAGCACCGAGCCTGACGTGGGCTCAACCTCACGAACCTCAAGAGGATGACCTGAGCCAACATCGAGAGTCGGATGCTCAACCGACTGAGCCCCCCAGGTGCCCCCCCTTCTCCTCTCAATTCCATAATCTACTTCCGTATTTTCACATCGTTCTTACTTGTCAGAGGCCACAAAACACGAATAGCATTGTTGACCACGGTTAATTTCCAAGATTCCTACCAATTACAAGAAAGCATAGGTGAAAAACCTCAACCCGAAAAACCTGTGGTTTCCAAACAAATTCAAGAGCTTCTTTAACGAAGACTTTTTTTTCCCCTCAATGGTCACAACTGGGAAGGAGAGAACGTGTTTACTGAAATCTCGCACAAGCTGTGATTCCGTGTCCGAGCAGCCTCGCGTCCCTGAGAGCCTCTACACCTGGGACAGCGCCCGTGCTGCGTCCTCGGATAGGGAACACACGCAGATCTCGGCGAGAGAACAAACGCTCGGCTGGGCTGCCTCACTGGCCACACTCGGAACGGAACAGGCCGCCCTCTGCTCAGGGAGGGCCGTACTTGAACGTCCCGCTGCCCTCACGCACGCGGACCCACAGGCACCTGCCGGGGGAAGGTGACCCGGGCCGGCTCCGGCGGCTCTACCAGAACACGGAGGACTGCAGGACTCACGGACGACAGGCGGTCACGGCCCGCAGTGCGCGGCGAGGAGGAGGACACTACCTTCCTCTTCCAGGGACGCGGCGCGGATGACGACGGGGCTGGAGTAGGCCGGCACGAGCAGCGGGAGGTTGCAGGGCACAGCATAGCCACAGGGCACGGGCACCGAGTACCCGCTGGGCACCGGCGGGCTGGCGCTCTCCTCCTCGGCATCCGGGTCGGCAGGCGGGGGCTGCTCCTCCTGGAAGGGCGTGATGTCGATGACGGAGTAGGGGTTCACCCGTGTCGGGACCTCAAGCGTCGTGCCTTCCACCGGGGCCTCCGCGTCCGTTCCCCTCCCGATTTCACCTCCTGGAGGCAAACACACAGTGTGGAGGAAGGGAGGACAAGTAGAGCCACGCCCCCCCCCAAAGGGCACGCAACACCAGGGCACCCAGGAGACGCCCAGATCTGGGAGTACAGGGCGGAGCATCGCTGGGGTCAGCGTGCGACACCCCAGGGCCTGGCAGCTCCCAGGGCCGCTTCTCTGCTGACAGGCATCAGGTAGAAGCTGCCGGACCAGGGGAGCCACTGACTGTGCGGAGAGCCCTCGCTGTGGACAAGAAACCAGCCCTCGTGGTCGGGACAAAAGCAGCCACCTCCAGGATCCAACACGGACTCCATGCATCTCAAAGAGCGTTAGTTTCAGAAACGTTTCCCACCACACAGCAACACGGTGCTGAGATGTGGCCAATACCCACCCCCTCCGAGAGGCTGCCAGGGGCCGCCGAGCAGCCTGACGCCCGTGGGAAATGCCAGGGACCAAAGGAGCGCGGCCAAACTCCAATGAGCCATCACAGCTCACGTCCCACTCGAGGACACCGACTTCCCCCCACGTCACTCACCCGCGGTGAGGACGAGCTGGCCGCTGGGCCACGGGCGCTGGGGGTGGCCCGGGGACTCACCTGAGCCAGACGCGGCATCCGCGCCCCCCCCACTGGCCGGGGCACCCGCGGCTGGCCGATCCGCTTCTGGAATCTCGTCTCCGCTGTCGAAATCGAACTGCTCCCCCTCGTCCTCTTCGTTGTTGTTCCTGTCGTATTTCACCTCGTTTTCTAACGGTGAAAAGAACACAGACTCAGCCGCCGCGGGAGCAGAGACGCGCTAGCATTCAGTGCCAGGGACTATGCGGGTGGCGGAAGCGACGGGCAGAGGATGAGGGAAAGGAAGCGCCAGGAAACGAGGGAGGCCACAGACTTCAACACTAGCGGATTCCGCTCAAGCCCCACGGGGCCCCAGGCCCCTTCGGTTCTGTCCACGCCAATCACCCACAACGTAAATGCCACCCAAGGAAGGGGACCTCGCAACCCCTGCCCAGGCCAGGCCCACCCTGCGGTCCCCGTCCGGCACGCGTCCCCGCGTGTGGATGTGTACGGGGCAGGGTGGAGGCCACTCAGACCCACAGATGCCGTCCACCAACCCGTGAGAGGCCACAGCGTCCTGGTGACAATGCCCAGGCTAGGGGGCTGGGGCAGGGGACAGCCCAGTGGGGAGGGAGCCTCTGCTGCTCCACGGCACCCCAACACTGGGGCCGGAAGTCAGAACACAGAAAACTCCCAAACCTGACGGCCTTCTCCACTGGTGCACAACTCACTCCTCTGTACCCAGACGGTCTGCGGGCGTCTGGTGCTCACACAGATCACGGGAAGTCGGTCATGGGGACCCGTCTCCCAGGACGGGGACCCTGCACACCCACACGGGGACCCTCTCCCAGGATGGGGACCCTGCACCCTTGGGGTGTCCAGGGCGGTTCCCTTGCGAAGGAACGAGTAGGTGGGCACTACGGAGAGGGAGAAATGACCCCAAGATGGAACCCAAACCGCTCACTCTGCAAGCAAACGGGGGTGCTGCAGGGTGGGCCAGGGCATCAGGCGTCCCCACGGAGAGAGAGCTCCGGTCCCACCAGGCTGCAGACGGATCTGCTGAGAGAGGCGCCCAGGGCCCAGAGCGGGTTCCCTCCTCCCTTCCAGAGGGTTCCACCCAGCGGTCACACAGGCCTGAGTGTGGGAATGTGGGATCTGAACCAGTCATCTTAGAGCCAAAGACGCATGAACACGGGCTGGGAAGCCGGCCACGGGGTGGTGGGGTGACAGAGCCAGCACCCCTGAGCCAGAGCCAGGTGGGTTCTGGGGGTGGTGGGGGCGGGGGTGCAGAGAGGCTGGGGAGGGGTCACCTCCCCTGGGTCGGGGTGGGGGTGTGGTGAGTCGGGGCACGGACTGTCCCAGCATGATGGGGGGCAGGGAGGGGGCCTCGGCCCCTCCAGTTCCACTCCCAGTGCCTCTCGCTCCTGGTGCAGGGCCCCGGTCAGCATCGCCCCAGCAGACGCAGATGCTGTGCAGGGGGCGATGTGTGCTCTCCAGGAAGGAAATGTTCCACAGCCACCTGGCAGCTGGGGGGTGGGGCCGGGGTGGGGGGAGTGGAGCCGGGGGAGAGGGGAGGGGGGCTAGGGGGTAGGACGTGAGACTCAGGCTTTTAGAGGTGGCCTGGTTTCTAGGGAGAGAAGGTGACAGAGCTGGGGCTACCTGAGCCAGTCTAGGACGGTCTTTCCGGCTGTGGCCTTGTGGGTCCAGATGAACCTTCGATGGTCCAGAAACAATGGTCTTAAATACCAGGTGCTCATTTTTCCCTTCGGTCTTTGGAATTGGCAACACGTCCTAACAGGTGTTTTGAAGGAAACACCTTACCACAGAGGTCAGGTGGACAGGCTCTGTCGGGGCAGGAGGGAGGGGCCCCTCAGCGGGGACCCAGGGGGAACGAGACTGCCGGGCCCACAAGCAGCATTCTGGGGCAATTTCTCCCCAGTTGACACGTGCTAAAAGCATGATAGGGGCAAATACCGAAATGGAATCCAGAAAAGGCTTCAGAAAACTGTTCTGGTGAGAGTATGCGCTGGCGACTTTGTGGAAGAGAACTTGCCAACACGTACCAATGCCGGACAATTCTGTACATCCCTTGTCGCAGAAATCCTACTGCAAAACACTTATCTTAAGGAAATAATCAGAGACCGTCACGACACTCACCTAAATGTCCTTTAGTAGGAAAGAGACTTTACGTATTACGCGTTTATACAGCCAGACACTCACGAAGCCATTGAAGTTATCTGGTCGAAGCTTATTCGAGAATTTGGAAAGAGGTCTTGACGTATTAAGTTAATAGTCTTTCTAATCAGTCTTTCCACACCCATTTAACAGAAAATAACACACACTGATGAGGGTCTGGAGAAACTGGAACCCCTTGCAGCGTTGGCAGGACCAGAAAACAGAGCGGCCGCCGTGGCAACTGTAAGGAGGCCCCTCACGAAGGAAGCACAGAACCAGAACCACCGAACGACCCCAGGATCCTGCTTCCGAGCCTCAGCTGGAGGAATTAAAGCAGGCACACAGATCCCAGCGCGCCCACACAGGTGTGCAACCACACGAGTGTGCCACTGTGTGAGCGTGCAACCATTCAAGCAGGACAATTCACAACAGCCAAGAGATGGAAACAAGGCAAGAGTCCACGGACAGATGAACGGCCAGATGGACTGTGGTCGACGCACACAACGGGGAGCACTCCGTCCTAGAAAGGACAAATTCTGACACCTGTCACCACACGGACGGACCCTGGGGACATTCTGCGGAGCGAAGGGAGCCAGTCACCACGGGACAGACACAGCGTGACAGCACCCACGGAAGACAGGACGGCGGGTGCCGGGGGCCGGGCAGGGGATGGGGGTCAGGATCTCGTGGGGACAGAGCTTCAGTCTGGGAAGATGGAAAGTTCTGGAGGCGGAGGGCACTGCTGGTGGTTTTCGTGCTCCCGGGGGGCACTGAAGAACGGTAAATGTTCTGTATATTTCACCACAATAAAGGGAATCATCCAAAGACGGTTGGTTTTACTAATTTCATCCCGCTCACACACAGACCCAAATATTAACCGTGGCCTCTGCAAACGACTGGTACTTTCTCCACTGAGATTCCCTGCATTCGGCAAACTCCCCACAACACATACGTTTCCTGCCTGCCGTGAGGCTGTGTTCGGGTTCAGACCACATTTCCACTTGGGCTAAACTCCGGGAGCAGGCTAATCCCCTGAGGTTCGTACTTAATAAACACAGATGCACAGCTCACCGCCGCCACCGAGTGAGGACAGCGTCACAAGAAAAAGCAGCAGACACGGACCGGACCTGGGGGTGGACGCAGCCTGTGTCCGCGGATCAGTCACGTGACGTGCGCTCTCCCACCAAGTCGGGTCTCGGGCCCAACGACAGGGAGGTCGGCGCGTGGGTTCTCGGCGTTACCGTTAGGGAGTCAGTCAGCTTACTCACAGGAGTAACCTGGGGAACACGTCCCGGGGCAATAAATCTCTTCAACACAAAAACCAAAACGCACAGGATGCTTTCCAAATACAACTGTTCCCACGACTAGATTTGTGGTTGCCGGGTCAACGTGACGGGGAAACAATACGAGTTAAACACCCAGCCGAAGGTGATGACGGGAGAGCTCGAGTTGTGACCCGGCGACGTGACACATGGAGATCCCGCCACCGACACGTTCCACGGGGCGCAGCAGGGACTCAGAACCACCTGCCTGCTCTCCCTCCATCAACCCTCCTCTCGGAAGTCACAGTTCATCACTGCCGGACTTTAAGAAGTAGATAAAATACACCTGAAAGTGATTTTATGAACACTGCTTCAAACAACAAAGCCTACGGCGCCTGGGTGGTTCAGTTGGTTAAGCATCTGACTCTGGCTCAGGTCGTGATCTGGTGGTTTGTGGGTTCGAGCCCCACGTCGGGCTCTGTGCCGACAGCTCGGAGCCTGGCTCCTGCTTCGGATTCTGTGTCTTTCTCTGTCTCTGCCCCTCCCCTGTTCACACTCTGCCTCTCTCTCTCAAAACTAAATGAATATTTTTAAAAACTTAAATAACAAAGCCTGACAGGGTCTTCCCCTTAAAGGAAGAAGGTAATTCTTGTTCTGTGCCTTCAGCAAGTAAGATGGGCAGCACAGGGCCAGGCCCTCACGGACAGGCCGCCGTCACCCAGAGTCCACGGTTTCCATCCAGTGATGCGCACCACATGGGTGTAGACAAAGGCACCGTGATGTGTGGCCACCATCACAGCGTCAGACACAGCAGCCCAGAAACGTCCCCTGCACTCGGCCAGGTCACCTCCCCTGCCACCCCCAGAATGCCTGATGCCTCCCCACCAGCTAGTGACCTGGCTTCACGCGCTATTGGGTGCCTTGTCCCCAGAGCCAATGCCCGTGGTCCTTCCCCGCTGTCCCCTACGGTGACCTCACCGCCCTGTTTAACATGACCATCCTTTGGCATCAATGACACTACAGTCTCCCGGCTCCCTCCCACACACCCAGCTGCTTGTTTCAGTCCCTCTTGAGGACAGAAACGTGTCCCCCCACACCCTAGGCTGAAGGTCTAACCCCAGGACCTCAGAACACAGCTACGTGTGGAGACAGGGCCTCAAAGGTGATTAAGGTAGAATGAGGTCGCCAGGGCGGCCCCACTCCAGTACGACGGGTGTCCTCATCAGAGGAGGTCAGGACACACACGCGCTGAGGCACGACCACGTGGGGACACGGGGAGGGACGGTGTCTGCACGCCAAGGAGAGAGGCCTCTGAAGGAGGCCAGAATCCCCGATGTCCGCCTCCAGGCTGTGACAGGTGCAGGCCTGTGGCACCGCCCACCGCACTCAGAACAGCTCCCCAAGCTGACTCTGCTGCCCTCCACGGACCCCCTTGCTTCTGCCCCCCCCACACAGAGAGTTCCAGTGCACCTGACACTCTCCCCACGGGGAGGCCGGGCCTGCTGGAGGCCCTGGTGTCGTCTGCACAAAACCCCAAGTCCACACCCAGACCCCCTGCTGGAGCCCCAGACCCCCATCCAAGGAGCTCTGCTGGGGTTTCCATGAGGCCCTCGGACCCAGCCCTGCCCCGACCCCCCTCCGTCCCCGCCCACTCCCAACCTGCCCTGCCCCCCACCCCCTGCGTCCCCGCCCACTCCCAACCTGCCCTGCCCCCCACCCCCCTGCATCAGTCCCCACCCACTCCCAACTTGCCCTGCCTCCCATCCCTCTCCGTCCCCGCCCACAAAGCCCCGTGGGTGCCCATTGCTAAGGGTCACAAGAGTCAACCGCCCACAAGGCTGTGCGGATCAGGATCTCGGTTCTTGAACTATGGGGTTCTCCGTTGTCAAATAGCGGCCTTCAGTCCACACCAAAGCCAGAAGGCACACCCACAGGCTACCAGCCAGGAAGCAGCCATCCACCCACAGAAATGGGGACACTCTCCCCCCACCCCGTAAGGACGCTGGCTACACGCCCAGAGCCCGGAGGAAATCTTCCAGGGGAACCAAGAACAGGGGTCCAAGGGGGGATCCTTTCCACCTCCCGGCTGCCTGCCGCCCAGGGTCACTTCCCAGCTTACAGGGCCTGGGGCCTGGCCCACAGACGGCTTGACCGGACCAGCCGGGTCCCACAGCGACAGGCCTCGCGAGCAGCCTGCTTGTCACTCTGAACGTTGAGAACAGGGTGGGTGTGGGCTTGCAGGGAACGCGGGGTGGCTCTGCCCAATGCCCTCGGCAGCCCCCCACCGTCCCGTCTCCTGCCTGGCCCTCTTTCCCTCCTCTACTGAGACCGAAGTCACAAATAAAAACGTGCACGTTTCAGGAGCACACGGGAGGACTCTGAAATAACCACCCAAATCGGGCTGGTTACCGTGCACCCCACGTTCAAGAACCACTTCTCTCCCGGGGAGCACATGTCCGAGCTGCCCCCTCAGCACACTCCCAGAAGACAGCCTTGCTGCCCGCCCCTCCACCACCCCGGTCACATCACTGCTCTCCACGTCCCGGACGTGCTCCCGCCCACCGAAGCCTCGCAGAGCCTGCCCGCGGCCCCCCGATGCCCTGGGCTTCACAGGCCGTGACTCCCCTTCCCAGGTCCCCGGCCCGGCCCATTAGCACAGCCACCCACACCCCGGCCGTGTGGTCAGGGCCCCCCTCCCGTCCCAGACCAAGTGCAGAGGTGCATCTGGGGGCGAAGCCCGTGGGTGGACGGGCGTTCCTGCAGATCCACTCAGTATCACTGCCAAGGCTCCGTCACGCACGGGACCAGCCCCAGCCGGCTGCTGCCAGCAGATGTTGGGACACACGGAACGAGAGAAGGGCGGGTTCCGGTTCCTTTGAAAACAGCGGACAAAGCGTGGGGGAAAAAGGCACGCACCGCCATCAGATTTTCAACAGTCGCACGTCCCACACACTCTTAACAACTGGTGCGGAAAGGGCTTCTGGGCCTTTCATTTTCTAGCTTTTCCCCAACAAGTGCGGCGAGCCCACCCTGGGAGCGCCACTCTGCTCTGCCGTGACCACGCTCCAGACGCGGCCCGGCCCAGCCGCCCGGTGTGCACACCACGGGTATCCCGGGGAGAGCAGTCAGCACGGCCCATGCAGGCCACGGAAACCGTTGACGTTGAGGATCCAGGGACCGTCCCACGGAAGGCAGCCCACAGGCTCCCTGAAGCTGGGTGTGCCAGCCCCGGGGACACGCCCGGCCACGTGTGTGTAGGCTACACCCAGCTCGTAGGGGAGGAAGCAGTGAGCAGTTCTGGGACCTTCCCAATTATGACAATCGAGTACGATCCAGCCCGGAGGAGCCTCAGTGCCACCCCCCGACACACGGCGGACACCTGCACGGGGGCCATCCAGGAGCCCCCCCCAACCAAAGCCTGCCGGCCGCAGCCCAAGGAAGGAGCCAGCTCCCCCAGAAGGCACCCCGCAGAAGGAGCAGGTGCACGGCCTGGGCTGCGGGATTCCTGGGGTGCCCTCCAGCGAGCCACCCTCACCCCGGGGCTCAGGAAACTCTCCAAGGTCGACAGCTGGGTCTTAGGTCACACCTGAGTACAGACTCTGGCTGAAGGTGGGCAGGGGCCCCTCTGGCCACATAGCCCAGCATCACTGGCTCCTTCTGGACCAGCCCTCCCCACAGGGCTCTCCAGTCGAGCTGAGCCTTCCTGGGGGGCCCAGCGCCCAGCAGCCCAGGCACCCCTCAGCCCGAGCCCTGCTTCCCCACAGGAGCGGCTCCACCTGTGGGCTGCCTTCCTTCTGTTCCGACTGGGAGCCCGAGGCCCAGAGCCACCTGCAGGGCAGAGCCGGGCCGGGGCACTATCCAAGGGCCCACGCCTGCCGGGAGCGGGAGGGCACGGAAGAGCCACGGGCCCTGCGTGGGTTCCTCCCACACTCTCGCAGCTTCACATGCTGAGGGTTCTGCCCTTCAGGCCCTATAGCCTCCAGGTGTGCAAAGGACACGCGAGTCTGTCCACGGGGGCACGTCTGGGGAAGACTCGGGAACGGGGAGCCCGGAAGGAGGCCCTGCCCCGTGAGTGGGAGTGACACCAAGCGCCCGATGCCCCACCGTGGCGAGGGGATGGGACAGGGAAACGTTAACTTGCACCCCTCCCTCACGGTCCTCACAGTGGTGGAGGGAGGCAGATAAGGAACGTGCCCAAGAGCTGGATGGGACGTCTCCCTTCCTCATCATCCTCCAGGCCACCCTCCATGCCGGAGGGCACTGATGGGTCCCCACAGGTAGGGCTCACAGCAGGCTGTGCTGGCCCGTGCCCCGCGGGGGGGCCCAGGGCCGGGGAGGCGCTCAGCCAGGTTACCCCAAAGTGAGGATGGGCCCTGGTGGCCAGGGGATGGGGGGGCGGCCGAGCTCCACCTCGTCGGTACCTGTGGTCACCCCTCCCCGTCCCCGAGGGGGAAAGGGCCCCCCAAGGACGCCCCGTTACCTTCGGGCGCGGGGGCGGGCGGCTCTGGCTGGTCCATCGTGCAGCTGGGACGCTCACTCCTGGGAGCCCTGGGGAAGGAAAGACACCACGGTCACCACAGGCAGAGGCCGCCCTGGGCTGGGGCTCTCCAGGCCAGGCCAGCGGTCATCCACGGCGGCAGCTACGGGACCAGCCCCTCCCCCACAAGGCCTGCCAAGTGTCCTCTGAGACCACGCCCAGAGCACGGAGCACTCAGTCCAGGTGGCCTCACTTCCCCCCCGGTCCTCGCTGGGAGCTGCGTCTGCACCCATGCTTCGGGGACGGCCCCTCCCGCCCTGCACACGTCTCCCGGTCCCGTTCCCTCCACTGCAGCCTCGCGTGAAGCCCTCGCCGCCCGGGACCGTGGGCCATGCTCACGATCTCCTCAGCCTTCAGTCTCTGAACCCTGGGTCTAGGCCACATCTCCGCACACGTTTTCCTCTCTTTTTTGCAGATCCCATTCCCGTACATGCGATCAGAGGAAACCCAAGTCTGAGAATGAGCGTGAAACCAGCCAAACCGTGAGGAGGTCAGTGCCCGGGCCGCGAGGCGGCCGTCCCGTAAGCCCCCTCCCTGTTTACGAGGTTTTAGGGTATCAAACACCTGCCCGGCTCCCACCAGAACGATCCGGTGAAAATGTCCAGGCTCCGGTGCAGCAAGGACAGCAGCAAGGGACAGTGACGACGGTGACAGTGCCCTGGCCGCCATCCACCCACAGCGCGGAACATGCTGGAGGAACCAGGATACAGCCTGCTGTCAACCCACGTGGCAGAAGGGACTGCTCGTGTGGGCTCTGGCAGGGCACCACTGGTACTGCCCGCCCAGCCACGCACTGAGCACACACAGGCCACACACTGGCCCCCACAGCAGCCACAGACCGGCCCCCGCACAGGTCCCACCTGGGCCACGCCCTAGCCACTCACAGGGCCCCACACTAGTCGTGCACGGGCCATGCACCGGTCACACACCAGCCACACATCAGCCCTGCACACGCCACACCCCAGCCCCCGAAGTGGCCCCCACACGGGCCCACGTGGGCCATGCACCTGCCATGCGCCCACCTCTCTCGCTTAGCACCTCCCTGCTGTGCGCTTGGAAACACCACACCTCCAGAAAACAGGTTCCCTTTATTTTCAAAATGAGAAAACCAAGGCTTGGGGGTCCTGGAGAAACCCACCCACAGGGAGACCCAGGACAGACATGGATGCACATGCTGGGGCTGTGATCTCTGCTCCCTGCTCTCCTGCGGGCCACCAGGAGCCCCAGAGTGTCCGTATCTCTGAGCCCAAGCCTCCACCTGGAACGGAGGGACGGTACGGGCCTCGGCGGCCGTGGGGATCAGAACAGGGCCCAGCACGCAGGGGACACTCGGTGAATGGCAGCAGGTGGTGGTCCAGCTACACTGCCATCTGTCCTCTGTGAGACCATGTCCACCCCCAGGCCCTCTCCAGAGATCTGATATGACACACACTCAGTGGTGTCAACAGAGGCCACAGCAAAATTTGGCCACAAACCGGAGTTAGGTCTCTAAACAACTCAGACAGACGTGCACGGACCACAGCGAACCCTCGGGAAAATAACGCGGGAGGAAGCACGTCTGGCCAAGAAGCTGCGGCGACCTCAGGTGACCTGCTCCCCAGGGACGGGGACACAGGAACCCAGATGCTAACAGGAACACCACGCCTGCCAAGTCAGCAAATGTCCCTGCAACGTCCACCGTGGTCAAGGCACCGAAGTTGAGTCTGCAGGAAGTCACAGCCCGGGCGCACACACGCTCTGCTGGCCCAGCTGGCACGGACACCAGAGGGTCCACCTGCTCTGGGGCAGCGGTGCCAGGAGGGGCAGTGTACGTGACAGTCTGCAGGAATCACGCAGGCCTCCGCAGCACGAGGGGGGAGGGCCTTCACCCTCAAATGCAGACACATTCCAGAGGTGAGCCTGCAAATCTCCCTGGAGTGCGCCAGCCGAGACCCGTCGTGACGTACGTGAGGCCGTCGAGGGCGCGGGGGGCTCTCACCGGTGCTGCTCACACAGGGAAACGCCAGGCTGGTCCCAACACTGGACCCAGCCCCTCCCGGCGCACCAAGACCCCGCAGGCATGGGGGGGAACAGGAAAGAAGAGACATCCGCGGGAAGAGGGGCCAACGGATGCCACAGTCATGGGAGGAAGCGAGGAAAAGAAGGGAAACTGGTATTTTTAGCCATCTGAGAGGTGAGTGGGCCAGGGCTTCCGGCTCCTAGGCATTCTCTCCACAGACCAGGGACACACATCCTGCACTCTTAGCTGCAGAGGACGACATTCCCACGTGGCAGAGTCCACGGGAGCCAGAGGGGCTCTTGGGCTTTAGAGCAAAGCACAGCTTTCTACGCGGCATGATCTCTGCACACGTTCTCCTCCCGCGTGAGATGTGCTGGAGGCCGGCCATAAAAAGGTATCCTTCCCGGTGGGGACAAAGTGGTGGCGTGGCTGCTGGGGTCCCTCCTGGGGGAGCTCAGCCACATCGATCAGCCACACCCTCTTCGTCTTAACTCGATTCTCTTCTCTCCATCACACGCCCTACTCGGCTTCCAAACTCTTTAAACCTCAGTGCACAAATCTCATTAATGCGAATTGTTTGTCCTTAAAATACTTCAGAACAGAGTCCAGTTGGGCTTTTCCTCACGGGTAACCGCGGGACAACACGAGAGCTGCCCCGACGCCCGGCCCGCTGACCAGCACGGCTCACGCCCACAGGGTACCTGCTGCACACAGGACCCGTTCCAAGCAAGCCCGGGGCTCGCTCACCGTGCGCCCGAGCTGGGGCTGGAGCCCGGGGCCCCCCGTGCCGCGACCTGTGCTCCGGTAGCCGGTGAGCGCCAGGCAGATCGCAGAGTGCCCGGTGACGGTTTGCTTCCAAGATCAGCGTCCGCAGGAAGCCGTGCTCCTGAGAAGGAAATGTTCTAGGCAGCAAACACACAAGTCGGCTTCCGGAAGTCACAGAGGCACTGACCATGCCTGCAGCCTGCCCGGGCACCGTGTCTGCACCCCCGGGCCCTCCAGGCCCCCCGCAGCCAAGCAGGTTCCGAAGCCACTTCTCTGCACCATCGGGTGCCTGACAGTGGACACCCTCCCCGGGTGCCCTCTGGGCTGGCAGACGGCGTTCTGGGGACTGGGCCGGGCTGCAGCCCACTCTGCCCGAGACCAACCCAGGGACACAGGACAAGAGTCGCTTACACGATGCCGTCCTCCGACGGACAGAGCGTGAGATAACTCCAGTCCGGGCTGTGTTACTGCTGTCACTTTCCAATTTCGGCATCCTAATGAGAGATTGCATCGTGCACCCAGATTGCGGTTTTCGACCAAACGATGACGCATCCAGTCACGGCAGCGGCCAGAGGTCAAGCGCTGCAGGAGGATTTTGTGCCGCGGGTCTGGAGGCCATGTGGCTCCACGTCACAAGATGGTTTCCCAGGCCAGGGAACACCCCAGATCGCTTCCCTTGCCTTCTGCGACATCACAGAAATAGACTTGAACCTTTACTCCCGTGGCATTTTTTTGTGTGTGTCCTGCACGATCCGTGGAGATGCACAAGGTAGCACCTGGGGCCGGTGGGCAGCAGGATGCTGAGGCACAGGGGGCCGGTGCTTCCTGCGGCTCGTACCCTGTGACCGCAGCGACGCTGAGGTCTGGAATCTGAGGACTGCGGCACTCTCGCCACCTAGGCCCCTCCCCCCGAGAAGCAGGTGAATCAGCAGCAGAGGGCTGGGGGCCGGACTCTGCCGACACCCCGCCGTCCTGACGCCTCCCGGCTGGACCAGGCTCTGCTGTTTGCGCCTCGCTGTCCTCAGCTGTGCCGCCCGCCCGAGGGCCACTGGGGGTGAGACGACCCCGTGTCCGTGAGGCTGGGGCAGCACCCCGGAGGGGACAGGCTCTCGGCACCTCGGGCTCAGCTCTGCTAGCGCACGGCACCCCACGCACAGTGCGCTCCGGGCTCGGCTCCCCGACATCCACCCCAATGGTCTCCCTACTCTCTGGGTGGGCCTCCACCAGAGCCCGCCGCCACCAATCGTGCCGGAATCAGAGCACCTGCCAGCGTCCCAGACTAAGGGGCTGGCTCGGAACATCGGCACAGAGCCCGGCTGGGGCAGGGAGCCTCGGGGCCCCGTCCCTCAGGCCTAGGGGGAGGCGGCCCCGAGGACAGAGCCTGGGGCTGAGGGGCCAGGGGGCTGGACGCTGAGCCATCGGCGTGAGCCAGGAAATCCCGGGGGCTCACAGCAGGTGCGCTCAGTTTGGTACTGGAACCAGGAGCCTCTGGGTCGGCGTCACGTCCGTAAGGCTGTCCCTCAACAGAGACCACGAGGGGAGAAGGGAGAGCACCCGAGAGCTCAGCGAGCACGTCCTGCTGGAATGGCAGGGTCTACATTTAACCAGATTCCACAGCAGACCAAACACGTCAGCCCCCCGTCCTCACGTTTCCAGACTTTTAAGTAGAGGTAATGCTCACAAAAAAGGGGAGGGGTGGGGAGGAAAGAGGGTCTTCTCTGACACCTGCAGGGAACATCGCTGTCCACCTGGCACTTCCGTCCCGTGATCGCCTGGATTTACTGCCGGGGCGAGAGCGAGGCATCATCTCGCCAAGGCTACGCGGGGGGCGGGTGTCTGCGCATTTCTTACCATAAGAAATGTGCCCGTGTCACACTGTCGCCAGCCCTGAGATCTCTTCCCTCCCGCACCCACTGGCCCAAAAAGAAGTAAAAGAGAAGCAAATGTACCGGGATCAACGGCTATCAGAGAACCTGAGGCACCAGCCGCTCACCGGCTCTTTCCCACTCGCCCCTGCTCCAGGGAAGGGATGTGAGGTCTCCCCAGAGGGCGAGCTGCCCTAGCCAGAGGCTGGGACCCTGCATCCCATCTGCCGTCCCCAGTTCACGCCAGCCATCTCCACGCAGGCCACCTCCATGCAGCCTCTCCCGGCACTCCCCCTGCAAACTCTGATCCCTCTCTCTGCCCTCCCTCCCATGGCTGCGCCCCTCCTGCGTGGCCTCAGCTCCCAGCCACAAGGAGAGGACACATCTCACCTGTGGAAAAGGACAACGCCCAGCCTCAGCACAACGAAGCATCACCACAAGGAAATCCTAATAGGAGCAGTCCACTTGGGGGCCCTAGGACACAGAATCCGGGGCGTCCTGGGAGGGAACGAAGGACAGGATGGGGACCAGAGGCTGGAGAAGCAGGGCAGACAGCCCAGCCAGGACTGCACTTTGACTGAAAGTGTCCATGAATGGAGTGCAGCCCACACCCGCGCTGCCCCTCTGCCTGCCCTCCAGGCCCTCCTGCCCTTCCCCCTGACCCCTGCAGCTCACCAGTTTGTTCGCCTCCCAGGACCTCTGCACCCCTGCCTCCTTCCACCCACCCAGGACCTCTGCACCCCTGCCTCCTTCCCCCACCCAGGACCTCTGCACCCCTGCCTCCTTCCCTCCTCCTAGGACCTCTGCACCCCTGCCTCCTTCCCCCTCCCAGGACCTCTGCACCCCTGCCTCCTTCCCTCCTCCTAGGACCTCTGCACCCCTGCCTCCTTCCCCCTCCCAGGACCTCTGCACCCCTGCCTCCTTCCCTCCTCCTAGGACCTCTGCACCCCTGCCTCCTTCCACCCACCCAGCACCGCTGCACCCCTGCCTCCTTCCCCCTCCCAGGACCTCTGCACCCCTGCCTCCTTCCCCCTCCCAGGACCTCTGCACCCCTGCCTCCTTCCCTCCTCCTAGGACCTCTGCACCCCTGCCTCCTTCCACCCACCCAGCACCGCGGCACCCCTGCCTCCTTCCCCCTCCCAGGACCTGTGCACCCCTGCCTCCTTCCGCACTCCCAAGGTCTCTATATCCCTGCCTCCTTCCCCCTCCCAGGACCTCTGCACCCCTGCTCCTTCCCCCTTCCTGGAGCTCTGCAGCCCTGCCTCCTTCCACCCACCCAGGACCTCTGCACCCCTGCTCCTTCCCCCTCCCTGGACCTCTGCACCCCTGCCTCCTTCCACCCACCCAGGACCTCTGCACCCCTGCCTCCTTCCCTCCACCCAGGACCTCTGCACCCTTGCCTCCTTCCACCCACCCAGGACCTCTGCACCCCTGCCTCCTTCCCCCTCCCAGGACCTCTGCACCCCTGCCTCCTTCCCCCTGCCAGGATCTCTGTACCCCTGCCTCCTTCCCTCCTCCTAGGACCTCTGAACCCCTGCCTCCTTCCACCCACCCAGCACCTCTGCACCCCTGCCTCCTTCCACCCACCCAGGACCTCTGCACCCCTGCCTCCTTTCCCCTCCCAGGACCTCTGCACCTCTGACTCCTTCCACCCAACTAGGACTTCTGCACCCCTGCATCCTTCCCCCTCCCAGGACTTCTGCACCCCTGCCTCCTTCCACCCACCCAGAAACTCTGTACCCCGCCTCTTTCCCCCTCCCAGGATCTCTGCACCCCTGCCTCCTTCCTCCTCCCAGGATCTCTGCACCCCTGCCTCCTTCCCCCTCCCAGGATCTCTGCATCCCTGCCTGCTTCCCCCACCCAGGACTTCTGCACCCCTGCCTCCCCCCACCCAAGGCCTCTGCCATGGCTGAGATGAATTCATGTGCATGTCAACCTTCTGGTTTGTTGTTCTCTGAGCCCAGCCCAGGCCCCAATCTGGAGTCCAGGAGGAAACACCATCCCCCTCCCCTAGAGAGAGAAAGGGGAGGGAAGGAGCCTTGTCCAGCCCCACCCCGCAGGGAGTGCGTGTGGCTCGGGGTGGGACACATCCAGGAGCCTGTCCAGGCACGCTCCCTCTGGAAGGGCGCAGGCTGCTGAACGCTGGCTCAGAACAAGGAACACACGTAACCTTGGCTGATGCCCAGGCCGTAAGTGCACGTTTGTAGAGCTGGGAAAATACTTCCTTATTTAGGACCTACTAGTAAGGAACAAACTCCAGAAAGGGGTTTTGTGAGGAGGGAGGAAGAGGAGGGGAAGGGACACAGGAGCTCCTGGTGGGTCACACTGTGGGCAGCTGGAGGCCCCTGTCGAGGGGAACCCCCTCCCCCGGGGGTGGGGTCCACACGGGCTCTGACCGTGTCAGTGACATGGCTGTGCCTGCCTGTCCTCTGATGGTCAATTTACCAAGAGGAGACTCACCATCCAACTGCACGTCCCCCGGAAAGCTCTGGAAGGCCCGTCTGCACTGAATGCACAGACTCGGGTCATCTGAGTCAGAGCAATCCAGACTTTTCTCTAAACCTCAACTTCACCTGCACAAAATCACAACTGCTTCACATGATCAAGACTTACCGAGGAGTGAGATCTGTCTTTATCAGCCCAAGTCTTTGAGAAATGCTTTCTTTAAATATCAAACTCAGAAAACAAAATAGCAGAAAGTTGCTCATGGAAGTGAACGGTCTCTAGAGCTGCCTCTGCTCCCAGAGCCCACACCCTGTGCTCCCACCAGCCCTCCTCCCGGAGCCCACACCCTGTGCCCCATCAGCCCACCAGCGGGGGCGCCGCTCTCTCTGATTAATTCTGGGGCCGGGCGCCCTCCGCAGCCTCTCCAGGCCTCCCTGTTCTTTCCCACGCCACACTGTGCCCGACCCAAGGACAGGGCAGAGCATCCCAGGAAAGGGTCAGCTCACAACGTGACCCAGAGTAAAACCACAAGCCCCTCCACTAAGACCCACGTGCCCAGAAGTTTCATGCATAAAGTGAACTCCAACTGTAAGAATCATCCTCAGAGCTACCAGGACAGGCGGCCTCAGAACAGGGGTCACCTGGAACCCGGGCCAGAGTCTGAGCCCTGCACCCCCAGCAGGACAACCTCCGTGCCCAGGGTGCAGGGCCTCCAAGGGGTGGGGGCCGCCCAGGAAGGGAGTTACTTACGGGAAGCGTAATCGAATGCTCCCACAGAGAAATGTTATCACATCGGTCAGACCCAGGATAAGAGCCATCCCCCCGCAGGGCACAGCAAGCCTCCTTCCTCACACACGTGGGGAGGGGAGTCCGTGAACCTGCTCCGTCCCCCGGGACACGGCCCCCAGGGTGCTGGGGTGCCCACACACCCAACACCAGCGGAGCCACACCGTGGACCCTGGGAAGAGGAAGGAGAGGGTGTCCAGAGGGCGCAATCACTGTGCCCACACTGCAGTCCTGGGCAGGGAGGCAGGAGAGCAGGCTAGGACTCTGCCAGCACGGCTGAGGCAGGGCTGCGAAGAGAGTGCTTCCCGGAGGAAGACAGAGGAGGGCAGCACGAGGGGAGGGAGGCCCCCCCACCTGCAGGGGGACCCCCCCCCCATCCAGGGCAGGGCCTCGTGCTTGGCTCCAAGGGGATCCACGGACGTGTTTGAGCAGGGAACTGATGTGGCCAGAGAGGCCTTTTTAGAAGGTTACTCAGGTATCGGGGTCCACAGGGCACCGGGGATGGAGGGTACCCCCCAGATGCCCGGGGTCCACAGGGCCAGGTGGATGGAGGGTATCTCCAAGACCACGGGGCAGGAGCAGAGGTTCATGACCATGAGACGATGCTAATTAGGCAAGTGAAGACTCCTTAGCCTGCAGCCCTCCAAAATGGTGGGCATTTCTTTTTTTAAATTTTTTTTTAATGTTTATTTATTTTTGAGAGAGAGAGAAAGATTCAGAGCACAAGCAGGGGAGGGACAGAGAGAGAGAGAGGGAGACACACAGGGAGGGAGACAGCACAGAGCCCGACGCGGGGCTCGAACTCATGAACCGCGAGATCATGATCTGAACCGAAGTCGGACACCTAACCACTGAGCCAACAAGGCGCCCCCAAAGTGGTGGGCATTTCTCCTTCAACCCCACCAAGTCTTAAAGTACATGTGACAGGTGGCCAGACAAAATCAAACAGGAAACCCCAGCCTCAAACGGCACATCAGACAAGACGGACTTCACACACAGAGCATTTGTTTCCAAAGCAGAATACACGCTCTTCTCAAGTGCATACGGCACATTCTCCAGGACAGATCGCATGTTAGGTGACAAATCAAATCTCGACAAACTTAACAAGACTGAAACCATATCAAAGGTCTCTTGTGATCACACTGGAATGAAACTAGAAACCAATCACAGGAAAATGGGGAAAAACACAAATATGTGGAGACTGAACGACATCCTAGTGAACAACCAGTGAGTCAAACAAGAAACCCAAAGGAAATAAAAAAAAAAAAATACCTTGTTTCGTTTGAGACAAAGAAAACGGAAACACAACACTCCAAAATCTATGGAAAGCAGCAAAGCTACTCTGAGACAGAAATCTGTAGCCATAAATGTCTATGTTAAGAAACAAGAGGGCTCCTGGGAGCTTGGTCGGTTGGGCATCCAACCTCGGCTCAGGTCATGATCTCACGGTTCTTGAGTTCGAGCCCTGCATCAGACTCTGTGCTGACAGCTTGGAGCCTGGAGCCTGCTTCGGATTCTGTGTCTCCCTCTCTCTCTCTGCCACTCCCCTCCTTCTCTCTCTTTCTCTCTCTCTCTCTCTCTCTCAAAAATAAATAAATATTTAAAAAAAAAGAAAACAAAGAAACAAGAATGGGGTGCCTGGGTGGTTCTGTCAGTTAAGCATGAAACTCTTGATTTCAGATCAGGTTGTGAGATTGAGTCCCCTGTCGGGCTCCATGCTGGGCATGAAGCTCGAGTAAGACTCTCTTTTTTTCATTTTTTTTTCTTAATTTGAGAGAGAGAGGGAGCACACACATGAGTGGGGGAGAGGGGCAGATGGGGAAGGAGGGAGGGGGACAGAGAATCATAACCAGGCTGTCCGCTCAGTGTGGAGCCTGATGAGGGGCTCAATCCCACTCTCCCTCTCTTTCCGCCCCTCTCCCACTCATATATGCTGTCTCTCTGTACGTAAAAAATAAAAAAGAAACAAGAAAAATCTCAAAGGAACCACCCCACTCTACATCTCAAGGAAGAAAAGAACAAAGATCAGAATGGAAATAAATCGGACAAAAAGCAATAGAAAAAAATCAATGAAACTACGAGTTTCTGAAAAGATACAACTGACAAACCTCTCAGCAGACCTACTGGGGAAAAAAACCAGAGAGGACTCAAATAAAACCACACGTAGCAGACGAGCCATTTCATCAGATACCAAAGAAATACAAAGGATCATAAGAAACTTAGTACGAACAATTTTAAGCCAACAAACTGTACGACCTACAAGGAATGGAAAACTCCTACAAACAACTTACAAAGACTGAATCAGGAGGAAATAGAAAATCTGAACAGACCCGCTGCTAGTAAGGAGATAGAATCAGTCACCAAAAACCTCCCAACAAACAAATATCCAGGGCCAGACAGCTTCACGGACGAGACCTACCAAACATTAAAGTTAGAATTAATACCAATCCTTCCCCAATCTCTTCAAGAAAAACAGAGGAATGGGAAACACTTCCAACTGCATTTTAGGAGGCCAGCATTACCCCGATGCTAAAACAAGACAAAGACAACATAATTAAGGAAAATTACAGTCCCGATGAACAAAGACGTAAAAATCCTCAGTGACATAGTGGTGAACCATAATGGACGCCGCATTGAAAGGATCAAACGCCGTGACCAAGTGCAGTTCACCCCAGGAATGCCAGGCTCAACATCGACAGGTCAGCGAGAACCACCTACCAACAAAAAGGAAGACAAAGATCACAGGGTGATCAGCATCAGTGCGGAAAAACCGTTGGACAAAATTCGACATCTGTGTATGACTTAAAAAAGAAAACAAAAACCTCAACAAGTGGGTATAGAGACAACGCACTTCGACCTAATAAAGGCCCCATGTGACAAGCACACAGCCGACATCACACTCAGTGAGGAAAGCAGAAAGCGTCTCCTCTAAGATCAGGAACAAGACAGGGATCACCACCTTTCTTCATCACGGTGCTGCAAGTCCCAGGCTCAGCAATGAGGCAAGAAAAGAGACAAGAGGCATCCACACTGGGAAGGCAGAGGCAAAACTGATACTCTCCGCAGACAGCGTGACGCTGTCCATAGAACACCCCAGAGACCGCACCAAAAGACTGTTAGAAACAAATTCAGCAAAGCCGAAGGACACAAAATCAAAGTACGCACGAATCGGCTGTACTTCTACACAAAGTAACAAGTTACCAGAAAAATCAAGAAAATGGGCGCCCGGGTGGCTCGGTCAGTTAAGTGTCCGACTTCGGCTCGGGTCAGGATCTCACGGTTCGTCGGTTCGAGCCCCACATCGGGCTCTGTGCGGACAGCTCGGAGCCTGGAACGTGCTTCGGATTCTGTGTCTCCCTCTCTCTCTGCCCCTCCCCCATTCAGTCTCTGTCTGTCTGTCTCTCTCAAAAATAAATAAACATTTAAAAAAAGTGAGGGAGAGGGGCGCCTGGGTGGCTCAGTTGGTTGAGCATCCAATTTCAGCTCAGGTCATATCTCCTGGTTCGTAGGTTTGAGCCCCACGTCGGGCTCTGTGCTGACAGCTCAGAGCCTGGAACCTGCTTCGGATTCTGTGTCTCCCTCTCTCTCTGCCCCTCCCCCACTTGTACCTTCTTTCTTAAAAATAAATAAATATACATTTTTTAAAAACCGGGCAGAGGATCTGAAAAGATATCTTTCCAAAGAAAACATACAGGTGGCACAAAGGCACATGGAAAGGTGCTCTCACCATCAGGGACCATCAGGGAAATGCAAATCAAACACATTGAGAGATCGCCTCCCGCCTGTCAGAACCGCTAAAATCAAAAAGACAAAAGGTAAGGAGCGCTGACAAGGATGTGGAGAAAGGGGCCCTGGAGAAGGCACGCAGGTTCCTCGAAACATTAACCCTAGAACTCGCCCACGGTTCGGCAATCCCACTTCTGGACAGTCATCCTAAGACGCGTGTAAGCCACCGAAGTGTCCACGGAAGGAAGAACGGGAAGAAACTACGGTGTGATACACACCACGCCACGCGGACTACTACCCTGCCGTAGGGACAGAGGTTCTGCTCTCCGCAGCGACACGGACCGGCTGGCCGCGTCACATTGGCTGAAACAAACGGACAGAGACAAGTATCAAGTGACCTCGTCTTACGTGGACTGAAAACGAGCTCATAAGTACAAAGAACGGATTGGTGGTTGCCGGACGCAGGGGTGGGGGTGGGAGAAGTGAGGGGAGGGTGTGAGAGATCCAAGATCCCACCGACAAGATGAGTCGGTCCTGGAACGTTCCATAGGCAGGGACACTAGCGCTAAGAGCACACTATGGCACGCGGGTCCCCCGCTGTCCGAAAGTACAGTGTTCCGACGAAATCCCTCAGAGCAGAGATAGAAGGAATCATCATTCATTTCTATGGGAAAATCTGTGACCGTGAACAGACCCCAAAAATTATTCTCTCAGGCTTTTCTTGGGCCACAGGGACACATGCCGCTAACAGACGCCCGAAATAAATGGAGAAGGCACAGACGGGGACAGGCGGCTGCACGCAGAGCGTCCCTAGGACAGAGCCGGGCTGTGCCCCTCTGGCTGGAGGACACACGTCTATTTTCACGGATTGACTGTTTTCACAGAAGCGAAATCCTCCTCGGGCTCTTTGGGCGAGGGAAACCAGGTCCTAACGTGGGTCTTTCCAAGAAGCCAAGTGGCTTAGCGTGACCTTTCAGAAAGCAGGAGACGCTCGTATCTGAAAGTTGCCACGGGGGTATGCAAAATGTTCCCCCAGAGACATCGCCGGCCCCAGCGGGAGGCACCTTGCTCAGCATATCGAATTGTGAGCACTCCCACCTCCAGAAACGTCCTTCTTGCCCTCGCTCAGGACAGAACTTCAACAGCTGGGAGTTACCCCGATCCCCCTTTCTCCTGTTCCCAGCATCTAACCCGTTGGGAATCGGGGCACTTCTGTCTTGAAATCATTACCGGAATACGACCAACCACTCCCTCCAAGGCCACCTGTCTGGCCCACACTGACTCCTGTCTCTTGCCTGAGTTACTGGAAAAGCCTCACAAGTGATCTCCCTTCCCCATCCTCAACCCTCTGTAAACTGTTTCCAAGACTGCAGCCAGGATGGCCCAGTTAAACAGGGGTCACGTGTGGTCACAGCCCTGCCATGGCTTTCTGTCACCCTCTGTCACTTCCCTGAGGCCAAGTCCTACCTCTGTCTTCCGCAGCCACGGGCCGTCTTGCTGTTCCTGGACATGCCTGGTACGCTCCTGCCTCAGGACCTTTGCACGTGCGATTCCTTCTGCTTGGAAAGGTCTCGTTGCCTTATCACTCACCTTCTTTAGATCTTTACTCAAGTATCGCCCTCCTAGCGGTCCTACCTGCTCCCGTGTGAACAGCATCACCCTCTCCTCACCTTCACACCCCCAGCCCTGCCTCCACCTTTACTCTTCCAGAGCATTTATCGTAGTCTCTAGTCCATTTCAGCAGGCCTATCATGTCGGCTTAGTAGTTGAACCCATTTGATTCCTGGTGCGAAGCCCGGGGGGAAAAGGTGCCTGGGGCCCTTCCACAGCCCAGAGCCAGAGAGCAGGCTGGCTGGCCAACTGCGCCCCGGAGCACCATCAGGAGAATGGGCCTTACTAGGAACACACCTGCGTGTGAAGCCACAGCCGCCTCGGTTACAGGTGAGCACGTGCACTTCCTGTTCCATCCCGAACGCTGAGCAGGGACCCGTCCCGGGGTGCACATCTCCCTCTGGCTGGGTCCTGCCTAACAGGGCCATCTCCTCACTGCCGCGAACACCTGTGCCCGGTTCCCGCACACCCCTGCGGCCGGGCAGAATGGGACACCTGTCACTCCCTCCTGGTAAGTCGCACAGTGCGCAGGAGGGACAGCAGACCGCCCGGGCTCTGCCTCACTCTCACACATCAGGCCCGGACCGAGGCCCTCACGGAGGCCGCTGGCCCCTGCGGTCCTGGGAACCTGGCGGCGGGAACGGGATCTCAGCTGCAAATGACAAGTGACCCCCTCCCCGCAGCACAGTAGTGGTGGACAGGACGCCCCAGCGTGGCCCCGTCAGAAACGCTTGTGCCGCCAGACTCCCCGAACATGCCCACGACATTCCCGCAGCTCCCGGGAGGCAGGTGGCACGCGGGGCACGAGTAAGCCCCCGCCCCGCCCCCCCCTCCCCGCGACTGGGCCGCTGCCCCCCGCCCCGCCGAGTCCGGGCTCCAGAGCAGTCTTATCACTGCTGCAGCACAGGGCTGTGGGGGGCGGAGCCCAGTCCCTGTCCTTGGGACGAGGCCAGTGACGGCCCACAGCCTCCCGGCCGCCCGATCCACCCGGCCCGCAGGCCCAGACCTGCTGGCACAAGTGACGAAAAGACACGCGGGATTCTTTCCGCTGGAGCTCAGCGCCAGCCTCGGGAGCGCGATCCTCCTGCTCTCCGGGACTCCCCGGGCTGTGTCTACACTGGCCCGTGCAGGCCTCCCATCCAGAAGGCTCAGCAAACGCCCTCGGGGTTCAAGTCACTTCCCAGCCGCTGTTAAAAAGGCAGAGCAGCCAACAACGACGGCTGTGCTGCAAACTCGGACGACAGCCCTCCTGACACAGCCCTTCCAAGCCCTGGCTTCAAACTTCGCCCGCTGGCCACGGAGGACCACGTCAGCATCAACACCTCTTCCAATGCACTCGCCTCCCGGTCCTTAAAGCCAGGAACCAAGCGCAAGTCGCTGCTCTCTTCTCCGCTCACAGAAATGAGAATAACAGAATGAAACCCTCAGTGTGCCCAGCACGCTTGTGTCAAGATGTAATGCCCGGGCCTTTCTCACACGGGCAGCACTTCTCACTTCAACGTTTATTTATTTTTGAGAGAGAGACAGACAGAGCACAAGAGGGGGAGGGAGACAGAGAGAGAGAGGGAGACACAGAATCTGAAGCAGGCTACAGGCTCTGAGCTGTCAGCACAGAGCCCGACATGGGGCTCGAACCCATGACCCTGAGATCATGACCTGATGATCTCAGATGCTTAACCGACTGAGCCACCCAGGCACCCTAATGTTTTTGTTTTTATTTATTTTTGAGACAGAGACAGAGAGTGAGTGCGTAGGGGGCAGAGAAAGACGGAGACACAGAATCCAAAGCAGGCTCCAGGCTCTGAGCTGTCAGCACAGAGCCTAACGCAGGGCTCGAACTCATGAACCGTAAAATCACGTCCTGAGCCGAAGTTGGGGGCTTAACAGACTGAGTCACCCAGGCGCCCCGTCCCATGGGCAGCTCTTAATGACCCACACTAACGAGAGAAGCCAGAAGTTCAGAGGTCACGTATATATGTGACATCGTGGCTTTCCTTATAACATCTGTATCTCAGAGGAAATGTCTACATTGCCTTCTTAAAATAGTAACGACGATCATGGCACTGTCACGAAAGGGTCTGGAGCTCCACAGCCAAACCATGTGGCCGTGGCCTGGATAAAAATGAAGACACACCCTCAGCCCACAAAGCGAAGCCCACATCCTCAGGGACCCCGACACGCCTCACGCTGGAAGATCCTTTGCTACGCGAGGTTGTCCGTGTACAGAATACCCAGGCACCCTCCCCCATTCCTTCTGCTTTCTTCATGAATTCTCCAGTTTGGGACTTGTGAGTGGTCACTGGGTCAAGCTTCCAGAGTCTAGGATGGGCCAGCAGGTAAGCAGACCCCTCGGAGCCCCCGCGGAGAGCTAAGAGCCGCTCGATTCCCTCCGGACGTGCAATGCGCCACCGCCCCCCGGGCTCCTACACAACGTACCCCCCTTCTCCGTGTCTCCCTGTCACAGAGGCCACCCCACACAGTTTTAGCTGAGGCTGTGTTTTACTGTAACCAATTTCTGATACTGGAAGGCGGTTCATGGGAGAGAAAAACATGAACACTACAAAAGATTCAATATTTCAAAAAATCTTTTTCACGTGAAAATATGAAATAAAAACACACACAGCCCCTCCTACCAGCAGGTACAGATCACTTCAGTGACTCAAAGAAAAGGAGGGGAAAAAGAGTACCTGTGGTTCTGACAACCATTCCTTTTCACGATCGGAGCTTTGAAGATTCACGAACAAGCAGTGAGAAGCGTGAGGTGTGTGTGTCAGGGAGGCTGGGGGCGGAGAAGGTCCCGGGTCTGTCATCTGCTGTCAGCCAGGGCCGTCCCTGTCACAGGCGAGGCCCCGCCACAGCCTCCCGCAGATGCACTCAGCTCTCATCTGGGACCCCGGGTCAGACTCACCCAGACCTGGAGCTCCCGTGCCTACCGCACAGCTCCAGGATCTCCCGTCCTTCCAAAATTACACTTGCAGGAGGCTTGGTTGAGAAAGGTATGATCCCACCTAATCGAAGTTTCACACCTACTCTCCCTTTCCGTCTTCTTTCTCTCCACTCCCCTTCTACCCGTGCAGACTAGGAGTAACGTACCAGCTGAACACCAACACGCTCTGAGACCTTTCTACCACACCCTGTGCAATACAGCAACATCCTACAACTCGGGTTTTTAAACTATTATTTACGGAACAATACAGCCAAAATCCCCCCATTTTCATTTCACTCTGCAGACCATTTTCTGTGTAAAAAGCCTTTCCATAGAAACTGTGTTCCTGCAACTTTGTAAGTGAGTAGACTTGAAACTCTGTGGCATGACCTAACTCACCCCGGGTCAGGTGAGCGCTTCCAGAACTCAACCCAGGGCTCCTGACCATCAAGCCCCTTGCTGCAACAGGCCTGCCTCTATCCAGAATTCCCAAAGACTTTCCTCTTACCTTCACTGCAAAGAAACTACATAGAAAACACAGCAGATCAAAATATTGAGATGATAAATTTAGTAAAAGTAGAAAGGTAAAAGGTAAAAAGTGGGGCGCCTGGGTGGCTCAGTCGCTTAAGCGTCCAACTTTAGCTCAGGTCATGATCTCACAGTTTGTGACTTTGAGCCCCGCACTGGGCTCTGTGCTAACAGCTCAGAGCCTGGAGCCTGCTTCAGATTCTGTCTCCTTCTCTCTCTGCCCTTTCCCAGCTCTCTCTCTCTCTCTCTCTCTCAAGAATAGACATTAAAAAAAACAAACAAAAAAAAAACATTTTTAAAGGTAAAAAGCTATTTTAAATAACTCTCAATTTCCCTCTTCCCTAATTGTAACCCCTGGTGGAAGGTTAATCAGTTATGACATAGCACCTTAGACAAATGACAAGGAACCAGGAAATTCTGTATCTGACTACAAACGGCCCCCGTCCCTAACCGTAGACGTTAGCCACTCAGTCATATGCTAGGGCCAATCAAATAAACACTGTTAGTTGTGGAGCAAATTATATTTCAAAAACACAAACACCAAATCTTATCTTTCCTTTCTAATAAAAGTTACTTCCTACGAAACAGATATACGAAATAGATTTAGTGAACAATAAGTGAACAGTGAAAACCTCACCCCTGCAATGTTCCACCTGGCGGGGCACTCAGGCACGCCTGCACCGAAACCGCACACTGACAGCTTCTTAGGTTGCACTTTGCGGCTCAACCAGAGAGGAGAGAACAGCCCGCGAGGTTTGGAGTTAATGAGAAGTTTCACCTCTAGCAAAAGTGAGTCACTGACATGAATACTGCATTGCGCCAATCTGCTGCTTTCTCTGAACACGGATGCATCGTTTGCCCAGATGTTGATGCTCAAAACTGAGGGTCTCACAGAGGCGAAGTGTCGCCAGCTGGGGGTGAGTCGGTGCCTCCTGAGTATGGCCTGCACCCCTGCTTCAGTTTCTGGAGCCGTGATACTCTGAGAGAACGGGGACACATACTTGCTTCCAAGATGTAATTACGTTCATCCTGAAGCAGACCAATGACTTTGTCTTTACAGGAAAAGGGAAATTACTGTTCCAGATAAACACCTCAGTTCCTCCCGTGACTTGAGTGGGGTCTGGTTGACTCCAGCCTCCAGGCCCCTGCCCGGAGGACCCTCCCACACAATCCTGACAGCCCATTACCACTATCCCGTGGGGGAGGACCCCAGGCACCCTGCCGAAGCTGGGGGGCTGCTCGTGGGCTTGCTCCCTCCACATCTGTGCGCGGGGTAACAGGAGAAATTCCACCCAATTTGGCGGCCACTCGTGGTCTGTTACCTGCACTGTCTGTACCCAGGAGTGACAGGTGACACCCTGAAGCTGGGGGCTGCTCATGGACCCCCTTACACATGAGCTGTATTGTCTGTGCCAGGGGACAGGGGACACCCCACTGGGTGGGGTGCTGCTCACGGTCCATCACCTGCACTGTGGGTGCTCAAGGGTGCAGGGGACACCCCTCTGCAGTTGGGGGGGTTGCATATGAACCACTCCTTGATGTCTGTGCTCAGAGGAGACAGGACACTCGTCTGAAGTTGGGTGGCTGCTCATGGGCCTGTTACCTGCACTGTGTGCTGGGCTGAGGGCACAGGGGCACCCCACTAAAGTTGGGAGGCTGCGTTCAGTCCTTTAGGTCCACTGTCTGTGCCCAGGGGGAAGGGCACACCCCGAAGTTGTTCAGGGCGGGGGGCGGGGGGGGGGCGGAGGAGAGGGGGTGCTCATGGGCTGGTTAGCTCCACAGTGGTGCTCGGGGTGCCAGAAACCATCCCGCAGAAGCTGGGTGTTGCCCGTGGTCCATTACTTGCACTGTGTGCTGGGGAGAGGGCACAGCGCGCACCCCACTGAAGCTGGGGGCTGCGTGCTGTCCGTTACCTGCACTGTTCCTGGGGAACAAGGCCCCCACCACCAGGGGTCTGCACCTCCCGTAAAACTGCGGGTGGGCGGGCAGCCCAGAGTTCACGGATCTGTGGGATTTAGCGAGTTTAGGGGGCACTGGACGGAAGAGAGACTTTCAAAGGAAAAAGCAAACTCGTCCGAGACCCGCGATTAACTCGCTGGACGCGCCCTTCAAGGACCCCAGCCTCCCATTCCTGGGCCCGCGCCCTCCCCACCGGAACCCCCGCCTCTCCCCACAGGACCCCAGACTCCTTGCGACCGCCAGTCATCCCTGCCCCCCCCCCCCCACAGACCCCCGGACCCTGCCCCTGGGCCTGCACCGTCCCCCAGGGATCCTCACGTCCCGGCCCGAACTCACCCCCCAAGTACCCTGGCCCTCTAGCTTGCACTCACCCAGGCGGGACCACCGCCAGCCGGCCCTCCGAGCGCCCCTCACCCTGCCCCGCTGCTGCCGCCCTGGGATGCGCCCTGGCCCCGCCCACAGGGAGGCAGCTCCACCCCCACGGTCTGACTGGGCGGCTTCGACGGTGCCGGGAGCCCATTGGATTCTACTCCTGCCCGTCCTCGGCCACGCTCCGCCCACACGCCCGCGCATTCCTGCGGGGCCACGTGGCCGCCCGCGGCCCCTCCTAGGCCCAACGCCCCGCCAGGCTGCGCACGCGTGGGCGGGGGGCGGGGGCACGGTCCCCCAGACTCCCGGCCCTTCCTGAGGACGGTTAGATTGTGCACATGTGGGCGGGGGGCATGGGGACGCCCCCTGCAAACGCCAGCCCTTCCCGAGGACCCTTAGACTGTGCACGCGTGGGCGGGGGGAGGCATGGGGACGCCCCCTCCAAACGTCAGCCCTTCCCGAGGACCCTTAGACTGTGCACGCGTGGGTGGGGGCAGGACCACCCCCCACTCCCACCCTGCCCCAGATACAGGCCTTTCCCCAAGCACCCATAGACTGTGCACGCGTGGGCGGGGTCGTGGGTAAGACCCCTACCCCCTACCCCCCCCCCCCCCGACACCCGACGCTTCCCGAGGACTCTTGGGCTGTGCACGCGGGGGAAGGAATCCCCCTTCCGCCCACTCCCACCCCGCCCCAGACACTTGTCCTCCCCCAAGCACCCATAGTGCACACGTGGGTCGGGTCGTGGGCAGGACCCCTCAAATCACCTGGCCCTTCAGGAGGACCCTTGGGCTGTGCACGCGTGGGCGGGGGCAGGACCCCCCCCCCCCCCATACAGACACCTGTCCTTCTTGAGGACCCTTGGGCTGTGCCTGGGCAAGGCCCCTGGGCCACAGACCACCCCCCAGAGCACCACCCCTTCCTTCCAGTACTGATCCAGCCTGCAGGCCGGTCCTGGCCCCTCAGGAGGTCAGCTGCTCTCAGACCCGCCAGGGCTTGGGCCTTAGGAAATGCAGCGAGTTCACACGTTTCCCAGCCAATTTTCAGAGGCAAGGAGTAGTGCTCTGAGAGACACAAGTGCGCCTTCTGCTTCCGCCCCCCAATGCGGAGCGCGTCCTAGGCTTTCCAGCCTTCGCAGACTTTGAGTCCATCTGTGGTGGAAAACCGGCGCACGCTGGGTTCCGCAGGGAAGCGTCCAGCCTGGACGGGAAGGTCAACCCGTGCTGTTGGACTTGTTAACCAGCGGCGCCTGTTTCATGATTTACAAAGAAACGCACTATTGTTACCGTGACCACTGAAGGCAGGGACTGGGGACCCAGGTGTCTTTAACCAGACTACGAAGAAACCGAACTCACGGCTGGAGGATGTTCCCTGGTACACGGGCCTCACAGGTAGCACGGGTGTTCTTGTTTTTCCAAGACGTGGGCTCCTCCCCTCTCCTGCCCAAATCTCTGAACCCCAGAAGCGATTTAAGGTCGGGATTTTACAGCTGCCAGACGTCTCAGAGATCTCTGGCCCCACTCACTTGGCTTAGAGAATAAAACCAAGCAGCTAATTGTCGTAATTAATTGAAACATTAAGTGCCCCTACAGCTTGGCTGCTCTGTGTAAGTTCATTCGCTGACAGTTTTGACTAATGTAAATCACGGTCCTAATACACAGAGACTGTGGTGATTAGGAAGTAAACAATAGTAGGTCAGGCAATATTTTAGCAATATTTACTGTTTTAATGTTTCTTTATATTTGAGAGAGAGGCAGGCTAGGGTGTGAGCGGGAGAGGGCAGGGAGAGAGGGAGACACAGAATCCGAAGCAGGCTCCAGGCTCCGAGCTGTCAGCACAGAGCCTGACGTGGGGCTCGAACCCACGAACTGTGAGATCGTGACCTGAGCTGAAGTCGGAAGCTTAACCCACTGAGCCACCCAGGCGCCCCTAGCGATATTTATTATTAGCATTTGCTCATTTTGTAGAATAGGCTGAGCTATTTTTAAATCCTATTTCAGACCTGTCTTACTGCACGCTCTGAAGATACTGGCGCCTGAATCAATGAAAAAACATATTTCCTGTCAGTGAATTAATAACAGAAAAATATTATAATGTCTGTATTCCTAGGGTTCTTTCAGGACCTTACTCAAAGGTCTTCTACCCAGACAATTACCTTATTGGTCATGGTGAACAGACGTTAAAAGATGAGCTGAATTAGTTCTAGTTTGCCACACAGCAAGAAAATCCTGATGCTTGTTATGTTTCCGGATCAAGAAGGCCAGCAGTAAGAGGGAAATAGTAGCATGTATAGAATAAACAAAGGATTTGGAGTCCATCTGGGGGATGCTATTCTGGTTTCTGACACTGAGAAAATCCTGTGACTTACACAGTCTCTAACCATATAAAAACGTGACTAATAATATCTACATCACAGCTCAGAAGCTTAAAGGGAGACCTTGGGGTGCCAGCGTGGCTCAGTCGGTGAAGTGTCTCTTGATTTCGGCTCGGGTCATGGTCCCAGGTGGTGGGATGGAGCCCCGCATTGGGCTCTGCGCTGAACATGGGGCCAACTTGGGATTCTCTCTCTCTCTCCCTCTGCTCCCCCCCTTTCCTTCTCAAAATAAATAAACATTTAAAAGGGGGAACTCTACAAAAAGGCACTGGGATATCTGGCAAGAGCAGGTGCTCAGTAAGTCATAATAATTATTTGGGTCTATTTTTTTTCCCCAGAAGAATGAAAACATATTGAATCAACATTTCTAATAGATGGCTCACAAGCTTACTTTCAAAAACTTAAGGACAATCACAAAGCTACTATTGTGTCATATTTCACTCAGAAATTGTGTTCGGGGACCTATGAGGACAATGGAGTAGTCCCGTCATAACTAGCAGTACGGATTGGAGTTTCCCATTTCCAAATGGTGGTGTTGACACTTGTAGCTCGGGGCCGCCAGAAAGGGCATGTGGGGGGGACCACAGGGCAATGCGCCCGGCGGGGCTGGGTCAGGCGGAACTCTGATTTAAGGCTCCAATCCTTCTAGCTCATTCCAGTGTTCCTCACAGATGTATTGCCATTTTCTGTGAGCCCTGATATGGAAAAGGTTGCGAATTTCCACTGAGATTCCTTCTTTGACCCTTAGTATATTTAGAAAACTTCGGTTTAATTTTTAAACATTGACTTTTTGGTTTTCTTTTCATTATGACTAAGGCTTAACTCCCCTGTGGTCTAAACATATAATCTATATAATTTCAGTGTTTTCAAGCGTGTAGACTTGCTTCATGGCTCAGCGTATAGTCTATTTTGGTAAATGCTCTATGAGCACTTGAAAAGAACGTATTCTGCATGTATTATGTAATGTTCTATACGTCAGTTAGGTCATATTTGTTACCAATTTCCGGTCTGCTTTTTCTATCAGATATTAAGAAAGGCGTATTAAAATCTTCAAACATGCTATTCTATTCAACATTGTATTGGAGAATCTACCCAGTGTTATAAGGTAAGAAAAACAAAAAGTATGAAGAGAGGAAAAACTTGATTATTGACAGATAATATGATTGTTTTCATAGAAAATCCAAAGTAATGTGCAAATAAACTGTTAGAATTAAAAGGGGAATGTAGACATTTGAGATGGATCATAGCCTTAAACTATAAAGTTTCTGGGGAAAAATGTAGAAAATATGCATCTTAGGGTAGAACACAAAATGCACTTACCATTTAAAAGGATTCAATGGGACTTCATACAAATGTGACATTTATCTCATGATCATTAAGAAAATGGAAAGGCAATGGGGCGCCTGGGTGGCTCAGTCAGTTGGGCGTCCAGCTTTGATTCAGGTCATGATGTCACGGTCTGTGAGTTCTAGCCCCGCGTCAGGCTCTGTGCTGACAGCTCAGAGCCTGGAGCCTGCTTCAGATTCTGTGTCTCCCTCTCTCTCTGCCCCTCCCCCACTTGTACTGTGTCTCTCCAAAAAATAAGTAAACAAATAAATATTAAGATCAATTTTAATAAAAAAGAAAATGGAAAGCCACAGCCTGGAAGTTAAGATGTGCAATATACATACTGAATTCCTACACATCAGCAATAAAAAGACAGTCTATTCAAAAATTAATATTTCACAGAAGATTTGCTGATGGCCAAGAAGAACCAGAAAGGGTGCTCAACAGTGTAACTTTCAGGAAAATCCAAATTAAAACCACAATGAGATACCATCACACCCATGCAAGGACAGCAAAAATCAGACTGACCATAGCAAGTGTCAGTGAGGACAGTGAGCAGCGGGGACAATCGTGTCTGCCGAGTTCTCCAGGGACAGAGTAGACGGGAGACACATCTGCAGAGTCAGAGGCTGTCCTCAGGCCAGGGGGCCCCGGCAGCTGCCTCACGGCCTGCCCTCGGGACTGCTGAGTCCCGGCCATCCTGACACCCCGCCAGCCAAGTGCCTACAGCCAGTCTCTTCATGTGTCTCCTAGTGCCTGTCCCTGCCCCTGCCTATGGACGGGGTTCCTGGGCATGTTGCTCAACTCAAGTTGGCGGCCACTGCTCTGGGCAGGAGGACAGCTCGGCCACTGCTCCGGACAGGAAGTCGGCAGTCACTCCTCCGGGCGGGAGGACAGAGCAGGCTTTGGAACCAGACCGCCAGGCTCAATCTCTGCTACCTCCCAGCTGGGTGACCTTGACATGTTCTGGACTTCACTAAGCCTCAGTGTTCTCCGTGTACGCAGGCTTATTCTCGGTCCCCAGCGTGGGAGGCCCTAGGGAGTGAAGATTAACTGTGGCCGTGGGCACAGACCTGCCCACACTGGAGCTAGGAATTCTAGTGTTTGCTAACGGTTATGTCAGGGGTCAGGGGACAACGTGGTGTGATGGGAGAGTAGTCAACCAGGGGGATCAGAGCCGGTGCCACCGGCAAGGACCGGGAGAAGCCTGGGGGTGGCCGACATCACTGCAGGGAGCTTGCTGGGGCAACGCCAGGGTCTGACGTGGAACAGACACAGAGGACACACTGCTGGTTTAAGGACAGCTCCCTCCGGCGCCCGGGCTGTGCTCAGCTAACTGAAGTCTTGGGCCACCAGTGCTCCTGTGTGTCTGCTTCTTCCCCTGCAGGCTCTGAGCCACGGGGGTGCTCCCGCTTCTTCTGGGCCTCCCGACACCAAATACAGGGCCAGAAAGACGCCACTTGTTCAGTCAGCATGCGTGCGACAGTATACCGATACCCTATGTGTCTCACGTTCTGTCCACAGCCCCACCTCCTTCCATCCCCTCCAGCCACCCCTCCTCCCAGGCCGGCCCCTCCCAAGCTGTGTCCCAGGGACACTGCTCCCCACTGTGTTTGTGTCCAATCCCCCACATGCACTCCGACCCTTGCTAGCCGTGCCTGGCTTGCAATGGGTACGCAGGACCCACTGGGGGACAGTCCGGCCCGTGTGGGCCACCAGAGGATACACCGGGCTGATAAGAAGGGGCTGTAGATGAACTTGGGGCAGCCACTCCTGGTGAGGCACATCCCGATCCCTGAGGACAGAGTCAAAGACACATAGTGAGGCGGACCGCTTTGCAAACCATGCACGGTTCCTTTCCAGTCAACTGATCGCTGTGTCTTTATAAAGTTCTGAAAGTAAAACGAAAACAAGCAACTAGGTTAACACACACACCGTTCAAGAATCGGTCAGGATTGGCTTCTAGGTGGTCCTAGTGGGGGAGGGAGGCTGTGCTCACTTTCCTGACTGTGGTGATGGTTTCACAAATGCGCACAGACGTCCAAACTCACTAAATTGTAACTTTGATTACACACGGTTTATCGTACGTCAGCTATCCCTCAACAAAGCTGTTAGACACAGATCAGCGAGAGCCGGGAGCAGCCTGGCCTGAGACCCCTTGGCTTAGGTCTCACACACAGCAGGTGTGCCCTCTCTTGACTTTCCTGGCTGCACTCATGGGGACTCCAGTTCCTGTCCCCACATGTTGGACGGAGTTGGGATTTAGGGTCAGATGGTCATAAACGTTTTCCCACTGATGTGGCGGCCCAGTAGAACACCGGGGGGCCGGCGGTGTGGGGTGTCCACAGGTGGAACACCGGGGGGCCGGCGGTGTGGAGTGTCGACAAGCCCTGCCTCAGGACTACACCATGATTGCACAGATGGGAGGATGGCAGGCGTCCCTGGCGTCCACCTGCTGAACGCCCCACACTCACAACAGGACATTGCCTGCCTAGCTCCAAGGTTCTCTCTAGCGGCCGTTCTCTCCTTGAGTTGGTGTTGGGGAACTTTCTGCTGCTTTTGCTCCGGGAAGCTGCCTCAAGGGCATTTGGAGGTTACTGGTCTTTGCAAATTGGCATTGCATATGTTCATGGCCCACGGAACATGTTTGCAAAACTTAATTGGAGGAGACAGTGGGGAGACAGAGCCAGATGCAAAAGATGGGCCAATGGATAGGCGGCAGGTCTCCCGACGAGGTCCCCAGTGAGGCTGGTGGGGAAATGCCCGGCGCCTGTTTCCCACAGGACGGGGTCTGCCCTCCTAGCTGCAGACCTAGAAGACCTAGAACAAATTCTTTTGCTCAAAACTGTCTGTCCTCCCGTGCACAGATGACCAATGGGGCGCGTGTGTGGACGGGCTAACTGGGCCCGGATCCCGTCAGCTGCACCACCCACGCATGTTGGCCAGTGGAAGACGGCCGTCAGGAGAGCAGGAGAAGGGAGATGGTCACGTGGACCCCCCAGCAGGGACGTGGCCTTCTCTCCGCATGCCCTTCGCAGTGCTGGCCCGACACAGCGGCACTTCCCACCCCGCCCACTGGTGCCCCCTTGGATGGATGGCGGGCCAAGTGGATGACCTGTGGGGGGAGGGGAGGAGAAAAGGGACAAGAAGCCCAGCGGAGGGTGGAGGGGCCTGGCGAAGCTGGGGGTAACACTGCCCCTCTGTTTCAGATGGGTCGCTAGAATCTGGTGGGGAGAAGGAAGCATTGTTCCAGGCGGGGAACAGGAACGTTTTTGTTCCCAGAGAACTTGCAACAACGACTAAGCTGTTTTCTTGCTTTGCACTACGTCCAGTGGAGGAGAGGCCGGGGGTGGGGGGTGGGGGGGCTCTCAGGACAGCAGGCGGCTCCATGTCCAGACCCCTGCAGCACCGGGGAGGGGCCGGTCACATGCCACGCGTCCATCTAAACGCTCCAGGTGGCTCCTGGCTCCTGCGGGGCTGACGCTGGAGTCCTGAAACCCATCCGCAGGGCCGTGCCCCTCCTCACGCGGTGCGCATGGACCGCACAAGCTCTTTCCCTCCCCCACGCCCTTCCTCGGCCTCCCTCCTCCCCCCCACCCCCGCCCAAGCCTCTGGCAGAACAATTCCAAGCTGGAGGGGCTGGAGCTGGCAAGGAATGTTGAAGAAGGGAAAGAAGAAGAAGACTCCTGTGGATGATCTAGAAGGTTCTTTTCTGTTCCGGGAGCCATGGTTCTGCCCACGGCAAGCTGCGGTTCTCAGTGCTGCCGAGCGTAGGAGTCATCCATGCCTAGCGAGACACACGGCCGAGACAGGCCTGCGCCCCAAAGCTGTCCCCTTGGCCTGAGGCCCTCCATTAGTGGGAAGCAGGGCATCTTGTGCCCCAACCATGCGCACTCATACTGATTCCGCGGTCACCCCGGTCCCCGCTGCCGTCTGAGGGCCGTCCGGAGAAGCACAGGGAGATCGTGGTGCTGTGTGAGCCGGGGCAGAGGAGGCCAGGCCGTGGTGCCCGCCATGGACTCCGGGAATTCAGTGCCAGGAGGCCGGTGAGCGCAGAGGAGAGACAGCCGTACCCACGGCAGAGGCTACGGGAAGCGTGGCGGGAGCGATCCCACGCCTCGCAAGAGTGTGCTCCCCGGGTCCCTTGGGTGCAAGCTGCACCGCCCATGGATGCGGAGTCTCCTTCCACCAGGTTCACAGACGCTCCCTCCACGGTGACTCCTTCTTCCAGCAACCCCATGGGGCTGACCGGCACCTTCCCTCTCCTCCCATCTTACCCAGGAGTCCTGAGGCTCGAGGGTGACCTCGCTCTGCCCCTTCCTATCCTCACACAGGACATGTAGTCCTTGGCTCTGACCCGGGACAAGGTGTCCCTGCTCCTGCCCAACCCCATCTTGGCGACTCTGTTGCCCAGAGTTCAGCCTTGTAGTCTGGCTTTATTTCAATGCACCAAACAGGCCAATCCTCCTGACCCCCTTACCCTCACTCAAACTTGCAGACGCACAGCGAGGGCGGGCGGGGCTGCAGCCCAGCTCCCCAGGGCCCTTCCTGGAAGGCAGAACCCAACCTAGGATGTGTTCTCATTCCCAGCTGCCTTGTCTGCTCCCCCACCTTTTCCAACGTGGTTTTTGTTACACTTCTGCGATATAATTTTTAAAAAGCGTTCATGTATCTGCTCCCAATTCCTGACACAGAGCTCCAGAATTCCTTGCACTCTCCTGGGTGGTAGGAACACATTTGTTCCAATGAGGTGACCCGGCATAGCATCAGGGCAGGGGCTGGTCAGTGGAAACACGGGGCCACGATCTGGGCCCTTCAGCCCCACCCCCACATCCCAAGGAGGGGACAGGGGCCTGACACTGGGCTAACGACCATCATGTCTACGTGAGGAAGCCCCCGTAAAATAGTGTCTCCCACCAGTGGGGGGCTCAGGGAGTTTCCGGGCGGGTGTACGTGTTACGTGCTGAGAGGGTGATGCCCTCCCCACCCCCACCCCGTCCACGTCCACGAGGACAGGAGCTCCCAGGGGCCCTCCCAGACCTCAGCCCACGTGCCTCTTGATCCAGCCGTTGGTCAGCACCCTTCGCCATCCAGGTAAGTAGTATCTTTATGACAGAACAAACCAGTGCACACAAGGGGTTTCCTGAGTTCTCGAGCCACTGGGGCAAGTGACTGAAAGCTGAGGCGGGGGGGCGTGGGAACCACGCGGGTCAGAAGCACAGGACAGGATGGAGCCCTTTAGCCTGGGGATGTGACGCTGAACGCCAACAGGCTGTAGGACCCCGGGCTGATGTCGGGAGAACTGGCTGGTGCAGGGACTCCACGCGTGTGGTGTCCAAGTGCTGGGAGTAGAACGTTGTCCTTCGACATCCCTCTGCCGAAGCATCCCCCAGGGACACCTCGGGGTCCCACGCTCTCCCTCACGGCTTGGCTTCCTCTCTCTGCTACAAAGCAATTCTCCCTCTGCCACGGCCACGGCCCTGCGCCCTCCTGAGTCAGGCTTCCCCAGACCTGCCCTCCCCTGCCCCGCGTCCCCCGCCCTGCGCGGAGCCTCCGAGATCGCCAGCCCGGGGGTTCCACGAGTGCCTTCCTTCTGAGCGTGCTCCAGTCCATCCGCACGCGGCCAGCCTTCACGCAGAGCATGCGTGATCTGACCTGACTCCCAGCTACCCGCAGGACTCCCCCTGCTTCCAGCACATTCAAGCCGGGGCTCTGCCTCATAGAGACATGAGGTGACGGGATTAACAGAGGCTAAGGCAGGAGGGAGGCGGTCTGTTGCTGTTCCCATCTCCGGTTTTTATCCATAGGCTGGAGACCAAGGGAGACTTGGCTGGGGTAGCGCCTCACACTGTGTTTTAGGTATCGCCATTATTCAAAAGCTTGTCCCTAAAAGAGGTATTTCTCGCAGATTTCTGGGACACGGGTCATTACAGGGCAGCAAGGCGGCGGTTGATGAGACTTTGATCAAACCGACCCGAGGGAGGTTGTGTTTGAGCTGGCCGAACAGTCTCACCTGGGCCGATGGCTGCCCCTCATCCCACCTGCTCCAGGAAGCTCAGCTCCTGGGCCAACCCTCCAGCCTGCAGGCGGACAACCCCAACCCACCGCCTTCCCAGGACGGCTTCCGCTCCCCCAGAGGGACCCCTGTGGCTGAGGAGTCATTTCCCCAATGACCTGAGGACTCCCTCATTCCCGTGTGCCTCTCTTCACTCTGCTTGTGACCCTCCGGCCCTATTCTAACTTAATTAAAACGAAGTGGGGGCTCCCGGCTGGCTCAGTCCATAGAGCATGCGACTCTTGACTTGTGAGTTCAAGCCCCACATTGGATGTAGAGATTACTTAAATAAATCTTTTAAAAAAAAGAAATACAATGAGGTGTTCACGCTCCAGATTGAGAATGCAGTGAAGTCTCCAATACCAAGTGCCGACAAGTCCGTGGAGAAGGTAGGATGGTCACACGTGATTATAGGAGCCCAAACAGTCCGTTTAACCCGCAGCACTGGGTGCGGTCTGTCACACATCATGCCTACACTCACCGCCGACCCAGGATCGCCACTCTTGGTACTTACCCCAGCTAAAATAAAAATGTGTGTGCACAAAAGTCTTGTAGAAGAAATAGCCTGGAAGCTTTCTTCCAGAGAGCCCCCAGGTAGAGACAACCCGTCCACAGGTGAGCAGATAAACAGATCTATCTGGTTATATTCAGACAACGGCGCGCTACTCAGTAATAAAAAAGAACACTATTGATAAATCTCCAAACATTATGCCAGACGAAAGAGGTCAGACACGCGGGAATGTGTCTTCCCACTGACACGAAGCTCTAAACAGCCGACGTGGCCCGGGGGAGCCGGTGAGTCATCTGGGGAGACATAAGAAAATCTGGGGTGAAGGTATTGTCTGTCGTGGTTGGGGGGGGCGCATACATGGCATATGCGTTTTTCTCAACTCATCTGGCTGTTAAGTGAAAACAGGTACGTTAATTTTATAGCAGGTAAATTGCACCTCAAGATGGTTCTTTTTTTTTTTTATTTTTTTAACGTTTATTTATTTTTGAGACAGAGAGAGACAGAGCATGAACGGGGGAGGGTCAGAGAGAGGGAGACACAGAATCCGCAACAGGCTCCAGGCTCTGAGCTGTCAGCACAGAGCCTGACGTGGGGCTTGAACTCACAGACTGCGAGATCATGACCTGAGCCGAAGTCAGCCGCTTAACCGACTGAGCCACCCAGGCACCCCAAGATGGTTCATTTTTAAGTTGAGCGGAAAAGAGGTACAGTTGGAAGAGTTTTACATAAACACTGAGTTTTAAATTGTCTTTATTTTTCCTGCTTTCAGATTCTCAAAGCATGATCCTTTGTTCCTCTCTAGTTAAACCTACATCTTTTGGGGCATCAACATTTAATATAAATTTTAAATAATTTTACAGTCAGTTCTATTATTTTCTATCACTTTTTAAAGTATTTTTTTAAATGTTTATTTATTTTGAGAGAGAGAGAGGCAGAGAGGGAGAGGGAGAGAATCCCAAGCAGGCTCCTCCCTGTCAGCAAGGAGCCCAAATGGGGGCTCGAACTCACAAACTGCGAGATCATGACCTAAGCCGAAATCAAGAGGCGGGCACTTAACCGACTGAGCCACCAACGTAAAAAGTGAGCCGATATGTCACAAGCCACCTTCACAACAGGGCAGCCAGCGCCCTGGTGACTGCCCGCGATCGCCGTGCTGCCACCAGGACCATCAGCTTCCCTGCCTTGACCCCAAGTCAGACCTTTCAGTTAACTCTGATCACTTTGGGTTTTTTTTCAGTTTTCATCTAATTGTCCCCCAGATTATTTCTGGTTGTGTTGTTTAAAAGCGGACTACCGGGAAGCTTCTCTGAGACACAAACAGCCCCGCCCTTCCTGGCGCTGAGAGCTGGGCCCTGCAGGGTTAGGTCCAGCCAACATGTGGAGCATTTGTAGATATGACTCAGCGTATGGTCAAGACATTGTTGTTTTAATCCCTTTTCTTCCTTCCTTCCCAAGTGATACTTAGACAAGACGGCTATGTTGGGGAAGATAAGCAACAATGACGTCTGAGGGGAAAATGGTACCGTTTTCTAAAATCTCCTAAGCAGTTCTTCTTCTGAAGACAGACATTATTAGTTGAAATAACAGGCCAATTAAACAGCATTCGTAAGAAGCAACATCCCGCGGTAATAAAACATGCATTTGGCTGCAAAGGTGTTCGCCTTTGTCTTAGCCATGCTTCAACTCGCTGGATGACTGTGTAAAACGTTTAACTCCCGGGGTCTGTGGGCTGGGTTAGATTACCTCCCAAGTCCCCACCCGTCTACAGTAATGGGCAGACCACAGGTTTGATTACACAGAATTCTGCTGTTTTGACCGTCTGCCATTCGTTCCACATGAGGCACCGCGTAGGTTTATTTCTACTAAGAAACAGAACAGATCAGCACCTCCTTTGGGACCCCTTCCCTCCCAGTGGTAACTGAAGTAACCTAATTTTGTATTTGTCGTTCCTTTGCTTTAGTTTATTAGTTTTTTTTAAACTTTTTAAAATGTTTATTTACTTTTGAAGCGGGGGGGGGGGGAGAGGCAGAGAGAGAGGGAGACACAGAATCTGAAACAGGATCCAGGCTCCTAGCAGTCGGCACAGAGCCCGACACGGGGCTCAAACTCATGAGCCGTGAGATCATGACCCAAGCTGAAGTCAGACGCTTAACCCACTGAGCCACCCAGGTGCCCCTGAACTCTGTCATACACTTTAAACACACTGAGATGTTTTCATCGCATGGCCGGGCTCAGGATTACACAGTATCGTGCTTCTTACATCATTTAATATTGGAAAGAAAGGATAAAATGGTATCTTTCCCATCACAAAGTTTACCGACGCATTGGTGCTGAGATTTCACAGGGATCAGAACTGATCCCCAGTCTGGCCTCCCTCACCCCCCACGACTGGGTTTTCCTCGAAGCGCCATCAAGTTCTGATGAGAGGCAAATCACTTAGCCGACATCCTCAATGCGTCCACAACCACAGTATCTGTTATCTTATGAATTATCTGTCAGAAAACAGGGCCTGAGGAACCGAAATACTGGAGGAGAAAGGGAGATTGCCTTGAGCAGAACAGCTCAGTCCTCCAGGCACCAAGCAGGCCCGCTTTCGGTATAAGGCTGGCAAGAAAGCAGTACGAAGGAAGCAGGCATTTTTTTTTCCCAATGTTTCTTTATTTTTGAGAGAGAGAGAGACAGAGAGAGAGGGAGACACAGAATCCGAAGCAGGCTCCAGGCTCTGAGCTGTCAGCACAGAGCCTGACGCGGGGCTCGAACTCACGAACTGTGAGATCATGACCTGAGCCGAAGTCGGCGGCTTAACCAACTGAGCCCCCCAGGCGCCCCGTCTTTAGTTTATTGTTTTAATTACCAGTCCTTCGGGCCCTCTCTCAATCTCTCATATACTGCTTAGATTTGCATGTTCTAGGTCTTGTACACAAACATGTATTTTCCTGAGACGTTCTTTGTTATCCTACATGCAGTTCACTCATTTTCACTACTTTGAAAAAATTAAGTTCTGAATACATCTTACGTGACCCCCAGGGGGCAGGCGTTCTGGACACGCTTCCGCAGACGTTCACGTGCATGTCTGCCTTCCCTCCGAGGATGGACGCCCAGGACCGGAGATGCTGGCTCACAGGGCACGCACATCTTCAGTGTCACTAGGTGACCCAATCCCTTTGCAAACAGGTGCACCAACAGAAACTCCCGCCAGCTGTGCTTAGCCTCCTGGGGTAATTTTTTTTTTTCTTTCTATTTCATACAAGTGTAAATGCCTTTTAGCAGATTAAGGAAGTTCACTTTCACCCCCACATGCCGGGAGTTTTTACTATTAATGGGGTTTGAATTTTACGAAGTGTCTTCCCTGTAGTTATTGAACGAGCATGCGGTTTTTCTAGTGGGGATTCAAAAGTAATAGATTTTCGGGGCACCTGGGTGGCTCAGTCGGTTAAGCGTCTGACTCTTGATTTGGGGTCAGGTCGTGATCTCATGGTTCATGAGTTCCAGCCCCACGTGGGGCTCCCTGCTGATGGCGCAGAGCCTGATTGGGATTCTCTCCCTCCCTTTCTCTGCCCCTCCCTTGCTCATGCACTCTCTCTCAAAAATAAATAAATAAACTTTAAAAAAAGTAATAGATCTTCTAAATTTTAACAATCCTGGCTTCCTAGGATAAAGGATTGCTAGATTCATTTGCCTAATTGTCTCAGGGACTTTTTTAAGTCTAAGTTCATGAGATTGGAATTTCGTTTCTCACACTGTTCTTATCAAGTCTAACCTCATAAAATACATGGATTCTGTCCACTCTCTGGGACAGTTTAAAATTCGAATTCTCCCCAGGGCACCTGGGTGGCTCAGTGGGTTAAGCATCTGACTTCAGCTCAGGTCATGTGAGTTCGAGCCCTGCGTGGGGCTCTGTGCTGACAGCTCGGAGCCTGGAGCCTGCTTCGGATTCTGCGTCTCCCTCTCTCTCTGCTCCTCCTCTGCTTGTGCTCTGTCTCTCTCTGTCTCTCAAAAAATAAATAAATGTAAAAAAAAAAAAAATTGAATTCTCTCTTCCTTGAATATTTGGTAGAACCAGTCCACGAAACCGACTGGAGCTTCTGTTTTCTTGCCGGAAATTTTTACTTACTCAACTTTTTAAATGCCATTTGGACTTTCCGGTCTTGTCAATTTCCTTCAGCCGGTATTGGCAAGTTAGATTTTTTTTTTTTTTTTTTTTTTGGAGGAATGTATCCACTGATTCTAGGACTGTAGAGCTACTTATGACGTGGTCCTGTTGTGGTTTTAATCTCTGCCACCTGCACAGGCTTAGCCCCGCTCGTCACGCCCGCGTTGGTCTTCCACTGCTTCTGTGATACAGGATCACACAGTGAGTCTGAAACAACACAGATGTAGTGCCTTATACCTCTGTGGGTCAGAGTGCAATACGGCTCTCGCAGAGACACGATCAAGATGGTGGAGGGCTGTGTCCCTTCCCGGGGACTCCGGGGACAAGATCTGCCCCTCGCTGTGTGCAGCTTTAGAGGTCATCCGCATTCCCCGGCCCGACGCCCTCCCTCCAGCCTCAGAGCCAACGGCAGTGAGCAGGGTCCCCGTCACGCCGCCTAACTCCAAACACTTCTCCTCCCTCGGCCAAGACCAAGGACACTGGAGAATACTTCGGGCCAGGATAACATCTCCATCTCAAGGTCCTTGCCTTAATCACATCTGCAAAGTCCCTATTGCCGTGTGACGTCACGGAGTCCCTAGCTCTGGGGATTAGGACATGGACACTTCGGGAGACCCTAACTGTGCTACCACAATGTCTGGGATTATTTATTTATGCCTTCTCCCTGGCTCCCTGGCCCACCTCTCTCTCACTTTTCCTTTGATCAGTTTTGCCGGGGACTTTCATTTTTTTAGTCTCTTTGTGTTCTGTCTCTGTGGTGTTATTATTTTTCACTTTATTAATTTCCACCCTCTCATTTTTCTTTTGTCCCTTCTCTTTACTTTTGGGATGTTCTGTCATTCTATTTCTAATTAGCTGACGTTGTAGAGCCAATAATCTTGCCCCCCCCCCCACTTTCTTTCTAGTTAAAGCACATAAAGGGACACACATCCCTGGAATTACTGCTTTAACTGCATTTCACGCTTTTTAAAACAATTTTTTTTCAATGTTTATTTTTGAGAGACAGAGACAGAGTGTGAATGGAAAAAGGGCACAGGGAGAGGGAGACACAAAATCTGAAGCAGGCTCCAGGCTCTGGGCTGTCAGCAGAGCCCAACACGGGGCTCAAACTCACGAACCACAAAATCATGACCTGGGCTGAAGTCAGACGCTTAGCCCACTGACCCACCGAGGAGGCCTTGTTTTGGTTTTTTTAAGAGAGAGAGAGAGCGCTCAAGAAGGGGAGGGGCAGGGGCGCCTGGGTGGCTCAGTGGGTTAGGCGTACAACTTCAGCTCAGGTCCTGATCTCACAGTTCGTGAGTTCGAGCTCTGCGTCAGGCTCTTTGCTGACAGCTCAGAGCCTGGAGCTTGTTTCAGATTCTGTGTTTCCCTCTCTCTCTGCCCCTCCCCCGTTCATGCTCTGTCTCTGTCTCAAAAATAAACGTTAAAAAAAATTTTTTTTTTTTTTTAAAAGAAGGGGAGGGGCAGAGGGAGAGAGACAGAATCCCAAGCAGGCTCCAAGCTGTCTGTGCAGAGCCCGACTCAGGGCTCGATCCCAGGAGCGGTGAGATCCTGACCTGCTGAAATCAAGAGTCAGATGCTCAACCAACCAGCCCCCCCAGGCCGCATGCAGGCAGGTGCATGTTCTCACACCATCTCCTCACCCTGCACATTGTTCTCTTGCACACACAGACCTCATGCCCGGTAGACAGCCCTCAAAAACAGCTCCTGCTCAAGTTGGGGGCGGGGGCGGCCCCACCCGCAAACACACCCACAGAAGTCACAGCTCAGCCACAAGTGGCTGATGGTGAAGCCAGCATAGGGCGCACCCCTGCAGTACCTGGTCCTGAGGGCCAGGGGGCAGCACACTCCGCCTGCGCAGGAGCTCTGCACAAGACTTCAGGCTTCCAGGCCAGAAGACAGCTAACTTCCTGCGGTACACAAAGAGTAGGACAAAATCTCAGAAACTCAGAACTAATCTACACGATAAAGAGTTCAGTTTCCGGAGCAGTGATACTCCGGGAGAAGGGGAAACACGTACGTTTTCAGGTAGTAATTATCTTCATCCTAAAGCAGATCAATGACTTCGTCTTTATAAGAAAGGAGAAATTATTGTTCCAAACACTTCAACGCATCAACGGCACGTGGCTTGAGCGGGGTCTGGGTGACTCAGGCCTCCAGGCCCTCACCTGGAGGCCCCTCCTGCACAATCCTGACAACCCTTACCACTGTCCCCGGCCACCCTGCTCAATTGGGGGGGGGGGGGTTGCTGTTCATGGTCCTATACCTGCACTGTCTGTAGCCAGGGGACAGGGGCGGGATGGGGTGCTGGTCACGGTGCATCACCTGCACTGTGGGTGCCCAAGAGCGTAGGGGACACCCCTCTAAAGTTGGGGGGCTGCCTGTGGTCCTTTTCCTGGGTTGTCTGTGCCAGGGGAAAACAGCACTTCGCTCCAATGGGGGCCTGCGTGAGGTCCTCTAACTGCGCCGTTCCTGGGGAACAAGCGACACCTGGAGCTCTACACGCCCCGTCCTGCAAATCTTCGGGGGGGGGGGGGCGGGCCGCCCGGAGTTCACGGATCGGTGGGAGTTCTGGGGGCCCGCCCTCCAAGGACCCCGGCCTCCCATCCTGGCCCGCAGTCAGCACGCCGCCTCTCCCCTGGAGCCACAGCATCCCTCTCCCCAGGTACCCCGCCCGCGCCCCCAGCCCGCACTGGCCACCAAACTCGGACCCCGCCCCCTCCGCCTGGGGACCCCAGCCTCCCCACCCCGGGCCCGCATTCATGTCCCCGCCCCAGGACCCCCGCCCCAGTATCCCCCCCTTTCCTGGCCCTGAGCCGCACTCACCTGGCAGGTGCCAGAACTTGCCGTCGGTCTGAGAGCCTCTCCCACTGCCCAGCCTCGGCGAGCTAATTGCGCGCCCCGGCCCCGCCCCCAGGGCGGGACCACCTCCACGCCGCGATTGGCCGGCCCAGCCGGGGCCGGATACCCATTGGCTGACCGCTCTCGCCGCGCCCCGCCCCCGCCTCGGCACCGCCCAGTGGCGGCCGGCTCTGCCCGCGACTACCAGCCCAACGACCTGCCGGCTGCGCACGCGTGAGCCGGAGGTGGGGGGACGCGCCGAGGCTCCCCCGAAACCACACCTGTCTTTCCTGAGGGTCCTTGTGCTGCGCAAGCCCAGGCGGGGGCCAAGAACGGGACGCCACCCCCCAGGGACACTGGCCCTTCCTGAGGACCCTTGGGCTGTGCACGCGGGGGCAGGACGCCCCCCCTCCTCACTTACCCTCACCCCGCCCCACACACCTGTCCTTCCCCAAGCACCCAAAGACAGTGCACGCGTGGGCCGGGTCGTGGGCAGGACCCCTCAAATCACCTGGCCCTTCACGAGGACTCTTGGGCTGTGCACGCGTGGGCGGGGGCAGGACCCCCCCCCCCATACAGACACCTGTCCTTCTTGAGGACCCTTGGGCTGTGCCTGGGCAAGGCCCCTGGGCCACAGACCACCCCCCAGAGCACCACCCCTTCCTTCCAGTACTGGTCCAGCCCGCAGGCCGGTCCTGGCCCCTCAGGAGGTCAGCTGCTCTCAGACCCGCCAGGGCTTGGGCCTTAGGAAATGCAGCGAGTTCACACGTTTCCCAGCCAATTTTCAGAGGCAAGGAGTAGTGCTCTGAGAGACACAAGTGCGCCTTCTGCTTCCGCCCCCCAATGCGGAGCGCGTCCTAGGCTTTCCAGCCTTCGCAGACTTTGAGTCCATCTGTGGTGGAAAACCGGCGCACGCTGGGTTCCGCAGGGAAGCGTCCAGCCTGGACGGGAAGGTCAACCCGTGCTGTTGGACTTGTTAACCAGCGGCGCCTGTTTCATGATTTACAAAGAAACGCACTATTGTTACCGTGACCACTGAAGGCAGGGACTGGGGACCCAGGTGTCTTTAACCAGACTACGAAGAAACCGAACTCACGGCTGGAGGATGTTCCCTGGTACACGGGCCTCACAGGTAGCACGGGTGTTCTTGTTTTTCCAAGACGTGGGCTCCTCCCCTCTCCTGCCCAAATCTCTGAACCCCAGAAGCGATTTAAGGTCGGGATTTTACAGCTGCCAGACGTCTCAGAGATCTCTGGCCCCACTCACTTGGCTTAGAGAATAAAACCAAGCAGCTAATTGTCGTAATTAATTGAAACATTAAGTGCCCCTACAGCTTGGCTGCTCTGTGTAAGTTCATTCGCTGACAGTTTTGACTAATGTAAATCACGGTCCTAACACACAGAGACTGTGATGTAAATAATAGTTTGAGGTTATCTTTTAGCAAAGTTTGCTGTTAGCATTTGCTGGTGGAATTGGCTGATCTATTTTTAAATACTATTTCAGATCTTACAGCAGACTGAAGATACTAGAGTCTGAATCAAAAAAGACAGTTCCTTCTAGTGGTTTTAATGCAGAAAAATATTGTGGGTGTATTCCTAGGGTTCTTTCAGGACCCTACTCAAAGGACTTCCACTGAGATAATTACCTTAATGGCCACGGTTTAACAAAACAAGCCGGCTGAATTAGTTCCAGTTTGCCACACCAGAAAATTCTGATCTTTGCTATGCTTCCGGATCAAGAAGACCAGAAATAAGAAGGAAATAGTACCAAAGGACAGACTAAACAAGGGATTTGGAATCCATTTGGGGACGCTACTTTGGTTTCTGAGACTTTGAAATCCTGCGTGACTTACACAGTCTGAGCTCCGGTCTAAACGTCTGGAAAACGGGACTACTAATATGCACATCACAGCTTGGGAGTTTACAAGGGAGAACTCTACAAAGAGCCTGCGTGATGTCTGGGAAGAGCATGGGGAGCTTGGGCCCGGAGCAGCCAGGCGGGAATATTCTCATATTGTCTGCAGGGGCCGATGCACGTGATGGAAGCCTGCGGTGAACGCTCGGGCCCTCCCAGCGGATACCCAGGGGAGCAAAGTGCAGGTGGCCGCCTCTCCCACACCTGTGGGCATCTGCCTCCAGTCCTAACGCTGTTTTACGGGAACTGCCCTAGGACTTGCAAGTCGCTGGAAACTCGTCTTAGTCCTGTGGAGTCCCCTACATGCCGCTAAAAGGACTAGTCTGCTCGGAACAGGACCCAGCAGGGCTGCTGGAGTGCTGGAACCCCGTTCCTCCCTGGGCCGTGCAGCACGACGGAGCGGGGGAGTGGGTGGGGCAGCCCGATGAAGAATGAGATTCAACAGTGAATTATCTTTCAGGCCTGGAATCAAATTTGTCTTTTAAGACTGTGATTTTTGTGGTTTTAAACTTGCCCGTTTCAGACACGTAAACATCATCAGTGCATAGAAACACCGGTCTCTGGGTACGACGGCCCGCTCAGGGGAAGGGAGGGGATCCACCTCATGAAAGGAAACTAAATAACCAGAAGCCCCTGTCTAGACACGTCCAGGTACTGCATGATCCGGCACATGGTACTTTTATGCTACTCAGAAACAGTCATCATAAAAGCTTTTCCTACTGGCCCCAAGATCTCTTGAAAAAATTTCCAAGGAAATCACACCGTACCTTTCCTGCCTCTTCTAGTTTTAAACACTGACATAGTGTTGTGAAATACAATATATAGAAAATTCATGAATCGTAAATCGAATGCAAATGTAACCAGATAAGAAATTAGAACGTTGGTGGCAGGCAGCACAGACGCATCGGCTCCCACTCTGATCCCAACCTTCTCCCGACTGGGACATTACTTTCATTTGCAAGCTAACCACAGCCTTGCCTCATGTTCTGACAGAGTCCCAGAGCCAGAGAACACAGATCCGCTCAACGATTTTATTTATTTATTTTTTTAAGTTTATTTTGAGAGAGGGAGAGAGTGTGGGGGAAGGGCAGAAAGAGAATCCCAAGCAGGCTCCACACTGTCAGCACGGAGCCCGACAGGGGGCTCCATCCCATGAAACGTGAGATCACATGACCTCAGTCCAAATCGAGAGTTGGACTCTTAACCCACTGAGCCACCCAGGCGCCCCCCAGAGGCGACTTTTAAAGCTCATTTGTGTGGTGTTTGGAAAGAAATGTAAAATTAAGTAAAAAGAAAGTGTCAGTTGCCTGACAAAAAAATATAAAACAGGCAACAGTAAAGGTGAATTCAAGGTATTTCAGAAAAGTTTCCCAATGAATTCAAAGTCATCTTGCCAAGGCCAACCCACAGATGGGTACACCTGTTATATATATAATATTTCATATAATACATAAATAATATATCCATTCAGATTTGCATATGCAATAATGAAATGCGTTTTCTCTTTTTGCTCTATACGGACCTCCTCCACAAGAGATGATGAAAGGTTAGAGCTGCACTTTTAGAATATAGTAAGAATGTCATGTTCTTTTTTTTTTAAGTTTTCAAAAAATTTTATTTATTTTGAGTCAGACAGAAAGCATGAGTGGTGGAGGGGCAGAGAGAGAGGGAGACACGGAACCTGAAGCAGGCTCCAGGCTCTGAGCTGTCAGCACACAGCCCGACATGGGGCTTGAACCCATGAACCGAGAGATCATGACCTGAGCCAAAGTTGGATGCTTAACCGACTGAGCCACCCAGGCGCCCTGTCTTATTATCTCATTAGAGTCAAAAGACAATCTCCATTTTAAAAGTAAATGCAAACAGCAAAGCCAGAAAGTTAGATGGAGGGGGTTGCCATTGTTTTCCGGCCTCCGGGGAAAATTTCTCATGTAAAATTACTTTCTCCTGTGACTTTCTAATAGAATCCCATTAAACCCTCTGAAAACACGTTCGTGACTTTGGTTGTGTGGCTTTTCAGGCCACTTCATTCCTGACATTCTGATTCTCTGAAGTGCTGGCTGTCACCTTAAACTAAGAGCTAATTTGGGGGAGGGGAGTGGACGTAAAACACTGTCCTCAAGGGCCACACTCCGACCTCACACGCTCATGGCGGGCAATCAGCGTGTCTGGGCTGATGTATTCCTGTAGCCAGTCTCATTTCTAGAACCTAGTTCTGAGTCAAAGGGTGGCAGCACCTCTTGAATTCTGAACTGCCAGAAACTCTCCACGGGATGGGATGCATCACCGCACGACGGGCCCCCGAATGCTCGGTCCTCAGAAAGCCACTGGCAGGAAGGCCAGTCCAGCAGGGTGACCTGCGTCCTGACGCGCTGGGGCTTCCCAGGTGGTCCTCGAGCGCCGCCCAGAACTCAGAGGCAGCTTGGGCTGGCCATCCTCCTTCCTCCCCTTTCCTTCTGGTCCACAGCCCTTCCCGGGTGGGAGGAGGCCACGGGCACCCAGGGCACCAGACTAGGCCACTGGCACCGCATGTGGGGATCCAGACCCCTCCTTGGACGGCGAGGAGACAGTGACCCGGACGGGGCAGGGGACTGTGCAGATACAGGCCAAGTGAGGAGCAGGGTGAAGCCCGCTGGTGCAGCAGAGCATACAGAGGGCAGTCCCAGGGGGCACAGTGAACCCACGACCTGCACCTGACATCACCCGGCCTGAGGGCCTCTCCCTGACACTTGCCACCCGCCCTTCGCTAAGCCTCCTCCTTTGTCTGTCTGTCCCTGCTGGAACACGCAGGTGTCCTACGGGGCGTGCTCTCTGCTGGGTGCGGAGGGCAGAGGCCACAGAGTTTCTACACCATGGCCGCAATGCTAGGACCGCCGTTCCCTTTCCTGATTCGGATGCTGCTTACAAGAGAGCATTTGCTTTGTAAAAATTCACTATTAGGTCACAATTATTGTCCTTATTGTCCCTGTTTAATGGGAAAGGAAACCAGGGCTTGGGGAGGTTAAATAATTTGCCTGAGGGGGGAAAAAGAAAACCGATGTCACTATTAGAATCACCGCTGTTTACACACGAAGAGGAGAAGCCTCAGTAAGTCCAAGGCCCGGGGCCATGCAGCCAGCGAGGGGCCTGAGACCCACACCCCGGCCTCCGCTGACGCCTGACAGGCTTGTAATCTAGGAACAGAGGGTCACGTTCATCCCCGGGCTTTCCATATTAAAGAAAGCGTTCGTGGGATTAACTGGATGGTGAGCATCTGAGACGCGGGACTCCCTTTCCCTAATTGTACACTTTTGAAGAAAGCTGTGGATTTCATATTGAAATATGTATGCCTGTGGTTTCTACTGTTTTCCAAGCTCTGAGAAAACGGGGCAGCCCTAACATTGGCATAATTGAGTCACCTGTGATGCCTGGCGATTGGGAAGGATGTGCAGACATTACAGAGGTGAGGCCCGATACTGAACGAGGACCCCCCCCCCCACTCCCCAGTACTCGAGTGTGATGACATCTAAAGCTCACGGGACGCTATACCTGCTGTTTTCACATCCTGGGTAGTTCTGGGCACGGGCTGCCCCTGTGATTGGCAGGACGGGAAAGTAGATCTTACACTGCAGTCTGGGCCACCACAGCACGGGGCCGCGACTGTTCTGAAAGGAGGAACAGCGGACAGCACCTGTGAGCACCAGCACCAGGGTCCCTCGAGGTCCGAGCAGCCGGCTCCTGATTCATCTGCGGGCGGGCTGACGGCCTTACACGGGCCCCTGGTGTCCCCGGGGCCCTGGGAAGTCAGCGGGCAGGGCAAGCGACCGTCAGGCCAGAGGGCAGACTCTGCAAACCTGAACGGGGAGGGCCGGCTCCCTGAGCGACCTGGCCCAGGGGAAGGCAATGTTGACGGGGCCTCTGCGGAAGGAGCCCCCAGGGCGCAGAGGGCAACCTGGCCTGTGGCACAGGAGGACCCTCCACTGGGGCAGAGGCTTGTGGGGGGAGCAGGGCGCGGGATACTGATGCCCAGGGCTGAGGAGGGTGCTGGCTGCGGCGTGGACTTGCTTTTTTTCTTTTTTTTTTTTTTTTTTAAGGTTTATGTATTTATTTTGAGAGAGCAAGAGCGGGGGAGGAGCAGAGAGAGAGAGAGAGAGAGAGAGAGAGAGAGAGTGAATCCCAGGCAGGCTCCACACTCAGCACAGAGCCCGATGTGGGGCTTGAATTCATGAACCGTGAGGTCTTGACCTGAGCTGAAACCAGGAGTTGGGCGCTTAATGGACCACGCCACCCAGGCGCCCCTACATTTTACATTTTAAGCATGATTTCATTTATCAGAACTCCTTGGTACACGGGGACCATGGGAGACAAGAAGGAAGATGGTCACCATGGGGTTATATGCACAGCCACAGTTACCCCCAAAGCCCTCTTAAAATTTGAACTCGAGTTTTCTCCTTTGAGTCACTTAAGAAACTTGCCGAGACCTCTATGCAAATGAAGTTGGAAGCTTAGATGAAATGAATACTTTTCTGGAAAAAAAATTTACCAAAATCAACCCCGAAAGACCTACAAGGCTTAAAGGGACCAATTCCATAGAAGAAACTCAGATATTCATCAGGGAGCTACCCCCCAAAAAAGCACCAAGATGGCTTCACGAGAGAGCTCTACCGAACGGTCAGAGGCCAGCTCACCTAACACCTCTCACGATACAACAACATGCATGCCTGTGGTTCTTCATTGACACGTCGTCTATCATTGCCAGCACACCGGAAACTATCTAAGGCCCGAGCATGGGTGATGACAGAACGAAGGATAATTAACATGTAGGTCGTGTGGAGAAGTGATGCGGGGCTTTCTGGATGTAATGCATCCAGGAAAAGAGTAAGTGTCTGTGCAGTAGGAAAGAAGGGACAATAAGAAAACATATGCATGTGCCTACCTCTGAAAAACACCTAAGTGGAGACATTCCTAGGTCATATGTAGAAACATTGCCAATTGTACAACATACTGAAAAGCTACAGTAACGAAGACACTGTGATATTGGTGCATGGGTAGATGTACAGGTAAACAACATCCCGGGGACACAGGGTGCCTACTGATGAGTGCGGTCTCTTCTGGGTGATGACAGTGTTGTAAGTGGACTGTGGTGATGGCTTCACAGCCCTGTGAATCCCAAAACCCACCAAACTGTACGCCTTAAGATTTTATTTGCTTACGTATTTATTTTGAGAGAGAGTGTGTGCGTATGTGTAAATGGGGGAGGGATAGAGAGAGAGAGAATCCCAAATAGGCTCTGAGCTGTCACCACAGAGCCCGACGCAGGGCTCAAACCCATGAACCGTGAGATCATGACCTGAGCTAAAGTCAGACGCTTAACTGACCGAGCCCCCGAGGCGCCCCATCACATCTTGATTTCTAAGTACCAACCCCAGTGAAGAAAACCAGGGTCCTTGGAGAGATGGCTGAATCCAATACAGGGACGATACGGAGAAGGGACATCCTGTTGCAACAGAAAATAAGGACGCACTCAAAAGCAATGATGGGGCAAAGGAAAGGACCCTGGGACCAGTGCGAGGGGCTCCCCCTCACAATCTGGGGCGATCTGAGCATCAGAATGTACACGGAGAACAGTGCATTGTAAATTACTGTGAATAAACTCATAGCACAAAGAAGCCATGAGCCCATGTTGATCATGAACACAAGATGGGAAGGTTAGTCTCTTCTTCGAGATGGATTTCTGGCAAACGACTACAGAAGGAACAATGGTGTCAGGAGATTAACAGTCTGCAACCATCACGGTAAAAGTGGACTCGGGAGAGCAAGCATCGCATTGGCATCAGTGGACGGTAAAGCCAGAGCGAGAGGCGGTGCCATGGAGATACAGGACACACACGGTCCCGACCCATCCCCGCATGTCACCTGAGACAAGGAGGGCGAGATACGACGTGTGTGGCACAGCCCAGACAACACCGTGATCGGGTGACCAAAGTTAACGCTACCAACAAGGGGCCGACCGGTGCCTCCGGACCCGATACGCCAGAAGGACGGCAACACGTATGTGTTTTCCAGCCAGAAAGGTCTGGTCCAATCCTGACATCCGACCAACCCGCACGGAGGCATGTCCTCTAACATAAATGCCTGCCGGTCCTCACAAATACCAATGTCGTTAAGGACGGGAGCAGGCCGAGCGGCCAGCAGAGCCGTGTCCCCGGCCGTGTCCCCAGCCAGGAGTGGTGGCGGGAGAGGGCATGTGGGGGCAGCTGGCAAGGCCAGGATGCGAACGGCAGATCCCTAAAATGCGTTCACTGTGCTGAGCGTCCTGGGGCCTCTACGGAGGTCACTTCAGACCAGACCCCTATTCTGAGGAATATCGCACCCTGCAGCGTGGGGCCGAGGGGTGTGTGGTGAGGCAGGGAGGAGGGACAGCACACAGTGTTTCCCCAACTTTTCTGCAAGTCTGAAATTCGTTCGAATTAGAAAGTTAAAAATAAACATGAACTGAGTAACACACGTGAAACAAAAAACCTTCTTTCTGGGGCTGTGGCGTCGGGACGAGGGGCTCAGGCCCAGGGCGCCTGCCGTCTCTCCTCCTGTCAACAGGGATGATTTTGAGAAAGGTCTACGGTCTCACACTGGAAATGTCTTCCCGTGAGGGCTGATTACACCTGTTCACTTGAGCCCCAGATGAAGTCCAGACACACGGGTATGGACACTCTGAAGGTTAACGCATGAGCAGTGTCCCCTGGCTGACCCGCTCTATCGGGACGGCAGCTCTGGGGCTGACACAGCATGTCTGTCTCACCCGACATGTGATCCGGACGCAGGTGGCCCGAGGCCGTACAGCAGCGAGAGGCCACAGGGCTGTATGTCCCACCCTCCCTGGTCCGCGTGCCTGTCCCCTCTGTGACAAGGGCAGGTGCACCTGTGGGATCATGACTGCACTTGAGGCCAGTAGGAGGCAGGAAAGGGGCGAAGGGCCTCTGCTCTTGGGGCTCGTGTTCACCTGGGAAGGAAATGCCCAGACTGAGGTTCACGGGGACGGGGACAACCCACAGTCTCCATGACGGACTCTGAAATCAGAATGTAGAAAATTGCTTTTGATGAGTGAGGTATGTTTCCGAGCTTTATTTTTTTTAAGTGACTCCATGTTTTAGATCTGACATACTCAAGCAATCACCAGAAGACGTAAAATGGGGGTCCTAGCGTGGTGGGCCTCCAACTTTCTAACCTTGGCTATCTACACACAAAGCGCCCCTGGCCCCAACGTTGCGCACTCTGGGTTTGCTCGGCATGGAAATAAAATCTCTGGGGTGGACCAAACGGGCTCAGGAATTTCTTGGGCAAGAACCGAGGGTTGTCTTAATATAAACAAGTGAAACTGTGGCTGAAATGTGCCATCTGACGATGCTGGTTTTGCTTTTTATAGATTTTTGCAAGTGGGCAAGGTAAATACTGAGAAAGTTACAAGGTGCTGTAAACGTTTTCCATGTTATGGGTCAGCAGGCAATTCTGAGATTGAAGGCGTTGACACGGAATAACTGAGGACTCTAACTCTGGCTTAATTTTTTACATCTCTCGGCTGCTTCGGGGCTGCAGACACGAACCACTAATGTTGACGGGAGGCCCAAGCGTCTAGGTCAGCTCTGGCTGCTGTGACCGATCACTGGGGACCAGGAGGCTGCAGTCCAAGGTCACGGTGCTGGCAGACTCCGTGCCTGCTGGGACCACTGCCTGTCTTCCCCTGTACCCTCACCTGAGGAGAGCGGGGGAGGGTGTCGGAAGGTCTAAGGAAAGACGTAACCACTGCCGGGTGACCTGTGGGCTGGGCGCTCGGAGGCTCCTCGCCCCCACCCTTGCCCTTGGATGTGGGTTCTGCTTCCCTCCTGCTCCAGGGACACAGCCTGAGAGAACAACGCGGTGTGGTAACAGCTGTACGGTAGGCATACGTGACCAGACCCACTTAAGGCCCCTCTCGATAGAAACTTAAGACCTGGCTGGAGGGAGCCCGAGTGGCCTGCCTCTGTCCTTGGTGTCTCTTGCGCTCCTCGGACGGGCGGCGGACTTGGGTGGCACCCGGGAGGGTCCCGAGGGAGGCTGGTCTCTTGACTCTTCAATAAGCGTCCTACTCCCATCACGGAGGCTCTGCCCCAGTCACCTCCAAATGCCATCGCATTGGGGGTTCGGGCTTCACGCAGACACGCTGCACAACACGAAGGCTTCCACGGCACGGAGTGAACACCACCCGGTACAAAACAGCACGGCGCTAACGCGAAGAGCTACACAGTGAGCAGAGGCCTGCACTCCCCCGGCGGGGCTCCCAGGGCAGAGGTGAGGCTCCCTCCGACGGTGTCTCCACGAGGCCAGGTGCCTGTGCTCGGGGCTCCGCGCTGTCCTCAGAAGGAATGCAGCGGCGTCTTTCACCTCCACGCTGGCACTCGGGCAACGCGAATGGAAGGCTACCAGACCCTGGATACCTGGGAGTCGGTTCCAGAACATTCTGTGTTCTGAGTCAGTAGGAGGAAGAAAACAGATTCCCCAATTCCTCCCATCGCTGTATTCTAGTCAAGCTGAAAAGACAGCACATATCACCGTGTGTTTTAGTTCTTGACAAAGGGGAGACTTATTTAAAAGGAGAAATACTGAACCGGCAAGCTTTCCCATTAGAGCAAAACAGATTGAGCAAAGACAGAGGTGAGGTGATTCACCAGAGTCTAGGGACCCTTACCGTGTACTCACTCTTAGGTGGGCGGCACCCTCACTGTTAGAAACCAGTCTGCGGGCGGCAGGCATCGGCCCGCATGTGCCCCCTCCATGTGCACAGCCGCACCCCTCCTGCCAGCACAGGAGCTCCAGGAGTTGGGTGTGGCAGGGACAGAGCAGGGTGAGCGCGCAGCGGGCACCGGTTCAGGAGCCCTGAGGACGGAGGTGTTCGGATCCCCGACACCAGGGGCGGCCCTCCGACTGGGGGCCGGCCCCACTCACCCCTGCAACCTCCTCCTGGGAGGCTGGGGGGTCACGTGCATCTGAAAGCAGTTCTAACGGTGCCGCGTCCCTGCCTCACTGGGAACGGGAGGCTACGGGGTCAGGAAGGGACCCAGAAGTCCCCAGGACACGTGACGGTGACCTGTAGGTCAGGGCCATCCTGACATCTGACCACATGAAGGGAGGATGACGCAGCTTTCTCCGTTTTGCTGTTGTCTGTTCGAGGGCTCAATGGAATAGGGAAGGTTTTTATCTGCTCGAGGGCTCACGTGATGGAATAAGGGAAAGTTTTTCGCCTTGCAAAACACTTAGATTTAACACGATTTCCGTGTGCCGTGAAGCAAGCTGACACAGACACACTGAAACCAACACCCACGAGGCAGAGAGAAGGCTCGGGGACCCTGACGGGTGCCACCCCTGGGGCCTCCACGGGCTCCGGGAAGCAGGAGACCCTCTCACAGCTGAGCCAGCTTTCATGACGGGTTCCCCACCAAGAATGTCCCCTATGGCCACCGGCCTTGCCAGGTACCTCCGAGCTACCTCCCAACCCTGCCTTTCCCACGAAGATCCGCCACGACCCGTCCCACAAGCTGGTGAGCCCTTCTTGTCCACATCGGGCTTTGTCCCCTCCCTGGCTCCCTGTGGCTGAGCGGCTGGCCCACGCCAGGCACCGCGGGGACGTGCAGTCAGCCGTGGACGGATACACACAAGGACAGCGTGAACACGGGACGGGGCTCCATCAGGGGCCGTCCTACGCTCTGAGCGGACCGCACGTCGACGAGCCTCAGCTCTGACACCAGAGGAGTGAGCCCCAGTACGGGGAAGGCTGCGTCCCAGCCCGTCACCTACCAGCAAGAAGGCAGCCTAGGGAATCAGGTGCCTGGCGTAAATAGGACTGCCAGCACAGGGTCGTTCGCGCAGGGACGGTGAGAAGCTGCAGGTGACTCGGCACAGCACCCAGCACAGGGCAATGGTTGCCGGCTGCAGGGAGACCCCGGGGTCTGAGGAGAGAGGAAGGGGGCGGGGGCTCGGCCTCCCGGCCTACAGGGCCTGGGAACACACATGAGAAGGGTCGGGGCCGTCTTCCTTCCACAGAGAAGACGCTCGCTGGCCCACTGTCCTTCCCTCCCCCCACCCCTCGGCCAAGGCCGTTCTGAAGAGCACAGCCTGTGCACAGAGAAGTGTGTCTATGCCAAAGCACAGGGTGCAGTGACAGGCGATAATCGATGGTATTTCACCTCCCCACGGGCCACGCTGGAGGGCACAGCTGGCTCCTGCCTCCGACACCTGCGGCAGGTGAGTCCAGGCTGCTGTGGCCAGATCTTCCCATTTCTCGAGATTCCAGGATTTCTTTTTTAAGGTTCTTATTTTTTTTATTAAAAAAAATGTTTTTAATGTTTATTCGTTTTTCGAGAGAGAGAGAGAGAGAGAGAGAGAGCGTGAGCAGGGGAAGGGAAGAGAGAGAGGGAGACACAGAATCCGAAGCAGGCTCCGGGCTCTGAGATATCAACACAGAGCCTGACGCGGGGCCTAAACTCACGAACTGTGAATCGTGACCTGGGCCCAAACTGGAATCACCCAGGCACCCCAGTTTTTTATTATTTTTAAAGAATCTTTTACTTATTTTTGGGACACAGGGGGAGAGGGAACAAGGGGGGGGCACAGAGCGGGGGAGGACAGAGGATCTGAAGCAGGCTCTGTGCTGACAGCAGAGAGCCCGACGTGGGGCTCGAACTCACCGACCGTGAGATCGTGACCGGAGCTGAAGTCAGACAATCGACAGAGCCACCCAGGCGCCCTGAGATTCCAGAATTTCTGGCTGCTACGTGCACTCCCCCTGTCCAGCGCCCACCCGCCCCCTCTGCAGACAGCGTGGGAGTCACACGGGGCTCCCCCGCTGCACGTCCAGCTGCAGATGCGTGTGTCCTGGCAGCCTTGAGCCACGCCACAGCCGGTGCCGGGTGGCCTGGCCTGGCGCGGAGCCCGGAAAGCGCCCTACAACCCGGAAGGCCCTACCGGCCCCTGGGCAATAAACGTGTGTGGGTCCTGGATCAACAGGGTTCAAAAAGCCTCTTCTACGCACACGCCTGCCTTGCTGCTCCTTGTGGGAAGTCCCCGGTCAGAGGGAGCACAAAAGTGTGCACGGGCCAAGCTCTCGTGCTATCTGGTCCTTCCCTCTCCACACACGACTACTGCGTCGTTATAAAGACGTGGGGTGTAAGGGGGGAGCCCTGGGAAGGTCAAATCCTGGTGTGGGTCACGTAAAAAGTAAGCTAAATATTTCATACTTTAACCTGAACTGTGAACAGACATGGGTCATCACCCGGTGTCTCCAAGACAAACGACTCACACCGACCAAACATTATGGAGAGACAAGAACGGACATCCTTTTGGGTCCATAAACATAAGTTACTTTATTAAGCTTCTGTGCCATCGGAAGACACCAGCTACGTCTGTTCCACAAGAAGGGCGGGGGCCGCAGGATCGTGAGTTAGTCGTCTTTGCGGGGACGCGGTTTGCGGGGTACCTCTGAGGCTTCAATCACTCCTTACGAGGAGATACACGGGTGTTACGGATCTTGACCTAAGCATAAAGCCGAAGCAGCAGTAACGAAGGTCGCCGCCGTGAGCGCCCTGTCACTTAAACACGAATCGGACGTTTCCGTGACCAATAAACACATGTTTTTTGCAAAGACGTCAAAGAGGCTTTCAAAAAAAAAAAAAAATAAACCTAATTTTAATTGCACACCCCAGGCCAGAATCAAATGTCTGTACGTGTGTCCCCCACTGCCCACAGTAGGGCGGTCCCCTGAAACCTCTCGTGAGCTGGAATGACCCCCTTTGCAGCACTTTGCTGTTACACAAGACCTACTGGGTGCCTGTTCTCGCGGACTAAAGGAAGTTGGGGCGGGGGGGACCCTCACTTTCACAGGAGAGGCCGTTACTCGGCGGACACATCTCTGCTAACAGTGGAGGCGCCTGAGCGAGCTTTGGAAGCGGGGGGACCCGGACCTCCCCGCACACGTGCTAGGCTGGTGCCCGCCTTCCCGAGGAGGGGGCAGGTGAAGGCGGCATGCCTGCCCCCCCAGCTCACAGGGCAGAGCGCCCAGTGCCCGGCCCTGAAACCCTCAGGAACGCCAGCCACGGAATGAGGGTCTGGTTGGGAAGCACACTGGCAACTCGGTCCGTTGAAAACGGCTCTAAAATCCAGACAGGTCTGATTACCGAACATCTACCTTATTTTACCAAGTGACCAAGAGAGTGTGAATACACGCTTCTGGTTTTACTGGAGATCCCCTGCTGCGTGACCCCACAGCCTCCACTGGAGCACAGGCACCCACCAGGCTGGCTCCGACCCCCAAGGGGGGGGAGGGTCACTCCTGCAAGGGGCCCGCCCACGGCTTCACCACCAGATGGCGCGACCGCAGCCAGGCTGGCCTCTCCATCCACGGAGATTCTAACAAGGGGCCCAAGCAGGACCCCTTCTGTCCGAGGACAGTGCCCTGTGGCTAAGAAGGTCACCACCACCAGATAGGACACACAAACTGCTGACCGTGTGACCGGACAGACTGGATGCTGACGGCCACGGCGGCGGAGGAGGGGGGGGCGGGGGAGGGTTGCTGATGCCAAGTCACGCCCGGCACTGGGAGCGCTCCCTCCTCCTGGACAGGTGGCCCGGCTGCCACCGCGACGCCCTCCCTGATGGTCGACAGGGCCGCACACGGTTAGGCGTGCAGGAGCAAACCACAGCAGGTGACAGGGTCGCGACGGCAAAAATGTGCCCCCAGAGGCAAAGCCGGGCTTTGCACACCCTTTGCGGCCACCGGGAAATCAGCACAGTCAGTGTGACTCGGAAAGAGCGCCGGGGACAGCGCGGTCCCTGCCTCACTCCGCGGGAGTCTGCGGCGGGGACCTCGCGGAGCCCGTGGACAGCAGCCGCTGCGCCCCGGGGCCCTGGGCTCCGAGCGGCTACTGCCCCTTCTTCTGCGGCACCTGGCCATTGGCCCCCGCGGGCCGCCCGCCTCCGGGCTCCGGCTGCGCGAAGTTCCAGTCCACCGGGGTCAGGAGCTGCTGCGTCTTCTTATGGGTCCAGTAGGGGTTGAGGACGAGCGTGAGCAGACCCAGCCCCACGAGGAACAGCGCCAGGTGCGGAAGGTGCAGGCTGCTGCGCAGGCCGTCCCAGTGCCAGAAGCACACCCACCACATGTGGTAGGTGAGCACCATGCGGCAGTGGAACATGTGGATCATCAGCCACTGGTTCAGCTTCCAGAACAGGGAGTCGGAGCAGCCGGCCTGCGGGACAGAACACACGCGTCAGGACGCGGCCGCCCAGGCGTCACGCCCACCACGAATTCACCACCTGGGTGCGCCCAGCCCCCGTGCCCGCAACAGCCGTGCCCCCCCTCCCCCGCTCCCCCTCCCGGGGGCATCGCCCCGGAGCAAGGCCACCCGTCCACGGCCCGTCCGCTCCCGGATTCGTGCTCCCAGGAGCCAAGGCCAGACCTGTTTCCAGTCTCACTTCAGTCTCCTTTCTAACCCTGAGTCACACACACTGGCCGCCAGCAAGCCCTGGGAGAAGGGTCTCTGGGGACAGGGAGGCTGAGGATGATATACACTTACCTCCTGGTTTGATCTTGGGTCCTTCACCCCCGGAGCCCAAGGACGCAGGCACAAGTGGACTTTCCTTAAAATTACTCTAACTTTACACTAAAACCAGTTTCCAAGACTTGTAGCCAAAACCGAACAGAGAACTTGAAGATGGCCCATCAGATCCTGGATGCGAAGGCGGGACCTGGCCAGCACCAGGCCACTCCGGTGCCAGGACGGTGGGCGCCCAGCCAGGTGACAGAGGACATCCAGCACCCCGACATCCCCGCACCCCTCAGACCTTCCACACACCAGCCTTTCCGACCTTGTCTCCGTTGACCCCAAGCTGCACAATCTCCCTCGGGAGCTCCGGGCCGCAGGTGGCCCCTCCCTGGGTGGGGACACTGTGTTGCTTCTGCACAAGGAAAGTCAGCAGTTTGAGGCAGAGAGGCCCCGAGAGCAGGCAGCAGAAACGACCTCAGGAAAGGGATCAGGCTTTACTTGAGCCACGTCTGCTGAACCCTGAGGAGGATGCAAACCAATTTCCAAGAGTGGGTCTGTTTTTAAAAAACAGGAAAGGAATCCTAACTCTGAGGTCATAAAAGTGTCATCACGGCTCGGACAAAGGAAAAGGAGACTCCGTGGAAATGATGACTTAGGACAAAGAAAGTGAGAAAGACAAGAAATTTCCTTGCTGTCTGAAATACGGTGAGCTTGGCCCAAAACTAACGCCACAAGAAATGTGAACGGCCTCCTACTTTCAGATCGGACACACCCAGGCATGTTTTCTAGTACTGCTGAGAGTTAAGTTAGGCGTAAACAGCGCCCAGAGGAACATTCTATTTATTCCGGCAGAGTTTAAATTTCCTCTAGGTGTAGAGGAAAGCACCTACCGGAAGAGGAGGAGAGAAAAGAATCGGACAGACTGGGAGCCCCGTGGAGGCTCTCATAGACTGTCCGTCTGCAGGCACGCGGGTTCTTGAGGCCGGAGCCTCGGGCCTCCCGCAGACAGCCTCCCTGCCTCAGTCTCTAAGTGGTGAGTCTTCCCTCACCACTAAAAGCGGTCTTCTTAAATTACGAATACTCGTATCACAAACACGAACTCTTCCCCATGGAATAATTAGGTTACGTTTGGAAAGCTCGAAGCCGGGGGACCGAGCGTTCTTTGGCACTCCTCAGTGTCACGAGGTGACGGAGCTGCGAGAAAAGCCGGGGACAGGAACGAGATCTGTGACAACGCACACAGAGAGGGCTTTGTGCGGCCCCGGCTCCCGGCGGTGAGCACCGCACAGGACACACACACGACAGCGACGGTTTCTACCTCACCCACTTCGCGTCATGGGCCGGTGTGTCCTAGATGAACCGTATCACCCAGTGTGCGAGTCCCGTGTGAGTCCAAGCCACACTGCGGAATCCCAGCCCAGCAGGAGACGCTAAGAACGGGCCCCTGCTTTTGAGATAGAAACCCGTCTTACACGACGGTGACGTTTTCGGTCTTGATTCACACCTTTCAGTGTGTCATCAAATCAGACCTGGATGGTGGGCAGATTCTTGAACAGGACGCCCAACCGTGCGTGAATTTGGCGACTTTATTAAAAGCTAAAAGGATTTCCACACGTCAGGGCGGCACATACATACAGCAGCGTGTGAACGGCAAGGAAACAGCTAGAGTTTCTGACCTAAGCTACCGCGTTTTAGGGCACGGTTCTGTCGCTGGGACCTGCTTGCTCCGTAGAGTCAACACAGCAAATGGTGTTGAGAAGCGACCACACCAAGACCCCCTTCTCCATCCTGCGTACACAGCGCCCGGCAAACCGCAGAGACCGCAGGCAACGGCCCAAACCAGGCCTGTCGCCCGCGCCCCCCCACGGCTGGAGTCCGCCTTCTTCGTGGGGATGCTGGGGACCGAAGGCCGGGCCTCCCGGCACACCTGAGGAGGGAGACACCTGGAGACCCCCCAGCAGCCCTGCTCCAGGCGGGGCACAAACAGGTCTGGAAAGACACCGTGAAGCCGTTCGACACCGGCCGCCCGAGCACAGGAAAGAGAAAGATTTTCATTTCTTCTTTTTAAGAGCATCCTCCAAAAAATGACAAAAATTTCAGATAACTAATAATCTATCTTCTCGGAACACGCGAATCACAGCCCAAGCTCGCGCGTCTTGTGGGTTGTGGTGCCAGTCACCACGGGGCACGGTGTCCCGGTGCACGGACGTACGCGGCTCCTTTTGGGGACGTCCCTTCCCGCCGCAGCCACGTCTGCTGTGAAGCCTGGTGTTCTCACGTGTGAGGGGGCAGAGAAGACAGGACAGCTGGGCCACCGCCTGTCTGACCCGCACACCCTCCGTCCACACCCGGCCATGATGCCACCGGTGCCGTGCTCACAGCCAGAGGGCACAGGGAAGCTTCCCCCTGCCCTCCGTCCTCAGGAGGCCCCGCTCCGTGGGGAGGACACCCACGAGGGCAGCGCTGAAAAGCCACGTGGCGTGAGTAGGCGGGTCCCAAGTCACAGCACCTTACCTAAAAGGACCCACACCTGGACCAGTGGCTTCCATGACCGTTCAGAGCTCGGCTGAGTTGAAACGCTCCTTCACTCCATTAACGGTTTCCAGCCTCCCCCCAGATCACTCCTGTCCGAGGACCTCACGCCATCCCCAAGCCCCCCATCCACGAGCAGCTGTCCAGGTGCTTAAACTGCCCGGCTGCTGTAGCGCCCCGCGCACCTGCCCCGGTTCACCTGCCAGCCCGGCCCCCTGTCCCCCTCCACGGCACCTGCCCCTCTATTGCCACGTCCTCCTGTGGCACCGGGTGGGGCGGCCCTGGGGGACGACGGGACTGCCGGGCACGTGGCCAGGTACGTATGAACAGTCTGCACGCTTACACTGCTAATTCACTTCTGGTGTGCGTACAGCATCGATCCCCAAGGACCCTGAAGGCAGTGTGGTGTTTCCTACTTCTCTGTTTTCTCCCAAAGCTTACCACAGTGTCGCAGGAGTGACACAACCCATGTGTGCTGACTGCAGTAGACGTTTACAAAACAAAAAGCTGTATGTCAAGTTTCATGTAAAACAGGCTGTGAACGTGTCATACGAGATGGCCAGAATCTGTGCTACAGTATAATTCTAAGAGTTTAACATGAACATCTTGATCTCAGAATAAGAATCAAGATGTAGACAGACGACACACATCTTTTAAAAACACGCTTTTAAAAACATAAAGGAAACAAATACACAGATAACAATTCCAGGTCCTAAACAACCTTATTCAGAAACGAAAACACGAGAAAACCATCCCGATGTGGGACAGCCGCCACTGAGACGGCGGGCAGGAAGCCTGGATCCGCCCTCCCCACAGACACTGATTCAGCAACCGTTCACACACACAGTCCCTCCGTGAGAAATGCGACACTGATGGAGAGGCCCCTGTGCAGGAGAGCCCACACTCGCCGCGGCCGGGAGGGGCACTCAGGGCACCCTCCCGCACCACACGATCGGGAAGAGACCCCAGAGGAGGAAGGAGCTGCGGCACGCGCCCAGCACCCCAACTTTTTCGAGGGGCTCCCGGAGGACTGGCCTCGAGCTCGCCGGTCCTGGAGTTCTGACAGTCCGGCAGAGCCCGGCTGCCCGTGGGGAGCAGCGGCAACGGCTTGGCTGGTCGACCCCACAGCGGCCTGCTCTGCCCCAGAGCCTGGGGCCAGGCTGACCAGCAGGGTCGTGTCCCGCGTGAGGAGTGTGTGCAGACCTGGAGAGGTGCCGGCCTGGTCTAATGCACAGACAGCAACGGAGCCGGGAGTGGGACCAGGCAACGGAGCTCTGAACCAAGGAACGGAGAGAACCCTCCAAAAGCACCCCTTGGTGAGACGGGACTGAAGGGTTTACGTGACAGAGAATTACACACAACTGTCACGAAGATGCTCAATGAAGTCACGAGAACAACATGCACGACCACAAGCGAGAATTTCAAGCCAGACAGAAAAATGTTTAAAAACAAATACCAGACAGAAATCAAGGAACTGAGAACACGGTGAAGAACAGAAAAGTTCACTAGAAAGTTTACCAAAGTGATCTACAGATGTAACGGCCATCCCTACCAGAATCGCGATGCTTTTTTACAGAAACAGAAAAAACAATTCTCAAATTCACAGGAAACCACAAAAGACCGCAAATAGTCATGTCACTCTTGAGAAAGAAGAACAACGATGAAGGCATCACACTTCTTGATTTCAAACTCTATCTCAAAGCTAATCAATGTTGCCCGGCACTGACACGCAGTCCGATGGAACAGAACGCAGAGCCCAGAGAGAAATCCACCAGGTGTGGTCAGTCCATTTCTGACAACGGGGCAAGGGCAGTACCTTCGACAGGTGCTGCTGGGGAGACCGGACAGCCACGTGCAAAGGAACGAAATGGGACCACGTTCCCACACCAGACACAAAAGGCAAGTCAGAATGGACTCAAGTCTTAAAAATAAGACCCAAAGCTGAGACTCCTGGAAGAAAACATGGGGGAAAAACCTTCATGATGTTGGTCTTGGCAATGATTTCATGGATAGACACCAAGGGCAGGCAACAGATATAAAAACAAACAACTGGGACTGCATGAAACGAATATCCTGCTTTAAGCAAAGGAAACGATCACTGGGGTGAAAACACAACCTACAGAGTGGGAGAAAATATCTGTGAACCACATAACTGATAACAGATTAGTCTTCAACATACATAAAGAACCACAACTCGATCGTAAAAAACAAAAAAAATCAGATTCAAAAAATGGCCTAAGGACTTGAACCGTTTTCCAGAGAGGCCAACAGCTGTATGAAAAGATGGTCAGCATCACTCGGAACCTGGACCCACAGGGAGGAGCCGCCTCGCACCTGTCAGGACGGCTGTCGTCAAGCACACGAGACGAGTGTTGGCGAGGGTGTGGAGAGACAGGAAGCCTCGCAGTGTGGGGAGAGTGAAGATGGGGCAGCCGCTGTGGAAAATGGTTCAGAGGTTTTATTTTCTAACACCGAGCTACCTTATGATCCAGCAAACCCACTTCTGAGTAGTTTTCCAAAATGACCGAAATCACGATCTCGAAGAGCTGTGAGCTCCTTCCCTGTGACGCACAACAGCTAAGACACGCAGACAACCGCAGCGCCCGCGGCAGGTGCACGACACGGAAAGTGTGCTGGACACACAGAACGGAAAACTGTTCAGCCTGAAAAAAGGAGATTCTTCGATATGCAACGTGGATGAGCCTTGAGGACGTGATGCTCAGAGCGGCGAGCCCGTCACAGAAGGACAAACACCGCTTGGTTCCACGATACGAGTCACCTACAATGGTCAAACTCACAGATCAGTGTGGAATGCCGGGTGCCCGGGGCTGGAGGAGGGCGGCAGGGAGCTGCTTATCACCAGACATGAAGTGTCGGCCACGCAACGGGAGACAAGCTCAAAAGAGCTGCAATAATACCGTTACCTAAAAACTGGCTAAAAGGGTAGATCTCAAGTGTTAACATAAGATGAGAGAAACATTTCAGAAAGATGTGTGTAATTCATATATACACTTTTGGACCTTGTTTCAAAAATATTTGAAAGAAAGAAAAACAAAATCACCTTTTCTGGGGCTTACAGAATACGATCAGCTCAGATCCACTGTTTTGTTATGGAGCCAGAAGCTTAAAACATTTGTTTAAAATTAGCAGGGGCACCTGGGTGACCCAGTCGGTTAAGCATCCGACTTCGGCTTAGGTCATGTCAGAGTTCGTGTGTTCAAGCCCCATGTCGGGCTCTGTGCTGACAGCTCGGAGCCCGGAGCCTGCTTTGGATTCTGGATTCTGAGTCTCCCTCTCTCTCTGCCCCTCTCCCACTTGTGCTGTCTCTCTCTCCCTCTCTCAAAAATAAATGGTATTCAAAACATTTTTTTAATAAAATAAAATAAAATAAAATTAGTAACATGGAGGGGCGCCCGGTGGCTCAGTTCATTAAGCGTCTGACTCTCGGTTTCTGCTCAGGTTGTGATCTCACGGTTCGTCGGGCTCTGCTCTGACAGCGTGGAGCCTGCTTGGGATTCTCTCTCCCTCTCTCTCAAAATAAATAAACGTTAAAAAAGTTAGTAACACGGAATTCAACCAAATGAGCGGTTACTGTGGACGCCATGACCTGGTCTGGCGGGGACCCCGAGCGTGGCGCACAGGGAAGCCGTGGCACGGACGCGAGACGGGAAGGGGGCCCTGCCCGGCTCCCCAGGTCATGCTGACGAGGAAAGAGAGGACAGGTGAGCCCCACGCCCGCGGAAACACTCACCTTCAGGAGCATCCAGGAAACGCAGGTGAAGGGGGTGCTGACCTCCAGGAGCAGCGTGATCATGGCCAGGTAGTGGCCGGCTCTGAGGTTGACCACCGAGCCGAGAAAGCCCAGGAAGGCAAAGAGGTGGTGGACGACCAGAAACCAGTCAAACGTCCGGAAGAGCACGTTGGACACGTGAACCGCGACGTTTTCAAAGAGAAAGAATCCCGTTGCCGTCGCCACGTGAAACCAGCACCAGTTCTGCTGGCCGCGCGCCTTATCGGCCTGGAGCACGGGGTCCGCCAGCAAGGCCCACAGGCCCGCGGCCGTGCTCTGAATGCCAAAGACTGCGCGGGTGGCCGCCAGGTTCCAGAAGACCTTCTCTCTGGCCACCAGGGAGCGGTAGGTGGCATTCAGGGAGGATGACAGCTGGTGGCAGACGACGAAGACGCCCACGTAGAAGACGAAGCCGGCGACCACGAGCGTTGAGCGGATCTTCCAGGACGTGTAGTCCAGGTCGAAAATGCTCCCTGCTGTGCCGCCATCGCTCACATGAGTCATCGTCCTAGGTGCGGAGGATTAAAGGCGTCCCAGGACCAATGCAGGGCTCGGGCGCCCACACCGCGTCTCGTCCCACCAGGCACCGTCCGTGCAGGTGCGTCTGGGCTCGTCATGTATTCGTCTCCGACCTGAAGAAGGAAGACAGGCTCACATGTGTGGACGGGATGGGGGCCCCCCCACTTCTCTGCTCCTGCAGGACGCACACAGTGCTGGGAGAGGGAGTGTCACAAGCCCTCTGTCCTCATGTGCTTGCAGGCAGGCAGGCAGGCAGGCGTGTGCATACACACACACACACACACACACACACACACACACACACACACACACAGCAGGGAAGCGCCACCGGCAGCACCTGAGGAGGAAAGGAGAGGGCATGGGAGCCGGGAGGTGGGACGGCAGCAGTGGTGAGGCTGATGGCACACACCATCCGGGACTCTGCCGCGGGGACGCCCCGCTCACAGCCTGGGTCACACTCACACTCCACAGGGTGAGACACTTAGGCAACCACACCGGGATACGCTTTGTCAAAGCTTCTCACACCCCTGAGGGAGAGCCCTGCCCTGCCCTCTACAGGCTGCACGCAGTACTGTGCAGGGTACACGCCCCGGCCGGGCTGCGTGCAGACTTCACACTGTCTGCGCTCGCTCTCCGCATGCAGAAATCACTGTTGGGAGCACAGGAGCAGGGGCGGCTGTGTAGACGGGCTGCAGTAATGTCTGGCACACAGAAGGTGTTTGCAGGACTCAGCACAAGGATTATCATCACCCGTCACATCAGGGTCCTTATAAACCGGAGGAAAACCCAAGTCCCCAGTTCCAGTCTGTTAACCTGCCTACGGCATGAAGCCCGTCCACACTCCCATCTGAAGCCAGTGCAGGGCCTGGATGGGAAAGGGACGAGGCCACCCGTGTGTGCCTATCCCCGCCCTGGACACCGGGAAGGACAGCGTGTCCCGCCCAGGCAGGGGGCTATGCCGAGTCCTTGCCAGAGGAAACCCACCTCCCACCCTGGACCACATCAGCTCTCAAATGCAAGGTGGGAATTCTGATTCCAACCGTGAAAAACATCCCCTACGCTCAGTACGTAAAGACACGAAGGAGGGTGTGGGTATCGCTTACCACTGCCGTTTCCAAATCCTTTTCTCCTACACCAGCAGCTGCTACACGCAGAAAAGATATTATGAACATACTTACCCACTCAAACAGTAAGTGCAATTGAAATAACCCAATAATTTCTCTGTAACAATGTAAAAACAAAAATTCATTCTTTGCCCAGAAATAAAAAAACAAAAAAATATTTCTTCTTTTCGCAACCGGCCCATTTGCTGTTGCTGACCTCAAGTCCGGCAGAGTTTGGAGACTAAGATGAACTTCTGGCTGGATTTCCAATACATTTAAGGACCTTCCCGCCTCCACGTTAGAAGACGGCTGTCGTACGTTTTATACTAATTAGCGCGACAGACTGCACTGTGGTGACCGCTAGAGGAAGGTCACCAAAACCCGTGCTCCTGCCCTTCACACGCGTCCCTGCAGAGTCTGAGCACCGTGCTCCCAGGACAGGGTCGGGTGGTGGCTCTTGACTTGCCCCCTGCCCCACCCGACAGCCCTCCTGCACAGGCAGCTGTTTGAAAGCCCAGCCCGTGTCCCTCACCTCTGGGCTCCTGCTGGTGCTGGGTCCTCTAAGAGTCCTTTCCCCACCCGGCCCCACCTGTCAGCCCTTATCCTTCCGATCTCGGCATCAATGCCTTTTCCTCCAGAAGCCCCCTCTGGAAGCCCGGCCTCCACGAGACAAGCGGCTCTCTGTGGGCGGGGCCAGGCCACCTGCCCGCCGCTGTGCCCCCACCACCTGATACAGCGCCTGGCGCAGAGGACGTGCCCAGGAAACACTTGTTGAATATACGCTCCCATGGTCACATTTACGTAAGTTTGGACGCGTTGTCTGTGAAACTTCCAAGACCAGATTCTCGAGTCCTCAGAACAGGAGGAAGGGACCTCTGAAGCGTTCTGTGTCAGCCTCACAGCGCGGGACCCCAATGTGCAGGAGGGAACCCCAGGATCAGGTGCTAGCAAAGTGGCCAGAGTCCCCCCTGGGTCCCCTCCTGCCCACACCTTCCACATCCCACAGCCCTGCAGGGGGCTCACCAGACAGGGCACCTCCTCAGGAGCGGAGGGCTCTCCCACCCACATCTGGGCAACAAGGAGCAGGACTGGGCAGGGGCCACGGTGCGTTCCAGCTGTCCATCCTTGCGGAGGTCACCATGTCTAGCTGAACTGCGGGCTGTGAGCCCAGAGCCACAGCTGTCCATTTGTGACTATTCGGCGAAAAGAGCTACCCTGCCCAAACAGTCACGGTGACCACTGTCGGGACGTAGGAAGCACTAGCTCCTTTAACCCAAACTACGGAGGCACGTTTTCTAACTACTGAACTCGTGGATTTGATAATGGTCCTGTAATCAAAGGCAAAGATCATAGAAGCATTTGTCTTCCTACTTCTGAGTGAACCAAGCTCTATGGCAGGCTGGCTCTTTGTGGGTATGAATCGATTCAGGGAGGAAAGACAAAAGCACACACGTACACACACGTCCCCCCGGGAGTCCCGAGTCTGTGCCATCGCCTGTGCCCGTGCCCAGGAGTGCTCTGTATCGGACAAGACTGAAGGCGCCGAGGGGGCTGCGCTGGCAGCTTCACGGACTTGTTCTCTGCTCCTGTGATTCACATGCCCCCAAACACACGTACAAGCACATGTGCACACAGGTCAGTCTAATAGATGACAGGCTGGCGAGAGCGCCCGGGCGTCTGTGCGCTGGTGTGTCGCGTTTATTCCCCCGCACACTCCGACATCGTAAAAACCTTCCTGGCTGGGCAGCCCGCCCCTCCCAGGCCAGCCCATTCTTGAGAGAGCAAAGCAGGGACCTAACCCATCAGAGCCCTGCCTCCCCACCCAGCCCCTGCACCTGGAGGCACTACTGCTCTGCCTTGACCGCCCCAGGGTCCACCAAAGCCCACCGAAATCGTTCAAGCGAGCCAGTCCTCGTGTTCACGCTGACCTGCTTGCCTTTCCCATGGAAACCCCAACAAAGGCTGCAGCCTAAACCTTGTCCTGTCTCCTGACCGGTACTTCCCCATGGGGCCCAGCATGGGGCGGGCAGGGCCCGTCTCCAGGGCCCACGAGTGTGATAACCCTGGTTCTCCTGAGCCTCTGCTCTGTGTCCGCTGGTGCCAACACCTGTCTCATAAAAGCACACAGAACAATCTGGTTCTGGGGAGTCACCTCCTAACCCCACAAGGGTGGGGAAGGCTGAAGTTTACAGGTGCAGGTCAACTTCCTGCAGAGATTTCCAGGGTTGGGTAGAAAGGAAGCCTCACCTCCAAGCACGTGATGGTAACCATTACAAGAGTCACCCTGCACAAAACTGTAAACTCTGCTAAACTATGGACTCCCCCGAAGACTTCTTGTACTCTTCCACGAGCCAGTCACGAGGTCCGGGTGACAGTTCCCATTTTGCCACGATTGCGTGAATATGCTCTTAGCCAAGGCTCCCAGCTTCTGTGGCTCCTCTGCCCGGGCCTCTAAGCCTCAGGCTCGGCCCACTGGTGAGCCAGGACAAGTGCTGTATCAGGAAGTTTGGGCTCAGGATCGAGGGACCCCAGGGTGCCACGGCCAAAGGAATAAGAACGGTGGAATCCGACCGTGGTTCCACTATTCAGGGCCATGCTGGGCCCGTTTCTGACTGTGAGAATAAAAAATCTACATAAATGCGGGAGAGTGGGCATTGGGTACTAACAGGAGACACCTACCACGTGCCAGGCATGTTCGACTAGGCCGTCTGCAGGAGAGCCCAGGCGTGGTCCCCGATTCAGACTGCACTGGCATGTGACCAGACGGCCCTCAGAGCCCTGGCCCGTGGTGCACAATCGATCGCCTGCGGTGTCTCTTCCACGCGCGTGGAAGATGCCTGTGACTGGGCCCACCTCCAGATTCTGCCTTTACGGCCCCGGAGGGATGGCCACGCTTGGGCATTTCCTAAGCACGCGGGTGCCCCGAGGCAGGTGCGGAGCCACTGAACTGGCATGACCTCCGCTCCCCATCTGGTTGTGAAAACCCAGGAAATCTCAGGTGGGGTGGCCCAGTCTCTTCCTTCTTCCAAACAAGGTCAGCGGAACTCAAAGGCAGCACACAGCGGCAGTGGCTTTAAATGTGAGCCACACACAATCGAAGAAAAGCTGATTATCCTGCTGGAAAGAAACGCTCAAAGCAAGCCACTGTGAGTCTCTCTTTTCTACTGCCCCTCCCTTGACACTCCTGCCCCCCACCAAGCAGCATAGGGACCAGGGGGTCCTGAGGGTCAGGGAGGGGACGGCCTCAGTGTGCCTCCAGGGTGGAGACGTGCACCGTCCCGGGTAAAGGGAACGGAAAAGCGGAGGTTCTGAGACAGGGATCCCTGCTCACCAAACTCACAGTCCTCTGGAGGATGGTAGGACAAAGGCCCGTTCCTGGATCCACATGTTTCAGAACCACATGCTTGAGTCACTGACAGTAAGACCACGTGAGGCAAGGACGGAGGCACAAGGCTCCTGAGGAGGCCCAAGTAAGGCGGCCGGGGGCGGGCCAGCTCTTCACGTGGGTGATGGGAAACTGGCTGCAAGGGCTCAGAAATCTGATAAAAAACACTGTCCTTTGAGGTACACCACAGAGGGGTGCCTGGGGGGCTCAGCTGGCTAAGCATCGGACACTCGATTTCGGCTCAGGTCATGATCTCATGGTTCATAGGATCGAGCCCCGCGTCTGGCTCTGTGCTGACAGTGCAGAGCCTGCTTGGGATTCTCTCTCTTTGCCCCTCCTCCCCTCACTCTCTTTCTCCCAAAATAAATAAACTTAAAAATTATTTTAAAGTACACCATGGAAAACGCGAGGAGCCTTCTAGACCTTTTTGAAGACAGTATCATATATATACATATAAATATATATTAAAAAATAAAAACAGCTGCAGACAGTAGAGTCAGACATGGAAACAAAACAGGAGAGCGGAGCTGAGACAGACGGGTACCAGCAAGGCAGCGCAGACAGGGTGGGGCCGACCTCCAGTTCTCCTGTCTTTCCCTGGCCTGTCACCCTGATCACATCCCTCTGAGATGGCACAGAGGACACTAGGGTCACCGCTGTCCCACTGCCGTGTGCCCGCCTCCCAGACTGGAGGGCCCCTTTCTGGGGCCTGAAGTCTAGCGGGTGGTCACAGCTGGAAGTCCCTGTTCCCTCTCGGGGACAGCGGAGGCCCAACAGCTCACCTCAGGCTTTGTTTCCATCTGGAAGGCATCCAAGTCCAGGTGGCTGAGGAGCTGTGGGGGCAGGGGGGAGGCACTGGTTCCTAGAGGGGGGCCCGGGGTCCCCCACCCAACTCTCTGCAGCTCTCTGTTTTCTTTCGGAAAAAAAAAATCTATCTACAAACCTCGTCTTTCTAAGATTCGCTGGTTTCAACGGATGCATTGCGCTGGACCAGCCGTTTTTAAAAAATTTAACAAGCATTAGTTTCAGGGCCACAGTGTGATGTGTCAGCCCTGTCTCCAGGGATGGGACTCCGTGGCCACCAGGACGCTGAGAACTCCATCTGATGCCCACCGAAGAGTTCACCGGGGGCTAAATTGCTAAACTGCCAAATACTAGCAGTTCCGTATTTGGCTTCGATAATTGATCCAAAACTTGGAAATGAGGAAGGGCGTATGCTTTCTACATCATGCTGGATGACTGCTTAACAAACCTCGTGAGGATCACCTGACTTGGGAGGTAACTGTCACCCTTTCCTGGGGACCGGCCATTTCAGTCAGAGAAGTTACAGGTTGAACCATGACACTGATAAGGGGCTACCTTCCCCTTTCGGCCCCAGGAAGAGATAGTGTGCGGTTGTGCTTTCCGTGCGCCCAGACACTCACCACTGCCCTGCCTCACCCGGCACGCCTCTCCGACCCTTTCATTCACTCGGTTTTGAACCGGCTTTTCATCCTGCTGGGTCCATAGTCAAGGAGACCAAAGTCACCTGACACGTGTTCCCTGTCTGTGCGAGACCCATGTGTGTATCACTTTGAGAATGATGGTTTGGTCGTGTGTAAAAATGTTTCTTCCAAAATCAAAAGAAATTCAGACTCCAGGAACAGAACAAAATTCAGAAAATCTGACCAAGCATATAAATACAAAAATAAAATCCTGTAATCCTCCAAGCCAGCTCCAGGCCGCACTACTATTTTCGATTCAATCGATTCACTAAATATAAGCTCTTACTAATTTTTCCCCTAAAATAAGGGCCGGGGATACATACTGCCTGGCGCCTGCTCCTTTCCCGTCCACAATCCTGCCTGCAAAGTTATGTCTCCCCGGCACGGAGACCACCCCGCAGGGTGCACCGGCCCATCCAGCGCCCCGTCAGGCTCCCCGTTCCTCACAGCTCCCCACTGCCAGGCAGTGCACGTGGTCCAGGCCACCCGGAGACCCCAGCACAGGCGCAGCTCCAGTGTTTAGGGACAGGAAGCCCTGGGCGAGAACGCACAGCGAGCGGGCCCTGGGAGCTGCCTGAGGAAGGCTCACTGCCGCGCCCTGCTGCTTCCCGAGCTCCGCGGCTCCCCGGCACGGGGCTCCCCTGCACAAGCACAGGGCTGCTCCGCACAGGGCTCCCCCTCACAAACACCGGGCTCCCCCGCACAGGGCTCCCCCGCACAAGGCTCCCCTGCACAAGCACAGGGCTCACCTGCAAGCGGGGCGGCCGGAGCCCTGTGCAGCGCATCCCCGCCCCCGTCCAAGCCGGGACCTCGCTCCCGGCCACGCCGTAGGGGAGCGCAGGCCCCGCCCCGACGGAGAGGACGCCCACCCCGTCCACACGGCCCCCGCCCCGGCCCGTGCGCCCACCCGCTCACCGTCCTCCCTCATCCCGGCACTCACCGCACGGCCGCCGTCACGACCTCGCCGCAAACACGGCTGCGCATGCGCACGTCCGGTGGGCGGGGCCTATCGCGGGGCCGAACGGAACCGCGGGGGCGGGGCCTAGCGCGGACCGGACGGAACCGCGGGGCGGGGGCGAGGCCTAGCGCGGGACCGAACGGAACCAGGGGCGCGGGGGCGGGGCCTAGCGCTGACCTAACGGAACCGCGGGGCGGGGGCGAGGTCTAGCGCGGCACCGAACGGAACCGCGGGGGCGGAGCCTAGCGTGAACCGGACGGAACCGCGGGATGGGGGCGGGGCCTAGTGCGGGACCGAACGGAACCAGGGGCGCGGGGCGGGGCCTCACGCGGACCTAACGGAACCGCGGAGGCGGGGCCACGGGGGCGCGGACCTGGCTCCGACTTGAGGCCCCTGCCCTGCCTGCCCTGTACTCTCGGTTGTGCGCAGACCCTCGCCGCCCTCGTCACGCCCCAGGCTGACCCCTGGAGAGTCCAGGCTGTCCAAGGAAAGGGGCCGTCTGACAGACCCCACCGTCGCGGGGGTGCTGGGTCCCCGCAACGTCTTTGTGCCCACCGCCCACGGTAGGGCCCGGGGATCGCGCACTGCAGAGACAAGCCCGCGGAGCCCCGCCCCCACCGGGACATCACGGAGACCCCACGGAGCCCCCCACCTGAAAATTCACGGAGACCCCATGGAGCTCCCCCCCACCCCGGGGACCCCACCGAGTCCCCTCGGACCCCCCACTGAGTCCCCGCGGAGCCACACCCCCCCCCCTCGGGGACCCCACCGCGACCCCAAGGAGCCCCCCCCCCCCCGGGATTTCACGGAGACCCCACACAACCCCCACTGGGACCCTCCCCCCGGAGGCCCCCTCCCCTCACCCGGAAGCCCAGGGATGCAGCTCATGGCTGGGCCGCAGCTGGAGGCCCCAGCTCCACGCCACACCGGGGTGACTCAGCAATCAGAAGCTTGGAAATGGGGAACATTCAGATAGTTTCACTTCCCAACCGTGGCCTTTGGCGAACAGGGACTTCTCTCGACCCTAGTTTCTGGTCTGCAAAGTCCGTAAGACTGCCCCACTGAGTGGCCTGTCCCGACTGTCACTCCTCCTCTGTGTGTGGTTTTGTGAACCCCTGGAGGCAAAGCTTGGGCACACGGTGTTAATGTCATCCCCTGGGAACTCCTTATCTTCCGGAGAAAGCAGTTGTTTTAGTCTCCCCAGGACCCTGGTTGCTTATGGTGGCTTGTGGTTTCCAGAGCCCCTCTGGGCATGTGATGGATATCCAGCAGGCCCCCTCTCCTGGCCGTGTGCCCCCCACATCACCTCATCACCTGGGCTCCTGGCCCTCAGAATCTGCTTCTGTGAAACGGAAACTAGGACAGCATCCACTCGGAATACTGCCCAGGGAATTAGATGTTATGATGGGAACAGTGGCTGGCATTATATTGGCATTCAGTGCCTGCTACTTACTTAGTCATACAAAGTCATTAACTGTAGGAACTGCCAACTGGGTGTCAAACTCCCCTGTCCTTATCTTCACCGTCCAGGTGAGGCAGCCTCCAGAACGAAGACCTCCATGGGAAAGGCAAAGCTTGCTGGCCTTGCCTGTGCCCCTGGTTTCTCGCGTAGTTCAAGAACCAGCCCACAGAAGACAGAGCCCAGGGGCTTAGAATTGGGGGTTTGGTTTTTGAGTGAAGATCGCCAGGCAGCCTGGCCTTGAGTAAACCCCCTGGCTTTGGACCCAGACAGCCCTGGCCTCCAGGACCACCAGCTTCGAGAAGTTGGCGTGCACCCTCTCAACCCCTGAGCTCTGTTGGGAAATGTGGGAACAGCACCTGGTAGGGGGCTCTGAGGTCTCCAGGGGCGCTGACTCATCCGGGCACAGCTCCAGGTCAGCACGCAGTAGGGCCCTTGCCCCTGAATATTCCCCTGAAGCCTTTTCTTCCTTAACCACATCTACCACCGCCGGACACTTTGTGTTTTTATGTGTTTGTTTTAATTATTTTTTATTTTCTGTGTCTTTCAACTAAAATGTGCCCTGCATGAAGAGGGACTTGGCCCTGCTCCCTCTTTTTTTTTTTTTAAACCGTTTATTTTGAGAGAGTGAGAGTGGGGGAGGGACAGAGAGAGGGAGAGAGAATCCCAAGCAAGCTTTGTGCTGTCAGCAGGGAGCCAGACGTGGGGCTCAGTCTCATGAACCCTGAGATCATGACCTGAGCCCAAATCAAGAGTCAGACGCTTAACCCACTGAGCCAGGCGCCACCCCACCCCCCACTCCCTAGAACGTCCTCAGTGACTTGTGAAAAGCCCTTTAACCTGCACCCACATGCCTGCACCCATCCAGCCTCCAACATGAGAGGCCCTCAAACACTTTATTGAGCTAAGAATATGACAGATCCTGAGTCACATGCTTTTGTTTTGTTTTAACCACTGCCCATGTACATCTGGGGCCAATGTGGGGATAAAGTAAAGCGTTTTAACTGTGAATGTTCTTTGAAAGTAAGGTATCAGAAAATTAGTCTATACCTTCAGCACATCAGGAAGAAGGTTTCCATTCCCATTCAGGTTTTCAAGTTCAGCGTTTTTTTTCTGGTGTGTGCCACCTTGCTTTAGGTGAAATCCTGGTCCTGAGTGTCACATAAAAATGTAGCTATAGGGGCACCTGGTGGCTCAGTGGGTTGAGCATCCGACTTCGGCTCAGGTCATGATCTCCTGGTTCGTGTAGTCCAGCCCCGCATCGGGCCCTGTGCTGACAGCTCGGAGCCTGGAGCTGCTTCGGATTCTGTGTCTCCCTCGCTCTCTGCCCCTCCCCTGCCTGTGCTTTGTCTCTCTCTCCCTCAAAAATAAGTAAAGATTTAAAAACTTGTTTTAAATGTAGCCGTAGTGGTGACTGTGCGCTGGTGCGGTGCGCGGACTCTCGGGTTGCCTCCCTTTCCTTGCCCTCAGTGCCACCTTATGAATACGGAGCTGAGGCTCATAGAAACCAAGCGACAACTTGCTCAGTCAGTCTCATAGGCAGAAACCGCCTCAGCTAGAATTTAAATGTTCAAGGACTGTGCCTTTCCACTCTGCCCTCTTTGGTGCATCGTGGTAAGATCAGTCATTTGGAAAACAATCCAGAGACAACCAGTAATAAATAACCTGGTGCAACTCAGAAGACAGACGGCACTGCAGCCTTATTTCTGCTCACAGGGGACCCGCGGGACTGTCCTCCCGGTGAGGCCATAGGGATCCACGGACTGTCTTCCTACTGAGGCCCCTGTGGGTCCAAGCGGGTCACCGGCCCCTCCCTCCAGCAGATGCCACAACATATCTACTGTGTGTGACACAGCCTGGCAGGTGCTTTCCGGAAATGGTTCATTCACAACCATTTGGCTGGCCTGGCACGTCCCGGGATGCGAGTAGGCGTATTCTCGCACTTCCTAGGTGAGAAAGCCAGGGCTCCAGTGTGGTAAGGTCAAGGAATCTGTCCCCTCCCCTCAGCTGCTGAAAGATGAGGCTGACTTTTGAAATTCAAGGCCATGAGGTGTTTGGAGGCAATTGAAACTGATTTTTTAGAGGCTGTGGGTAGGACAGTTTTAATATTGCCTTTCCTTTCTGATTGTGTAAGCAATAAGGCTCATTGCTTGCTTAAGAACAAGACAAATTTTTTAAAGACATTAATTAGCAGGGGTGGGGTGGGTGCAGTGAGATTTCTCCTCTTCTTTTTTCTTTCCTTTTTTTTAATTTTTTATGCTCACTTCTTTTTGCAACAGAGTGCAAGTGGGGGAGGGGCAGAGAGAGAGGGAGACCCAGAAGCTGAAGATGGCTCCAGGCTCTGAGCTGTCAGCACAGAGCCCGACGACGAGGCGCTTGAACCCACGAACCGTGAGATCATGACCTGAACAGAAGTCAGACGCTTAACCTACTGAGCCACCCAGGTGCCCCTCTGGTTATTTGTCGGTAAGAACCAAGAAATAAGTGGACGGGTTGTCATGGGGGGAGGGGGAACTTTCCCCTTTTAAATCCCTGTATTTGTTACCAGAGAGCGCAGTTAGCTGAGGAGGAGAGATATTCCAAACAACATTTTAGGGGTGCCTGGGTGGCTCAGATGGTTGAGTGTCCCACTTCGGCTCAGGTCATGATCTCACGGTTTGTGGGTTCGAGCCCCTGGTCAGGCTCTGTGCTGACAGCTCAGAGCCTGCTTCAGATTCTGGGTCTCTGTCTTTCTCTGCCCCTCCCCTGCTCACAGTCTGTCTCTCTCTCTCTCTCAAAACTAAATAAACATTAAAAAAAATTTTTAATACATTGGACCCCAGTTCACGATCTGCAGACCACAGATCAGAAACGAACACAGGATTCTCTGGACACCTGCACTGCCAATGAGTAGGTTCTCGGCCCCGCTGTGATGGAGATGCTCCCTGACCTGCTCTCCTGGGGCTCCTCTTACCCTCAAGGCCCCAACCTTGGGGCTCTGCCCTTGCACGCTCCGTCCAGTTGTGGCAAAATCCCTACCCTTGACACATCTCCTCAGCCTGCTTTGGCAAGAATGCTGTTGGGCTGGTCCAGCGGGAATGCCCCAGCGTGAGGCTTCCCACCCACAGGCACCCCAACACGCACCCGCCTCGGCTATAACCCACTTTTCCTTGTGGTGGACTTGCCCACCACCCCATCCCCTACTGCAAAGCCCACCGCGGGGACACCGCATCAATGGCGGTAGTTTCCTGAATAATGCCTGTGTCAGCACTCTTCAACAAGTGTCATGGGGAACATTTCTTCGACAATTGTGGCAAAATGAAAGCTTCTTAGAAAGAAAAAAAAAATGCCAGAGAAGAATGCATTCTCTTGGAATCATTCCTGCCTATATGAGTATTCACTGCATCTGACTCTTTTCTGAAAAGTATGTGTTTGAACCACAAAGCATGGTTTTGATGGCTCACGTCCAAGATTTTCAGAGGGCCCTGAACTGGGGTCCCTTTGCTTGGGCTGGTGTTGCGACCTGGGAAGGTGTGAGTGACCTCTCTGAGCCACAAACCTACAAGGCTAGAATTCATCTCAAGTGTCCGGGAACATCAAGGCTTCTGCTCCGTGAGTGTCAGCTGAGCCAGGGCGGGGCTCTCTCTGCAGGACAGGATGATCTGGAAGCTGAAGGCTGTGATTATCTTGGCCCAGAAAGAATCATGAGTCTCGGTTGGCCAAACACACAACCAAAACAACCAGCGTTTAAAAAAGTGCCTCGATAAGAGTGTGTTTGTTCAAGGACCAGGAAGCCAGGCTGTTCCAGAGCGGCCCTGCCCAAGCCGAGCCCGGGCTAGCCAACCCCTCCTGGGGGCACAGGGGGTGCGTGGGACACTTGGGTCTTCGCAGCCGGTGGGGGTGGGGCTGAGGCCCTTCCGGGGCGGAGGCTGCTGCACCCACAGACACAGAACAGCACCCACAACGAAGGCAGGCAGTAATGCAGAGGCTCAGAAACCCTCACCAACTGTGAACTCACAGGAGCCCAGGCTGCGGTATGCTAAGCAAGCCTTCCCCCCGCCCTCCCCTCCCCCCCCCCCCCCCCCCCGCAGGTCTGCCCGGTTCCATCCCCTGGAAAGGGGGGCAGAAGGGGCTCATCCACTGAAGGAAGTGGTGCAGCCTTGAGGAATGTTTAAGTCAGAGCTGCAGAGACAGGATCCCTGCGATCCCTTGGGATTTTTTTGTTTTACCTCAGGTACTAGTTTGGGAACAGACTTACAGGCTCAAAAGTCGCCCTCTCCTCCGCCCCCCGCCCCCAGCACAAAGTATAATGCGACGCACAAATCAAATATCTAGGCACGGAAAAGGAAATGAGAGGCAGTGTGTTTCGAGGGTCAGGTCGAACATGACACAGCAGGCAGATCCCCACAGCAGGTGGGCCCTTCTCGAACCGCCGCACAGTGAGAACTTACCTGAGTGTTGTTTCTGCTCTACCTCCTGGCAGGTGCACATTTACAGGGAGAGGCAGGTGCCGCCAGAAGTCACCAGCAGGAATCAGGAAACACTCCCCCGGTTCTGGTCTCCCTGTAATAAGTCACAGCCCTCGTGAAGGAGCCGGACCCGGGCCTCAGGCTCGCCCCTTCACGTCTGTTTGCAGGCCCCCAGGAACCAGACGACCTTCCGTCTTCTCTGGTGCTGGCTGCTCAGTGGCCCGGCGCACGGCCTCCTCTGAAGGTGACAATTACAGGTCTGAGTCACTGAGGGCGGAACACGATGTCTGTAGGGCTCCCACTGGCTGGGGCTGTCCACCCTCACCCCTGAGGGAAGCTGGTGCGGGGACCCCGTGCTCACACCCGAGACTTCGGGCAAACCTGGCCGTCAGGAGCCTACCAGCCAGACCGGCCGCACCAGGGTCTGACCTGAGCCAAAGCGGTGCTCGGCCATGACTCTGGAGTTGGGGGTCACATGTCTCCACCAGGAGTACGGCCGGACCTTCATTTCGGCACACCGGCCAAGAGGGCCGTTTACTCTTTTCTGCCAATAAATATTACCCGTGGAAGTCACTTAGCTCTGACTCCCAGGCGTCCGGGAGCCAAATTCTTGCTACTATACAACCTACTGATAGGAGATAACAAAGCGGTACGTGCTGGAGTTTACAGATAGCAGGAAAACAGAGATTACTCTTGGGGCAGTTACTACCTGTAGAAAGCAATACTACCCACACATATAACGCTTTTGTTCATAACGCGTGCTTTATAAACATTATTTTACTGGAGTATGTGCTCAAAGAAGATTAAAGTAAATAAATAAACAAACATGACCGTTTCTCTTTGCCTTGACACATTTCAAAAGGGGCAGAGGCATTGCTCTAAAATAGAATGTGTTCCCGGGGTGCCCAGGGGGGTTCAGTCGGTTAAGCATCTGACTGTTGATTTCCACTCAGGTCACAATGTCACAGTTTATGAGTTTGAGCCCTGTGTCGAGCTCTGTGCTGACAGTGTGGAGCCTGCTTGGGATTCCCGCTCTCTCTCTCTCTCTCTCTCTCTCTCTCTCTCAAAATACACATAAAAAAAACCCAAAAAACGTGTTCTCAACTGAGAAACTAAATCTCGGTTTAAATCGTTATGTCTGTGTGGTTTGTGTATCAATCCTGTGTTTTGCTTTCTATGTTTTAGGATGCTTTGATACGTGGGGGCCTCCCTGACGTCAGGGGGACTGCGTCCCCTAGGGTGGTGACGACACCCCACCCGCCCGCCTGCTTTCTCCGGCTCTCAGCCGTGGGGCTCTGACCCCCGGGGCAGCCCCTGGACCCAGAGGAACTGAAATTACTCAGACCTGCCAGTCCCCGGTATGGTCAGCTGTCCCCTTGCCGGCTCAGTCCCTCCTATGAAAACCACAGTAAGGCTTCCCCCCTCACTTCTTCTGCCCCTGACAGACCCCGGGGCCTCCAGGGGGGTGGCCCCGTGGGACCTGCCCTGCCTCCTGTGTCCAGGAATCTGCGACCTTCAGCCGCTTCCTTCATGACGATCACTTCGTGCCTGCGTGTCTCACGAGGCCTGCGTCCCGCAGATCCCAGGCATACACCCTCCGCTCAGTTGTGTACCTCCATTTTCAGAAGAACCAACAGTTCTTTCAGCCCGGTTGAAAACTAACAAATAAAAACCCAAACACCAAAAGTCGCCTAGAAACAGAACGCAGCCGACAGCAGCAGGAACAAAACAGTGAGTTTACAAGGTGTCTGTGTTTAAAATCCTCGTGGGTAAGAAGATGTTGGGAGACCGATGCTGCTTTCTCTACGTGGCGTCCGGGGCTCAGAGCTGAGGGCCGGATGGTTTACGGGGCCCACAGTCTGAGGTGGATAAGAACATCTGAAGTCAGCTCCCCAAGGGCTTTGCTAAGAGACAGCAGCCCCCCCCCCGACAGGAAGGCACGCCGGCCCGTCCCTCGCCTGCCCTGCGCCCTCCTGGTGTTCCCCGACGTGAAGCCATTCGCTGGCCAACCGAGTCTCCGTCGGTGTAGACGGCACCGGGGGCATCTTTGAATTGCGGGGCCCCGCCCGCCCACCAGAGAGTCGTCGAGGCGGCCGGCCTCGGGGGTGGCCGGTGCCCCAGAGTCGGAAGGGACCCGGCGCGGGTCAGCCGGAAAGACGGCCGCAAGGCTGCCGGGCTCCCTTTCTCTGGCGCTCAGAGGCTGCGACAGACACCTGACCGCGCAGGCCGCCCTGTGACACTGCCCAGTCCTTCCCGCCAGCAATGCCAGACCTGAGGGCGGGCTCTTCCAGGCGGAAACGGGCAAGCTTTGTGTCCGGAACGAGCACCCTCGGGGGATTTAGGTTTGTCTTCTGTGCCGCCGGCACTGTCCACAGGGACCTGGTCCACACGGGACCTCACTGTCAGCAGGGCAACTGACACTGGACTTGCTCGGCTGAGTGTCTTCCGCTCCACGTTTTCGACCGGCATTAAGGCGCGTGGGGTGCAGGCTGGCGGCTCTCTCCTGTGTCATGCGGTCGGTCACACTGTCACCTGTGAGGTGTCCCGGGCATCGAGGCCCTAGATCAACACCCTGTGTTACAAGAGACGCAGGCCCCAGAGGGACAGTCCCCAGGACACGTTGACCGGAGCCACAGAGAAGCGGCTGGGGCCAGTCGGGAACGTGGGACACTGGGCGGGACAAGCCAGCGAGCCGGGAGTGAGGAAAAGGGGTCCGGCGTCCGTGGAGGTCACAACGGCCCAGCGTGCTGCGTGAACCCCGGCCTGCCGTGACCAACGCGGAGCGCCCGTCTTCCCGGGACTTCCGCTGATCTTCCTGGGCGGTAGGGGGCGTGGTGAGGTACAGGAACGGTCACTCACGGGAGAAATGGGCGGAGTCGAGTCGAGAGTCCATGGCGCCTGCGCAAAGGCTCAGCGGCCTGGGCGGGGCGCGAGCGTGGGCGCGAGCGTGGGCGCGAGGGCTGCTGGGTGACGACGGCCGGTCGTGGCCGAGCCCGGTGTCTGGAACGTGGGTATTCATCTTCTCATTTAAAATCCTCTTCTGTGCACTTAACCGCTCTCAGTCGGCGGGAAAACGTACTTGACCGCGAAACCGTTCTCGCAACGCCCGCTCGCAGGGTGCCCCTCGGGCTCCCGAAGACGAGCCAGAGCGGAGGTGACGGAGACTGCGCGGCTCCTGTGTGCGCAGGCGCCGGGCCGGCGCGGGACTTGTCTGCCTCGGTTCCTTTTCCTGGACACGGGGCCGGTCACCTTCCTGCCACTGCGCTGCAACCAGGCGGCCCACAGTGCGGCCACTTCGGGTTGCTAAATATCTAGATACTTCCGGCCCGCATTGCCAGGTCCACTAGGCGTCCCCACCGTCCGGTAATTACCGTCGCGCTGCCTGGCGGCCGAGTCTTCTGCGTGTGGCCCCCCTCACCTCCCGGCCCCGCCGTGGGATCCGTCAAGCTAGTACTTTCCACGAGCCAAGCCCTTGGGACGGCGCCTGCCACCGGATGAACACTCGGTAAGCGTTTGCGACTAGTGGTAAGTCTCTCATTTTTCCAGAAGATTCGATGCGCAGTCTCTGTTTGTTTTATGTTAAAAGAGTAGGCAGAAGGTCAATGTTGAAGTAGTTAAGTTCTTAACTGAAGTGCGTAATTAAATGTTAATTGAAAAGAAGAGTAGACAAGGTCTGTGAGACGTTCAGGTGGATGTGCCCCGCGCTGACATGTTACCTGCAAATTCAGGGGGAGAAAGAAAGTTGTTGGAAAGGGGAGCCTGCGTGCAAACGAGTCTGCGGGTTAATCAGGTGGGCCCGTTGCGGGCCACCTGGGGCTGTCACCGTCTGTTTCAAATCCAGGCACGTAGCTTCTTAATGAGGACTTTGGTGAGCGGCGTTGAATTCTCAAGGGCATTTGCAGGGACCCAGCAGGAGATCCGTGGAGCCCAGGAGGCCGCCCTGGAGGTGGGGTGCCGCGGGAGAGGCGGCTGGGGGGCCTGGGTGGGGGGGTCAGGGAGGGCAGGAGGGGCGCGCCGTGGGGCCCCAGGACAAGGGTCCTTCCTAGTTGAGGCTCATCACTGTGAACTCAACCCTGTGAGGTAAGCACTGGGGAGTTTAAACACTGGATTGTAAACTCTGTGTGAAGACGTCTTGAGGCCTGAGAACTGATATGGTGGCAGTTGGGGGGGGGGTCCCTGAGGCACCACGTCCCACTGGTGCCTGGGTCCAGCTGTATCCATCTAACAGGCACCTAGTTAGGCCGACCCTGGGGCGGAAGTACGGAATGACCTGGCGTCTTCTTAGCCGCCCGCCCCGCGACAGCTCCCAGTCCAGGAGCGAAAGAGAGGGGTCCCCTCCACCTGTGTTGTCCCAGGGAGGTTTCCAGGGACTGAATGTCTGCATCCTCCCCCAAGGTGACGGGACGGTGCCAGGAGGTGGGGCCCCGGCGGGTGATCAGGCCTCGAGGCGGGGGCCTCATGGGGGGATTAGCGTCCTTCGCTCTCTCCCCGCGTCTGCTGTGCCACGGCCCCGTGGGCCCCGGGAGGAGACTTCTCACCACACATGGGCTCTGGTGGCACCCGGATGTCCACCTTCCGCCTCCAGAACTGAGAGGAATGCCTGTGGTCTAAGCCTCCGGCTGTGGTTTTCTTTGCTATGGACGCCCGTTCGGACGAAGACACGGGCGTCCCGGTCATATATGTGCATCTGTTTCTGTAATGACACGGGCGCTGTGTGCGTGACGCATATTTACGGGAGCGCCGAGGAATGACGCGTACAGGCCGCTAGCGAGTGTCGGGGCTGGGCTCTGATGCACAACCTGTGCCTTCCCGCGCCCCGGGTCTGGAGGACCTGGCCCCTCATAACTGGGACGCTTGGGACGACAGAAATGTGTTTTCTCGAATCCTGGAGGCTGGACGTCCGAGGTGGGGGTGAGGGCAGGGCCGGTTCCCTCTGGAGGTGCTGGAAGGGTCTGCTCCGGTCACTCTCCCCGCTTCTGGTGGTTCCCTTCACGTGCCGGCTCCCCACGTGCGTGCCTGCCCGCTGCGCTGACTCCAGATTCCCCTTCGTACAAGGAGAGCTGGCGTCCTCCACTCGGAGCCACACTGATGGCCTCGGGTTACCTTGACTACCTCTGTGAAGACCCTATTTCCATAGAAGGTCACATTCTGAGGTCCTGGGGGTCACGACTCCCAACGTACCTGGCTTGGGGGTTGGGCACCTGAAGGGATCGCCCCCCTGAATCCACAACCCATCTCTTAATGGCTAATTCCACTAACTCATCACTAGATGATGCTAGAGGGTAGGTTTCTTATCCGGGAGACTAGCTTTACCACTGAATTTTCATAGTTGTAGACATTTGGCAAGTTTTAGAAGCATCATTACTGGGTTTCAGTTGTATGAGTTCACCTTCGAGACATTTAACACCGTGTCCTTGGGATAGACAGAATTTATACAAATTTAGGGAAGTTTCTATTCTTGGGATTTGTATTTGATATAAAATACACTTTATAAATGCATTTTGATGCACATTGGTACTGGTTGTTGATACATATCTGGGCGGTACGTGGTACGTGTCCACAGGGCCCCCCCCCCCTGTGCACGCTTACTCAGGAATATAGCAACAGCTCCAGGAGGAAGCCAGGCGGGAGGGCAGGGAGGGCCAGTGACTCACAGGTCACTAGCCTGGGGGTGGAGCAGAGGAGGAGGGGGGCTGAGCACGCCGTCCTCACAGTCACTGTGCCTGTATTTACTGTGGGGGGAGGGGAGGGACTGGCTGGTAATTCCTACAGATTCAGGCAGAAAGCTTTGTAATAAGTCACAGAAAACGAGATGCATACCAACTTCAGGGAACACAATGAGGGGCTTGTCCTGTCCCCTGCCCCGCCCCCCCAGTTCGCCTTGGCAACCCGATTCTCTTCTTACTTCTCTTTGTTTGGGGGGATGGGGAGCAAAAACAAGCAAGTGTAGAAACAGAACCTTCCTGAGAACTCAGGGCGCAGGAGGCAGGGGTCCTGGGGGTCCTTCCCCTCAGGACAGGGGAGGGAACCTCCAGATCCCACATGCTAGGGAGGCCCTGGGGAAACTCAGTGTGGCAAGGGCGCAGCTCGGCGTTGGCCAGGCCCAAATTCCGGGGGGCAGGACCCTCCGTCCTGCATAGGCATGCCTCATCCAGCCATCCGGCTCTGGTTGCTGTGACAAATCCCACGGACAGACAGGAAGTCCTTGTGGGGCTCTGCTTAGGATAGCAAGGCACCTGGCATGGAGAGCAGGGGGTCATGCACGGGCAGAGAGGACACCCTGGAGTTCGGATGATGACAGGTAGGGTGGCCATGGTCACCCTTGCGGAACGTTGGGACCAGGGGAGGTCGGGTGTGGCTGGCTTTGTCTCGGTGCTGCAAAAGCATTCGGTCGGACGGAGTTTTTTTTAACGTTCTTGCACTGCAAAATGTGAACGATCTGAGCTTTAAGATTTAAACATCCTTAGGCATTCAAAATAAGGACCAGAAGCCACAGACGACACGTGGAGTGTCACCTCAGCATTCTGTCGCCCAGCAAACCACCAGAAGTGAACAGACACCAGTTTGAGAACTCAGGGTCTCAGGGTAGAAACTTGCAACTGTGAGATAAGTCAGCCCTCAGGAGGTGGGGGGGGGGGGGTGTGGGGCCTGAAATCAGGATTCCTCAAGATACACATGGGAGTGAAAACACGGTATCTGTCTTTCTCTGCCTGACTTATATCACCCTCCAGTTCCATCCACGTTGTGGCAAAGGGCAGGATTTCATCTTTCTCGTTGCCAAATAGTATTCCCTGTTTATATAAACCACGCATCGGTGATGGACGTTTGAGAAACTCAACAGAAGACCATGGGGGAAGGGGAAAAAGTAGTTCAAACAGAGGGGGGCCGGCTAACCATTTAAGAGAATATTGAATACTGAGAACAGACTGAGGGTCGATGGGGGGTGGGGGTGGCTGGGTGATGGGCACTGAGGAGGGCACCTGTGGGTACGAGCACTGGGTGTTGTATGGAAGCGATGAGTCCCGGGAATCTACTCCTGAAGCCAAGAGCACACTGTCTACACTCTATGTTAGCTAACTTGATGATAAATTCTATGTATAAAAATAAAATAAAATGTAAAAATAAATAAAGTGAAACCGGAGGACATGAAAATGCATGTGCCCTCAAAAACACAGAACTCACGGATTGAGACGCTGTTTTCCCATAAATGCCTGCTTGACAGGAAACCGAGGTAATACTAGAATTTTCTCGAATGACCCTAGTGGGGCTGGTGTCACCAGATAAGCTGAATTGAGCTTTTGTTTGTGTGACTGCGGTGGTTTTGTCGGCTGGGGGAGGTTTCTGGGCTGGTCTTCATTTGTTTAGATTTTAACACTCTGGGTGAACTCTCCCCTCTGGACACTCGCTGCCGCTCACGGCCCCAAGTCCCCATGGCCTCGCCTGCGGCTGGTGTGCTCGTCCGGTGGCAAGTCCCTGCTGTTCCCGAAGACACTCCTCCTTTTGACAGTTCCGCTCGGTTTGTGTCACTTTCAAGGTCAATTGAGTATAGTTACCAATAGTCTATGGTAGTCTTTTTTTTTTTTTTTTTAATTTTTTTTTTTTTAACGTTTATTTATTTTTGAGACAGAGAGAGACAGAGCACGAATGGGGGAGGGTCAGAGAGAGAGGGAGACACAGAATCTGAAACAGGCTCCAGGCTCTGAGCAGTCAGCACAGAGCCCGACGCGGGGCTCGAACTCACATACCGCGAGATCGTGACCTGAGCCGAAGTCAGACGCTTAACCGACTGAGCCACCCAGGCGCCCCAGTCTATGGTAGTCTTAACATTCGCTAAGAGGGAAGACAGAATTTCTCGTCACATGTGACACATTTGTAGTACCGAACTTACGGTGGCCATCCCGTCACAACTGGGCACGTAGCCAGGCCTTCCGCCTGATATACCCAACCTGCAATGTCACATGTCCACCTCAGCTCGATTAAGAAGAGGAATTCGGGAGACGGAAACTCATCCCTCCCGTTACTGTCTTCATGATGGCTCACCTCTGTGCTTGGATCTCTACCTGGGCGGCCTCAGATATAAGTATCAGCATCATTGGTTCAACTTGTCTCCATCACTGCTGCCCATCTCAGGACGTGGGTCTTTATGGGGAAGAGAGTTTTCCATCCTGGAAAGAACCTGTGCATTTCATTTTCTAGGTCACAGAGCCCTCCTGCAGTGTTTACCAAGCGCCTTCTGTGTGCCAGGCTGGTGCCCAGTGACCCTGAGGGGCTCTTCCTGAGGATTTTCCTTCCTGGCCCATTAGGGGGACGTGTTCATGCTTGGGGCTCACTTCCTTGGGCAGGGGAAGAGCTGGGCCCCTGGGGGGGAAACCTGAGGCCCTGGGTGGGGGGTGGGGAGCTGGGCCCCTGGGTGAGGAGATCTGAGTCCATGGGGAGGAGACCTGAGTCCCTGAGTGGGGAGCTGAGCCCCTGGGGGGAGAGACCTGAGTCCCAGGGTGGGAGGAGCTGGGCCCCTGGGGAGGAGACCTGAGTCTCTGGGGGGGTAAGCTGGGCCCCTGGGGGGAGAGACCTGAGTCCCAGGGTGGGGGGAGCTGGGCCCCTGGAGAGGAGACCTGAGTCTCAGGGCAGGGGTGGGGGAAGCTGGGCCCCTGGGGAGGAGACCTGAGTCTCCTGGGAGGGGGAGACCTGAGTTCCTGGGCCCCTGGGGAGGAGACCTGAGTCACTTGGGGGGGGGGGTGCTGGGCCCCTGGAGAGGAGACCTGAGTCCCTGTGGGGGGTGCTGGGCTCCTGGGGGGGAGACCTGAGTCCCTGGGGGGGGGGGGCAGCTTGGCCCCTGGGGTGAGACCTGAGTCTCTCGGGTGGGAGGGAGCTGGGCCCCTGGAAAGGAGACCTGAGTCCCTGAGGGGGGGCAGCTGGGCCCCTGGGCAGGGGGGCGGGGGGTAGACCTGAGTTCCTGGGGGGGAGCTGGCCCCCTGGGGGGGAGACCTGAGTCCCTTGTGGGGGGAGCTTGGCCCCTGAGCGGGGGAAGTCCCTGAGTGGGGGAAGCCTGGCCCCTTGCGGGGATACTTGAGTCCCTGGGGTGGGGGGAGCTGGGCCCCTGGGGGGAGACCTGAGTCCCTGAAGGGGGGGAGCTGGGCCGTTGGGAGGGAGACCTGAGTCCCTGGCGGGGGACAGCTGGGCTTGCCCTCACTCAGCTTTGGCAAGTTTACTTCGAGGTGCAACACAATTCCCTATGAGGTGTATTGTTCCCCTGTCATAAGAACAAAGCAACTGAATGAAACCTAGGATGCCCCATTGACCTCCTGCTTGAGTCCAAGCCCAAGGTGGGGGCCATTGTGAACCAGATGATGTTTACCGTTTCCATCGTGTGCATGCAGGTAACCAGGTAACTGGCTTCTGCCTCCCTCCCGCGCTTCTCTCCCCCTTCCCTTTCTTTCTCTTGTGTGTAGCACGTTTAAAAGGTGTGAAACAGGAAAGTGGACTGGGAATAATGAAATTGTGCGTTGAAACAAGAATTAAATCTGTAATTATATAACCCATGAGAGCTACTATGGAAAACTCCCCACGCTCCCCATCGGTGCCTGATTGATTGATCTTCATGGTCTACACCTCCCGACACACAGCTTCCTGCCAGGGATGCTCGTCGTGTCTTGTTGGGCTCATGGCCGTGGAGGAGCATCCGTGCAGAGGACCCACGTACAGTGACACGCGTCTGTCCACCCGCCAGCGGCAGTTGGCAAGTATTTTGCAAACACAAAAATACCTGGCCAGAGACAGCAATTATTGGTTGACTTTAACTAGGGATTAAAATAAAGAGTCATCACTTGCCGGTCCATTTGTGATGCCAATTTTCTTCCTGAGTCGTACCCTGTGGGTGAGTTCAAAGGAGGATTGCTAGTTACAGAACAGAATAATTGCTCTGTGTTCCCAGGGCCACTGTCATTTTGTGACGGCTTGTGTCAAACTGCTCACGGTTTCAAGTACAGTGTTGTCTGGCCGATTCCTTGAACAAAAATCGATGTGCCCAAACAGCATTGACTCTGTGTGTTTGTTAACTTAAAAATCGGTGTTTAACGATGGTACTTATAGTTGTCACCGTCGTCAGCCAGAGCCGAGTCTGCGAGGAACCAGCTCCCAGACGCCACCCTCTGTGCCAGGAGCTCAGGGCCCCAGCGGTCTCCACCGCGTGGATTCTGATGAGTCCAATTTCTTTTGCCTGAAGCCAAAATGTCCCCGGGCAACTATAACAAAAGATGTTTTACTTTGGGAACAAAGTTGTCGCTCAAGTCTGGCGGCCACTTGCGGCTCCTTGTTAATGCCTGAATCTGCACAACACATTTGCCGCGTGTCCATTACTTCAAATGAAGGCTCCCTGTTCAATTTCTTTTATTCTCTTTTTTTATACTTTTTAAAAAATGTTTATTTTAGAGAGAGAGAGAGAGAGAGAGACAGAGCATGAGCAGGGGAGGGGCACAGAGAGGGGGAGACACAGAATCTGAAGCAGGCTCCAGGCTCCGAGTTGTCAGCCCAGAGCCCGACACGGGGCTCGAACCCACAGACTGTGAGATCATGACCTGAGCCGAAGTCGACGCTCAACGGACTGAGCCACCCAGGCGCCCCAATTTCTTCCTGGTTATCATGGTGAGAGCAGGCTGGCACTCTACAACCGGGTGTGTCCAGGGAATTGTTGGCCTCAAAAGCCCAATCTGTATCTCACGTCTGGAAGCTTCCAACAGTCATGTTTCAAATGCAGAAGGAGAGTCTTTCTCAGGGACATTGCTCACTGAAGATCAAGGCAAAAGCCTGTAGTATTTTGGTTTGTTTGCACTATGTCATGAAACCAACGTTTTCTTTGAATACATTTGAATACAATTGACCATTTTGGGATATTTCATAAGTTACCAAATTACGGCCAAATCTCATTAGTGAGTATAAGATCACTGGGAAAGGGCAGGGGAGGATTTAGCAGATGCCTGGGAAGATTCATTAGGATTAGATTCCAATGTTAATGAAGGAAAGTCACCTTGGAGTCTGTCCCCATGGGGGCTCACCAGCTCTGGGCAGGCTGACCTGGGGTGCACCCAGCACCTGGGGTGCCTCCCTCCATGTGGCTGGGGTCACAGCGGCAGGGACAGACCCCGCGCTGGCAGCGAGTGCAGTGAGGAACCACGCAGGGCGTGGGGCTTCGAGGCAGAGACGGGCAGTGTGGAGAGAGGGTGATCTCTCACTGGGTGTGGGCACCTACGGTCTCTGCAGTTGCAGAACAAAATCTCGCAGCTGGCAGGGAAAGACATCCTCTGGGGACTCTTCCCCCTCTGCCCCTGTCTTTGCCAGGTGTAAGAGCCATTTCTCAGGCTGACACTGGCTGTTGGCAACCCTGAGGAGCAGGTCAGGTCTCCCCCCTGGACCAAGAGCAGGCGTCCTTCCTGCTGTCTGTTCCGGGGGGCCCCCAAGTGCAGGGATCCCCAGCCGTGCTGCAAACACAGAGCGTGCACGGCCTCGGCCCCCACGGCAGCTCACGGGCCCCTGGGAAGTCGACGTATGAAGGTTTTCTGATCCCGGGTTTCTACCTTTGACCGGCATGAATGCAGCAGTAACAGGCCGGCTCGTTAGCTTATACGTAAAATAAGAACATCGATGACCCTTCACAGACCAATGACACTACTGTAGTTGAACATAAGTGTGAAATCACAACTCTCTCAACCGCGGTATCTCCAGCACAATGCCCAGGACCTAAGTGGTGTTCTACAAATATGTAGTGAGTCAGTGAACGGCGGATAGGGACACAGAAGACTTAGGTCCCTTCATTCACCCAGATGCTCACCGATAAGTGTGTATAAGAATACTGTGAGCATGTGGTCACTGTCACATGCTTTTTTGGGAGCGGGAGCCAGAGATGGAGGATGTCAATATATTTCTTGTGCTCAGAAAGCTCACAGTCTGATCTCAGGCCAGTGAACAGGTGCGTTCTGCTTATGTGGCATATGATGATGGGTTAGATGCAAGGTGGAGCACCGTTTTGGGAAAACAGAAGAAAGTGATCAGCTCCCTTGGGAAGCATGAGGGTGGCAGTCCAAGGAGATGGCTGGGGTCACGTGAAAGCGTGGCAGGAGTCTGTTAAGTCCATGGAGGCGAGGTCCCAGGGCAGAGCTGTGACACTGAATGCTGCAAGAATTTGAAACTGCTCGTGATTGTCCCAGCGGGAGCCCCGGAGATGGGAAGGCATTCGATGATGGAGAGTCCCACCAATGTGAAGAGGAGTCTTCGGATGTTTCAACCAGGAGCCGCCCTTGGGGGATCTGGATCATAGAGACAGCGTTTCGGCAGGTGACAGGGAACAGCCCAGTGGGACACAACGGGAGCATGTGGAGAGGGGGTCCTGGAGGACTATGTGACTGGTCTGACGGGAGCCGGAGGGAGGGACGCCGGCCACCAGCGCTGCAGAGTGGTGTCCCCGGTGCTTCCGGACAGGGGTCTGTGTTGGGAGAGACAGGGGAAGGCTGGTCGGGGAGGCCGGAGGAAGGGGCTGGGGGGCCGCAGGGTCCCGAGGGATCACTGGTGTTTTGCATCCCAGTGGGGTGTCTGTCACAGGGGCTGGGACAGGAAGACCTGCCCGTGGAAACACACACGGAGGTGCGTGTTTCGAGCGTGGCCTGCATGGTCACTGAATCTCGGCTTTGCAAAGTGTATCGTTTGTAGAAAATTGAATTTTTCACACTCTACGTTGTCAGAGCCCATAGCGGTGTAATGAGATCACGTGCAAATGGACTTTCATCGGCACTGGACTCTACTTGTTCAGAGAAAATCCATCGAGTCCATTTGAAACCACAGCAGTCCCATGGTGCGCTCCCAGGAACTCGAGGTGGCGTCATTTGGCGGGATGCCGAAGTTTGAAGTCGTGTCTTCGGAAATCATCACTTCTTTCCTGGTACAACATCTGCGCGATGCTCTTTGCCATAATTGGGAGTCAAGTAACAATTCTCTGAACATACCAAGTGATGCTAACTTAAGAGCTCACGAAACAAAAATAAACAAAAATAAAGAGCAGAAATCTTTCCAATGTCCTGATTGTCAAAAGGCAACTTGTTTTAAATATCACATAACAGAAAGCAAGTCGAAAACATCCAAATGGTTGCCTCTGACTTTTCTAATGGCCGCTTCTTGTTTTGAGGGTGTTGTTGTTTCTAGTCAATGGGCCGTTTGGGGGGCGCGTTGTGGCTTCTAGGGAGGCCGAGGGGACCAGCCGAGTTCTCACCATCACCCCACCCGCTTCCCTTCCTTTGTATTGGGCTGACTTCTGGGAAAACAGCGTTAAACCACTGTTTAACTGTTAAACGATTCGTGTGGATTGAAGTGCAGTTTCCAGTCTAATGCCAGGTAAGTGAAAACTTTCACCAAAGCATTTTGGGACTAAAACGCATATATATACAGGAAGCCTCCTTTTTGCTCTTGACAAGTGTGTTATAGAAACAGGGCAAGTGGAGAACTGAAGTATTAGGTGTGTGCCTTTCTTTTAGAAATGGCTTCTCTGAACAGAAAACTGCTGTAAATGGTGGCGGTTGCCCAGTGAGTTCCGTGGGAAGGGCCCTGTGTGGAGTCAGCCCCATCTCACCCAGCTCCACGGGCTGCCACAGGGTTCCTCCACTGATTGTCACACGCACGGGGTTGCGGGGGAGGTTTGACTCCGCGCCGTCACCTCACCTACCAACCTCAGCGACCAGAGCAGGGAGAGGGAAGGAAACGGTGCTGAGCATGGTCCCCAGTGAACCCAGGGGCAGGGGTGCCAAGCTGCCCTTTCCTGGGACCTCCGCTGGTGCTTCCTTGGGGCTCGGAGGGGCAGACTCGAGAAGGAGGCCCAGGCACGTCTGACCACGCAGGTAGAGGGGAACTGGTGCCTGACCAGCGTGGGGGACGGCCCGCTCCACCCCAAGAGACAGAGCACACTGCATCTCTGGCACTGGCTGCTTGGTGGCGGCCAGGGTCTCGTCCTCCAGGCAGGCCTCCACCATTCCAGGCGGGGCCCCCACTCTTCCGGGGTGGGGGGCTGAGTCACTGCAGACACAGCACCCGGCCTCTCTCATGGAAGCCTGGGTCTGAGACTCAGCATCATGACCTAACAACGTGTCTCCTCTCGTTGCAACTCAAGAGAGTCTAAAACAACCATTAACTAAATACCGTAGTATTTATTAATTTTAAACTCATTTCAATCTGTGCCATTTTTGCATACATATGAAATCTGTAGCCTTAATAAGTGTCCATTTCTTCTTAGTAGATAGAGAAATCGAGGCTAGTTCAACAATGAAATATATAATGGGGGAAGGGTGCCCTTGTCTGTGATAAAACTCTTTGGTCTGTATCATTTTTTTTCTGAGTTTAAAGTAACACGAGAATTCACTCCAATGAAAAGTAAACATTGCTTTTCTCAAAAAATTTAATTGCAGAACTATTTACAAGAGGTGGACATCAGCAATACAGAGATCAAATGAGAGAGGCCTCATCAGAGGGGAGTCGATGGAGAAAACGGTGGGCACGTTTTCCTTATAATCGGCTGAGCGTGGGGAAAAAAAAGTCACGAACAAAGAGAACTCAAATAATGCAACCTGGTGGCGTCTGAAAGAAATGACCAACATTCTGATACGTTATTAACAAGAAGCAAGACGAGGCGGTGACGGACCGCGGGCCGTACGTTCCCGTCGGGTATTCTGCATGCTACTAAACAGAATTTATCAAAAGAACCATAAAAGCATGAGAGAGAGAAGTACGTAAAATAGCTGGATCCCAGTGAGGTGTAACTTTGCACAGAGGTGAATATTTGGCACTCTGCTCATCCTCGTTGATATGGTTTCATATGTATATATATTTATATATATATATATATGTGTATATATATATATTTATATACTTCTTTTTAAAACTTGAACTAAACAGCTAGTTTCCTGGTTCTGACATTCCTTGAACTTCTATAGGAGGCATTGAATTTAGTCCTTAGGCCACCCCTGGGTATTTTGGCACGTAACATGGAGGTGGGTATGTGAACTGGTCTCTAGACAGGAAGGACCTGTACAAGAGGAAAGTGGCTTAGCGATCGGAAATCTGAGTTCAAAAGTAGCCTAGGATTGTTTACTACTTGTGGGGGAAACCTTTGAATTCAGCAAACCAGTTATAAGGTGGAGGGAGGGAGACACATGCTGAGCCCTTTTACCGTGATATGGTCCTAACGCTGGGATGGCAGGGGCGGGGCGTGGGCGTGAGTTGGGGGAAAACCAAAGAATGGTGAGTGGCGTCCATAAAGGACCACAGACAGCCTCTGAGCTCCCTTCACGTGTGTTGGCCGAAGCACAGAGCACACCGTCTACTGGCAAGAGAGAGATTTGTACTTAAATTGGCACAAGAAACCGGGCCGACGTCTTTCGTCATGACCCCTCCCCCACTGAGTACGTGAAAGCTTGGACTCCCAAGCCTTTCAGGTTCGGAATAAGCACCCATGATGAAGAGTCACATAAAATCTAAGAAAGTAGGGCGGTAAGCCTCTGTTACCTTAGTTGGTGTATGTACAAAATCTTTTTAAAAAGTACTGGTGGAGTAGGTAACTAACGTTTCCTCTGCAAAGAAGTTATCTGTCACGTGTTTACACTGAAACTTGAAATAATTTCTTCTCACGCTGGATAGAAATGCGAGGGTTAGGGTTAGCGATTCATAAGGTTACGGACACGTCGCAATGTTGCAGGGATGAAAAGATGGGTGTTTCTTGGAGCGTTCCCGTGGACCACTTCTGCCTTCTCTGAAGCCTGAGCTAGAACAATCACAAAGAGTTGGAATCAGAGGGGCAGATGTCGCAAACCTTTAGCAATTTCGGTCAGTCTGTCTGATTCCATTCTGGATGTGCTCCCAAATTGTGTTCCTTCACCCCTTGAACATTGGGCTTGATAGCCATCCATGCATCTAAGATGCCGCTGACCTTAAGTAACGGCGAAGACATTGCCTAATTCTGGGCGGCATCTGGTTCTCTGAGATATTTATGAACGGACCTGACTTTTGCCAGCGTCCCACACCTGGTGGGGAGGACTGTTGGCCAGAGTGCCCTGGGCTGCATCTTGAGTGGTAATTCAGGCTTTGCCACCGGTCCGCAAGGAGCTTGGAGGACTTTGGAGCCCACATGACATTGATTTTCATAATCTGTCTGCGAGTGAGACAAGAGACAGAAGGAAACAGACGTGAAATGAAGTCTGGCTGATGTATGATTGGGAGCCAGGTTGTTCGATGGGTCAGCTAGTGATTTTCCAAAACATTGTGCGGCCACTCTCTGCTGACGGGCGTGTTGTCGGGCGTGTGGAAGGGCACCTCTCCTCCAACACTCGGTCACCTTCCCTGCGTTACTGCGACCGTCAGCACAGCACAGGGGACCCGATATAATGGACACGGGAGGGGTTTGGAGTGAAGCAATACGCCCAATGCTCCAGCCAAGCGGTTGAATGTGTTCCCACTCAGCAGCGGACCACATCCCCGATCTCTTCTGCTTGTGGTTTTCTGATCTGTTTTCAAGTTTTGGCATCCTGTATTCAACCCAAACTTTCAAAGGGTAAACAGATACAAATGAAAACAAAAGAGAACCCTCGGGAAGTTCCAAGGGCGTGTGGCTTGGAGACCACAGTCTGCAACTACCTGATTAGTGTGTTAAATTTGCAGTAAAAAAAAAAAAAAAAAAAAAAAAAGTGGTCTTGAGAAGAAAGGAGGCGTCTGGGAAAGCAGCAAGGAGTACACAGAAACGTGTCGAATTTGGCTTGAGGCGGGTTTCTGGGGGGACCAGACTCAACACTTGTTGACTTGTTGGCAGGACTGTTCTGGTTTTCAGCAGTGGGGGGTCAGACGCCGCACGCAGGTGCCCTCCCACGTGGGTACACTCAAGTGGTACATGCCACGTTCATACGCTTCCTGCTGACACCACCGAGATGTTGGGGGGCCTCTCTCACAAACAGCAGCCCAGCCACTCTGTGCAGCCTGGGGACGCGCCAGCTCCCAGGCTGACTCCAAACAGCAGCACCCGACCTCCTGCCCAGTGAAGGTTCTGGTAACACGCTGGCTGCCCTTCCCAGCAAAAACCCAACTCGGTGTGGGCTGGTGGTCCTCTGAGAGGCTCCACGGGCCACACGAGGTCCGGTCTGGCTGTCCTGGCCTTCTGGCAAAGACCACGACCCCTCTCACCCCTTCCTACTCGCCAGCAAGAGGTCTGGCCCAGAGCAGACAGCGGTTCCGACGGGTGAACACACAGTCACCACAGGAACCTTGGCCAACGGCTGCCAGATGATGACTTTCCGGAAAGTCCGTCCTGGGTGGGGTTGGGGCGGGGTGTCTGGCAGGGCTGGAAGTACGCAGCCTGGGGTCTTCTGACTGGCGTGCGGGGACCGTGTTGAGAAAGGCAAACATCTAGAAGACACAACCCCAGCGCAACGATCGTGGCCCGTACGTCTGAGTACCCCCTTCGTTGCCTTCCCGCTCTAAGTCTGGCTTCTCCACGGGAGCCGGGGGGGGGGGGAGTCCCCCCACTGGGGAGGTCACTGACTTCGTGGCTATGTCTTTGTGTTTGCTTTTTTAAACAGGGAGCCTTAGATGTGATCATTTTCTCTAACGGTACACTTTTCTATTTAATGCTAGAAGTCTTTAGTATTGATCTTGAGGTGAACACATCAACGTTTCCTTTTAAACAAAAGTGTAAATTTTTGGTATCCTACAACAGTTCCATTCTTTATCCACTGTTCTAGGGCAGTCCTACACGTTTGCGGAGAGGAAGGTGGCAACAAGCGTTACCGGTGACAACGCAGACGGTGCACGCGACGACGACAAACGAGGATGGGGGAGAGGAGTTATGTGCAAAGTGCTCTTGTTCCCAAGCGACATTCACCTGCTCGGGCTTCGTGGAACTTAAGGGTCCTGTTTATCATACTTGTGTTTTGATTTTGAAAGTTAAACTAAAGCCTTCAGCGTGGCGATGCTGCCGTGAGCAAAACGCTGTGTCAGCTCGTGTGTCAACAGTTACGCGGTGTCTTCGGGGAAGAACACTGTCCGATCTGAGCGTCTCCAGCATACGCAAAATCTCTTACTGAAACTATCTCCATAACGTGGTGAGACGGCCACACTACAGGTCTGTGGTGCGTATCTGCCAGAAGTGCCAGAAATAAGTTGGTTTGATTGACTAACACAAGTATCATAAACAGTTTTATTTTTCGTTACATGTACAATGTGTAAACATGGCTTATCTGCATTTCACGGTGGGATGTCGCCTGTGTGAGAAGTGAAAATATTGCACTGAGTCATGGTGGCAGGTGACACTGCCTGGGGGCCGGCGGCAGGCCCTGGCTGCGTGTCACATGACCTTCTTTGGGACTCGGTGGACCGGACAGGGGTTCGTACGCACCCCCCACTGTGAATCGGTGGCCACTGTCACGTTTAGCTACAGGTTAATCTCACCTAGGGGTGGTTCAGGCCAAACTTTTGGGGGATTTTAAGATAAAAATGAGTATACAAAACATAAAAAAAAAATCCAAATTCAGTGAACACTTTCATTCAAGTCAGGGTCAGAGAAGCTGGGATCTAGAATAGTTGTTGTCTAATCTTAGAATTTGTCATTAGACGTTTTGTACAAGCTGCAGGAAATGAGGTAAAATGCATCAGCGGCCAGTAGATTTACATGTGTCAGCAGGTCTGGGCGCATATGTGCATTTTACATTTCCTCTCCCTAAGGGGTCTCCACTGACTTTGCTTTTCTGTGGCTATTTCTAAAGAGCAGTTCATCTTAAATAATACATCATTTTTAAAGTCTAAAATGCCAATACTTGCAAATACATTTGTTTGTAACATAGTATAGTGAGTATAGGAAGAAGTGTCGTTACTGTATACTACTCAGGATTTAAATATTTATTTAGGTAGAAAAAATGCTTTGAATACTCTGGGGAAATAGGATTCATTTATAGAAGAATATTTCAGGGAATTTTTTTTTTTTTTTGCATTTTTCAAGGATATACATTCGTACTGATTTTTGCTTCCAAATATATTTTAAGGCTGTTTGGTAAAATATACCAGATATGAGGCTCAATTTACAGGGTTTTGTTCTTATAGGGAATTCTTAACTACTCAGCTTTAAAAAAGTAAGACTTGGAAGGCCAACATGCTTTAGTATCAACTGTGCTCCAGTGAACCCCATGCTTGGCTGGATGGAGAGTATGAGGAAAAGAAAACACTGCAGGCCGGAGCAGCACCCCCGGGGGATGACCTCACTGGATGTCCTGCTCGTGTCACCAGGCTGCAGGGGGACCTGGGGGCATGACAGTGCCCGGCAAGCTGAGGAAACAAAGTGCCAGAGGAGGTAAGCCAGGGCTGCTCCGCCAGCCGAGTACTCGGTACCTCTCCGGGCAGCGGGAAGGCCCGTGTTTGGGGAGGAAACACCTGTCCCCAGGTGCCATCCTGTTTTCACCTTGCGTTACAGTGGGGACTCTGAGTTTGGGATCCGAGGGAGAGATTTGACGGGCTCTTCCTCTGCAGATGCGTCTGGACAGGGACACAGGAAAGCGATGCTGGGATGACGGTCACCGCGTCTAAGCGTGATTGTACAAGTGGAAAGCCTTTTCATTCGAATCCTTCCTGCTTTGCTCTGGTGCCAGTCAGAATCCTGAAACCTAATTACTTTTCTCAGAGTCCACAGCTGGAAATCACCACATGTGACCTTTTTTTTTTTTTTTTTTTGTCATGTCTAAAACAGGCAAGAAATATATTCTTGACTTTAGCGATACTGCATAGGACAAAAGAATTCTGGAAAAATACAAATGTAAGCTACATTTCTTCTTTACCATTTAAGCTGAGAGATACCACTCACATTCATATTTCTTAAACTTTTTACATCACAACTGTCATTTTAAACAAGCAAACTTTTTTTTTTTAAGGATACCCTGGAAAGTCAACTGATAGAGCAGTTTGAGAATATATATACATCCATAAAAAAAAAATCACAGGTACATAAATGGGGACACTTACAGACAAGACTGTGTGTGGTAGAAGTTATGAAGGAATAAAACCTACGATGACTCTTTCATCAGAATAAGGGCGATTATTTTTCTCTTTACATGCCTGCTACAGGCCAGCCAGCCTTCTGTAAGACTCCAGCCCTTTTCATGTGTCACTCCCTTGGGTGAATGAACACTCAGCTTATTTTGGGACTGTTAGATGCTGTGCCGGAGATTTCTATCGTGTTCAGACTTGTGACCCACCCCTCCCTCCCCCCCGCCGGGGTTTCTGGAGAACTGCACGGCAGGGAGTCGGGTGGCTGGAGAGATGGCTTCTCACAAACTCTGCACAAGGACCCTGGTGACAGGGGCCGGCTAGACTTGGGGGGCAGGGGGAGGCACCCCCAGGTGACGGGGTGGGGGTCTTTCTTGCCTGCACTTCGAGCTGAAGCAGTTTCCACTGGGGTGTCTGGTGAGTGGCAAGATGCACCCGTATCTAGTTGTTAGTCTTGCCTCGAATTGTCACACGCTTTATAAAAATATAAATAACAAAAATGTGAGCTGGGCTCCATCTCGAGAGGTGTTTCCTGTGATCCTCTGAGAACAGAGCGGATCAGGGAGGTGTCCCCACGCCTAGCTGGCACAGCTGACCGTGGGTCAGACCACTGGAGGGGAGGAGGAGGGGGGGGAGGGGGATGGGGAAGGAGGAAGGGGAGGAGGAGGGAAGAGGAAGGGGGAAGGAGGGGGGGAGGGAGGAGTTGCTCTGGCCGGGGCTCGGCGCACGGCAGAAATGAACGCATTCCGGTGTGTCTATGGCACAGAGAACACAACAGGGTGTATTCGGTGGAGAAACAAGACTAAAATTAGCGGGTGGGTGAGAAACTGTACACGCATCTTGTTAAAAAGAAAAGAGGGCAAAGGTGCCCCTAGAGCCGCGTCTGGGCCTCCGGGATGTAGATCTCTATGCTGTCTGCGCGCTCCGAGGCCGAATTCTGGCGGAAGGAGGCAGCCCGCTTGGCAGCCATGAGCCGCCTCCGGGCTTCTTGACGCTGTCTGTCCGGCAGGTCCAGGGACTTTTCTCTCGTGACAGGAAATTTCCCTCTGGGGGGCTTCTTTGGTATTGGAGGGGGGACCTTTCTTTCTTCCTGAAAAGGATCACAGGTCAAAATTGGGGACATCAGAGGGGAACAGCGCCAGTCCATGGGCCTGGTCTCCGTGCAGGGTGACCGCAAACTGCCCGGGACACCACCCCAGTGCTTGACCGGCCCGGCCCCACGCCCCCAACAGTGGCCTTGCCGCCTGCCTGCTGGACACCGTGACTTCCCTCACACCCTCCAGGGCAGGGAGAGGGGCTGGGTGACGGCCTTACACGTAAGGAACCAAGTCCCGCACGGTAACATGGAACGTGTCCTTGGTCTCAGGCTTATTTTCGTGCTGTTGCTAGATTTTTGCCATCTCTGAGCATTGGCAAATATTCACAATTTCAGTTCTTGAGTATCCCAGGTATTTTGGAAGGTGTCACTTGATATCCCTGTCATGTGCTACAGACTTTTCAGCAGACTCCGGATTCTAAGGACCTTCATGGAAACCATCTTACATGGGGGAGCTGTTAGCCAAATTTCCTGTTATGGGCCTAAAACCCCTTGACATTGACTAGATGATAGATTAGATAGATAGATAGATAGATAGATACATACATACATACATACATACATATGCTGGCTGGCTGGATAGACAGATAGATATGGTGGATGGATAGATGGGTGGATGGATAGGTAGATAGACGGATAGGCAGATAGATGTGATGGATGGATGGACAGACTGACAGATTTGGTGGATGGATGCATAGGTAGATGATAGATAATAGATTAGATGATAGATAATATAGATATGATGGATGGATGGATAGATACATAGATATGTTGGATGGATGGATAGACAGATATGGATGGATGGATAGATGGATAAGCAGATATGCTGGCTGGCTGGCTGGATAAACAGATATGATGGATGGACAGATATGGATGGATGGATGGACAGATTTGGTGGATGGATGGGTAGATAATAGATTAGATAGATGATAGATACATAGATATGATGGATGGATGGATAGATATGGATGAATAGATATGGATGGATGGATAGATGGACAGATATGGATGGATGGACAGATATGGATGGATGGATAGATAAACAGATATGATGGATGGACAGAGAGATAAATAGATCTGATGGATGGACAGATATGGATGGATGGATGGACAGATTTGGTGGATGGATGGATAGGTAGATGATAGATAATAGACTAGATAGATAGATAATAGATATATAGATATGATGGATGGACAGTAGATAATAGATATGGTGGATGGATGGACAGACAGATTTTTCACCTGCTTGGTAAAAACATGCAAGTAATTACTTCTGACCTTTAGCTCATATTCTTAAATAAGTCACAAAAGTAGTTGTAGGCCTTTTCCAGAAGGCTAAATCACACAGTTCTGCAGCAGATATATAATGTTATATTGTGTCTTTACTGTTTTGGTGAAAGGTCTGTGTCCCCAACCCTGCCCTGTTATTGAACGTGCATCCTAACTAGCAAAGCTGGACCCAACATGGACTGCCCTTCCCAGCGGGTGATGCTGGCAGGGCCCTGCATAGCCGACTACCTCCTTCCCAGGGAAGGATGCCTAGCAGAAGGCGCTGGAACCTTTCCTTTCCTGGGCAGGGATCCAGTTGTTGGGGGAAAACCGCACCCCTGTGTCTCCCTTCAGCCTCTGCAAACATGCAAATGGGCCAGACGTGCTAGGACATTGTGGGGAAGGCACAGCTTGGGCAGACACGTGTGGCAGAACCCCACCCACTGGTTTTGGCAGGAAGGTTGTTTTGGTGTCTGACACTTTATTCCCATGACTTATTTTTAAATGACTTGGCCAGAAGCAACGACTTCTTACTCTTTGGCAGGCATCCACAACAGTAGGGGAATGGGTTTGTTAAAGATTTCATTCAGCTCTTTCAAAAGCTAGTTCCTAAGTTAAGCACATGACTGTATCTACCTATTCTTTTCTCTTTAATTGGTAGCCCCTGAAGTGTGGGGCTGTAAGAAATACACAGGGGCAATTCTTGTGGGAGTCTCCTGTTTAAAGGGACTCCTGGCCTCCAGGTGTCCTGTGGTAGGAGAGGGTTGACCAGGTGGCCTTGCGGATCGACAGGGTAGAGTGGCTCCTAAGCACACGGCCTGGGGCCTCAGTGGTGTGAAAGAGCAGTTCATGTCTGCAGTGGGGTGTATACCCTCGGCAAGTGGATGGATAGATGGATGGATAGATCGTGTATACCCTCAGCAAAAGGCTGTCTTAATTTTGAGGACCATTCTCTCTGCATACCTTAGGTAGAAGGGGTTGTATTAGTTGTCAATTACTGAAGAATGAAAAATAGGAGGGATCGTCGCAGGGCTCTGGGATGGTTAAATGGGTTCTATTTTTAGTATTTTATTAGAATGGCATTTTCATTGGCGATCTTAGGATCTCCTTCACTACAAAACCAGACCATAGATAGGACTTGCTAATGTACCATTTGTGGCTTACAGACAGCCTACGCCTTCCCACTCCCCTCTGCCCCGTCGTCTAGTAAAGAGGGGGTGTGACAGTCATCTGCAGTGGCATCTATGACATCGAGCCCAGAACTCCACCGACACAGTCAGTGGCACCTTTGGAGGAAGATTGAGGATGGCAGTGATGGCTTTTGTTCTAAATCTCTATGTAGACATCCTCCGCTATATAGTAACACCACTGTCCTAAAGTGTGTTGGATTAATTTCATCATTTTATTTGAATTGATAATGTCTACCTAGAAACTCAGATTATGATTACTTAGAGCGTCTTTCAAATGTGTTAGGAAATCAATGTATTTGTTGCTGATTCGGACCTACCTGTTACCCTACTATGGATGGCATCTGAAGGGGAGAAAGATCACAGGCTCAAATTTAATGGAACCTTTCAGCCTGTTTAAGGGCGAAGGCTGACAGATCTACAGGACATCTAAGTAGAGCCCACAGTGTGTCTTCATCTTCCACTGGAGATAAACCACCAGAAAGTACCGATCTGAATCGGTAGTTGTTGTAACCAGACCTCACGCCTTCCTTGTGGAGAATCATTTCTATATAATCCAAACACAGGTTTGATGAAGGCACAGGGTAGGTCCCTATAAGGAATGAGACTCTTCGTCTCCATGTGATTTTCCGTTCGAGTCCCAGAGATACGGCAGAAGGACCTGTTACCTGTACCCCCCGCCGGCAGCGTTCGTCCCACGTCAGCTTATCGCCGGCTCCGCGTGCAAGCATCTGCACACCTGATCGTGCGTTGCCGACAGGAGACCATGTGGCATGACACAAAGGAGCACCTGCCGCGTTAGGGTTAGGCTCCGGGGGCCCGCGGGGAGCAGCACGTGGGGGGCGCGCGGCCCGGGCAGGGTTACCTTTCTCTCCGGAGACTCTATTATCTTCCAGTCTTTGAGCTTCAGCTGGTGCAGCTCGTCGAACTTCATGCTGACGTCCTCGACGGAGAGCTGCAGCATGTCCCAGTAGCCCGCCAGGTCCTGGGACGTGGGTCTCGGCATGGCGCTGGGGTCCTGAGAACACACGGGCAGAACTCAGAGCCATGAACACCCCCAGCTGGCCCAGGGCTCGGGGGGTGGGGGCCCCGCTCCTTCCTGCAGATGCTTTTCAAGGAACCAGATTGGGGGGAAGCCTGAAAAATTCATGCTCTGACAAACATTCCATAAGGCCCACGAAGGGCCGCCGACAGTTAACGCAAGCATTTGCCGACGGTTAGAGAATGTGCAAAGGCTGCATGATGAGTGACTCCAACTCTGTGACAGTCTGGAAAAGACACTGTGGGGACAGCAAAAAGATCAGTGGTTGCCAGAGGTCCAGGCGGGGGGACGGATGGACAGAGCATAGGACTCTTAGGGCAGTGAAACCACCCTGCAGAATTCCATGATAGTGGCTACATGTCACTATACGTGCGCCCAAACCCAGACCACGCATGACAGCAGAAGTGCCCTGATGTGGACCCCGGATGCTGGGTGATGACGCGTGTCGACACGGGGTCACAGATCGTGTGAAATGCACTTGCTGTTGGGATGTTGATGGTGCGTGTGGTGCCACAGGGTGGGTGGGAACTCTGTACCTTCCCCTCAATTTTGCCACAAGCCTACAACTGCTCCGAAAACATAAAGTCTGTTAAAGAAAATACACTTGGTGCATTCACTCACTGTTTTGTTTTGAAGAGGCTTTCTTAGACCTTGAAAACGGTGGCAAATATTACAGTTTTCAAATGCTTGGCCATTCCTAAAAGCAATAGGGCTGCTGTGGTTTCCGTCTCCCTGTGGGCTGTTCTGCAGCCAGGTGCCTGGGACAGGGACAGGGACAGGGAGGTGGCCATGAGCTTGGGCTTGGAGCCATGTCTGTTTCTGTTCATTCCAATGCCATGTATTTTTATTTATTTTTATTTTTTTTATGTTTGTTTATTTCTGAAAGAGAGAGTGAGCAGGGGAGGGGCAGAGAGAGAGGGAGACACAGAATCTGAAACCGGCTCCAGGCTCTGAGCTGTCAGCGCAGAGCCCGACCTGGGGATCCAACCCACGAACTGAGATCACGACCTGAGCCCAAGTCCGACGCTCAACCAATAGAGCACCCCAGGCGCACCCCCCGCCCCCGTGCATTTACTTTGCTCCCATGTAGAGGGAGGATGACTTTTATGAAGTCAATTTTACGAAGGTACAGAAAGCTCGCCGGACTGGTCCCTGAGCTTAGAAGAGCAGACAATGCCACGGAGCCACAAACTGGCAGTCCGTGAGCTGCGTGTGGCCCAGAGACCTGCTCTGCTCCACACACACGGTGCCCCGCACGCACACGGTTTCAGTGTGTTGCCTATGGTTAAAATCAGGTGACTTCCCAAGGTCCGAGGGCACCTGCCCAGCCCCTTCCCGCACCACCTGTGGCTGGCGAGGGACCGCAGCCCTGGGTCAGACTCTACCTGCCTGGGTCTGCATCCCTGGGGGTGAGCGAATGGGCTTTTCTACGTGTGGTTCCTTTGATGCAGTGTGAGGCCATCTCAGATTAAACAGAGACATTTCTGTGAATTCGCTTAAAACGTGCAGCTTTCAGCCCACTCCGTTGCTCACGTTAAGCACAACGTGGACTTGTGTTTGGTTTGTTTCAACTCGCTTTAAACCGCGGCTTAGTCCACCGGGGCCGCTAGATGAGCCCCAGGGACTGGGCGTTTGCTGCTGGCAGCTCTGGAGGCTGGCCTCACGGCCACGTGCCGGTGGGGGCGCGTTCTGGGGGGCCACTCCTCCAGCTGGGGGACTCTGGCTGTGTCCTCATGGGGAGGAAGCGGCTGGGGGCTCCCCTGGGTCTCTCTTACAGGGACCCTGACCCCATTTGCCAGGACTCGGCCAGAGGCACCACCTCCTAATGCCATCACGTTGGGGGGTGGAGGGCCGACGTGGTTTTTGGGGGGGGGGGACGCACACATGCAGTGGTTTGACATCCACCTCAAAACGATCACTTTGGGGCCCAATCCCACCTGCCGCGTGCGACCAGCCGGTGGCCTGTGCTGAGCGAAGGCCAGAGGGAAGAGAGTCGCTGCCCCCAGAGGATCCGTGTCCTCTATTCTGTTTCGGGGGGTGGCTCCATCTGGTCCACTAGGCCGTCGGATCCCGGGGTATGTTTATGAAATTGTTTCTAAACGTCAGCGGTGAGTGCCGCCCCTCCCCCAGCAAAGTGACACAGTGACATCCCTGGGGAATCACTGCCACTGAGAGTTCGCAAGACTTGCTGGCCCGGCCATCGGAGGTCCCCGTGACATGGGCGCTGCTCGTCCCAGGCTCTGGGGCAGTGTCCTGGGAAGGGCTCCAAGGGCTGGGGAGCCCTGGGGGGGCACGGGGGTGGTGGCACTGGCTCCGAGTAGGTGTGAGTGGCACTCAGACCTGGCGGTGCGGTGCGGTGGGCCCAGGTGGCCCGTGTGCGCCCGCAGGTTCACGGGCAGATCCTCCCATCACTCTTTGCATCCTTGTTACCCCGTGAGGACTCATAGGTCCTTGCCTTGCGTTCGGTCCACCCGAAACATCTGGATAGGAGCCAGCAGGTTCTCTAGGGTCTTCCCTTTGACTTTGAACTGGTTGGGCTGCACCTGAACCTCCCAGCAGCTGCCAAAGCTTCTCTGAGCTGCCAGCACACATACCTGCTTCATCCCAGCACCTCCCTCTGGTCTCAGACACCCCGGCCCCCACTCGCTCCAGCACCTACCAGGGGCTCAGACACCCTCCCCCCACACTTCAGCACCTCCCTCCAGTCTCAGACACCCCCCCCCAATTCTCTCCAGCACCTCTCTGGTCTCAGACACACCCCCCCCCACTCTTCACTACAGCACCTCCCTCCAGTCTCAGACACCCCCCCCAATTCTCTCCAGCACCTCTCTGGTCTCAGACACACCCCCCCCACTCTTCACTCCAGCACCTCCCTCCAGTCTCAGACACGCCCCCCCCCCCACTTCACTCCAGCACCTCCCTCCAGTCTCAGACACCCCCCCCAATTCTCTCCAGCACCTCTCTGGTCTCAGACACACCCCCCCACTCTTCACTCCAGCACCTCCCTCCAGTCTCAGACACGCCCCCCCCCCCCCACTTCACTCCAGCACCTCCCTCCAGTCTCAGACACACCCCCACCAGTTCTCTCCAGCACCTCTCTGGTCTCAGACACACCCCCCCCACTCTTCACTCCAGCACCTCCCTCCAGTCTCAGACACGCCCCCTCTTCAGTCCAGCACCCCCCTCTGGGCTCAGACACCCCACCCCCCTCACTCCAGCACCTCCCTCGGGTCTCAGACACCCCCCCCTTCACTCTAACACCTCCCTCCAGTCTCAGACACACCCCCACCAGTTCTCTCCAGCACCTCCCTCCAGTCTCAGACACCCCCCCTCTTCAGTCCAGCACCTCCCTCGGGTCTCAGACACCCCCCCCTCTTCACTCTAACACCTCCCTCCAGTCTCAGACACTCCCCCCCCCCACTTCACTCCAGCACCTCCCTCTGGTCTCAGACACCCCAACCCTTCCTCCAGTACCTCCCTCCGGTCTCAGACACCCCCCCCCCCCTCCAGCACCTCCCTCTGGTCTCACACATCCCCCCACTCTTTACTCCAGCACTCCCTCCAGTCTCAGACATCCCCCCTCTTCAGTCCAGCACCTCCCTCTGGGCTCAGACACACCCCCTCCAATTCTCTCCAGCACCTCCCTCCAGTCTCAAACACTCCCCCCCCCCCCACTTCATTCCAGCACCTCCCTCTGGTCTCTGACACCCTGCCCACCCCACTTTGCTCCAGCACCTCCCTCTGGTCTCAGACACTCTGCCCCCTTCACTCCAGCACCTCCCTCCGGTTTCAGACACTCCCCCCACCACTTCGCTCCAGCACCTCCCTCCGGTCTCAGACACCCCCAACCTACTTCTCTCCAGCACCTCCCTCCAGTCTCAGATACCCCCCTCCACTCGCTCTAGCACCTCCCTCTGGTCTCAGACACTCCCCCACCTCTTCAGCACCTCCCTCTGGTCTCGGACACCCCCCCACCCCACTTGGCTCCAGCACCTCCCTCCGGTCTCAGACACCCCCACACCCCACTTCGCTCCAGCACCTCCCTCCGGTCTCAGACACCCCCAACCTACTTCTCTCCAGCACCTCCCTCCAGTCTCAGATACCCCCCTCCACTCGCTCTAGCACCTCCCTCTGGTCTCAGACACCCCCCCACCCCACTTCACTCCAGTACCTCCCTCTGGTCTCAGACAACCCGCCCCCCCAATTCTCTCCAGCACCTCCTTGTGGCCTCAGACACCCCCCCCCCCCACTTCACTCCATCACCTCCCTCCGGTCTCAGACACTCCCCGCCAACTTCACTCCAGCACCTCCCTCTGGTCTCAGACACCCCGCTCCCCCCACCCCACTTTGCCTCAGCACCTCCCTCTGGCTGGTCTCAGACTCCCCCGCCCCCCGTTTCCCCCCCCCTCCGCTGAAACAAAGCCTGCAGATATTTGTTGTGCTTTTGTCCAGTTCTAGATAGATGCCAAAGAAAAGAAAGCGCAACACCACATATTTCGAAAGGATTATTCTCTTACAGTTGGGATAAAGTGCCATCTGACACATGTAGGAAGCATCAAAAATATTAGGATGGGTCATTTAAAAATCCAACGTCAGCTGCTTCTGGGAGTGAGGACACGGGCATTGTATAAGCTTGAACAAAATCTGTACGTTTTTACTGCATGTGGCGGGTGCTTTAGATAAGGGGTTCCTAAAGATCGTGACCACCGGTGCTTAACCCGACTCAGTGTGACAGAGGGTAGGGAGCCCTGCAGCGGCCTACATCCACTCCTTCAGGGACAGTAGTCAAAGAGGTATGACACAGGAGGCAGGAGCACACTTGCTCAACATGGTAACTGAGCGTCTCACGGCTCTATGTTCCTTCCAAGGAGCCCTAAACCATTCTGTTCCCCCATTTTTTTAAATTAAAAAATGTTTATTTTTGAGAGAGAGAGCACGAGCTGGGGAGGGGCAGAGAGAATCATGCAGGTGCCTCCTTCTGCCAGCACAGAGCCCGACTCAGGACTCAAACTCACAAACCTGGAGATCATGACCCGAGCCGAAATCAAGAGTCGGATGCTCACCCAACTGAGCCCCAGGCGCCCCTGTGTCCCCCTTTTTAAGTGATGGTTATAATTTCATGTCACCGGCGACATGGTGGTCACTTTACACATTTTGTGCTGAACTTCAATGGGGTTAACTGGAAAATACTAGAGAAAACGTACTTTTTAACGACCCTACTTAAAAGGGATGATTTGGCAGCTCTAGTGCTATGCTTCCTCTGATGTGTAAGAACATTCTGTAAATTCACGTCTTGTTGCAATTAAAAAACAAAACAAAACAAAGTCAAATCACCAAGCACCATGGTTACCACGGGCCTAGGACAGACTTGCATTTTTTTAAGGTTTACTTATTTATCGTATGTGTGTGTGAGAGAGAGAGAGAGAGAGAGAGAGAGAGAGAGAGAGAGTGAGAGAGAGAGAGAGAGAGAGAGAGAGAGAGAGAGAGACTGTAAGGGGGAAGGACATATTGAGAATTGCAAGCAGGCTCTGCACCATTAGGGCAGAGCCCGACAGGGGACTCGAACTTGGGAACCGTGAGATCACGACCTGAGCCGAAATCAAGAGTCAGACACTTAACCGCCTGAGCCACCCAGGTGCCCCCAGACCTACTTGTATTTTAAGGAACTGTTTGCTCTGAAAATGAATGCATGCATTTATAAAAGAGCCTATACAGTAATGTGAATACTCTTTAGTTATTTCTAGAAGTGATATTAAGCAGATGCTTCGTTTAGTCACAAAGGAAAGTGTGTGTGTGTCTGTTTACACAGAGATGCGGCAAATATGCACACCTAAGTATTTACAAACATATGCCCAGGCTTTCCTTCTCTTTGATTCCCAGGAAGATCAGAGCCAAGTTTTAATGCCAACTGTGTCACCCGGTGCATTCATTTCGCTGCTACGGAACATGCAGCCCAATTACCGTACAATCCCTGCTGAATCTCTTTAACTGCAGCCGTTTCTGCCTGAGTCAAGCCGCCTCCCACCACGGCCTGCATCGGTGACACCTGGGTGACACCTGCCGTCACACCTGCTCACCTCCCACCTGCCTCGTAAGCCTGGAGGGGGATGGCCCGGAGCTGCGCCAGTGTCCTACAGGTCGGGGGCTGTCTTTCCGCAACCCCCTCCCTGGCCCCCGCGCTGTGGCCCCCTCTCTGGGCTGCACCACAGTGACTCCCATTCACTCACTGGGCTGCAAACTCACAGAACGTGAGACGGCCACTGAGCATGCCCTGAGGAACCGGGTTACCTGGGGGTCTGCTCACCATGTTCTGTTGGCACAGCCAATAGAACTGCTGGAATTTCTGGGACATCAGAAGCTGTGCACTCCCCACGGCACTCCGGATCTTCCCGAGAACTGTGAACCAGAAGAAAACCAGCTTGAGACCCGGTCAGTTGAAAAACAGAAGCAGAAGCATTACACAAAGGGAGTAAACTCCAAAAGGTGGGAGCCGCTCCTTCTTTTCCGGAAGATTAAAACCTTGAATTTATTGTGCAGAATATGTCCACTGATGGAAGTTCTTTTCCAATCTGTTCCGTTTCTTTTTTTTTCCTTTTTAAAAAATGCTTATTTATTGGGGCACCTGGGTGGCTCAGTTGGTTAAGCACCTGACTCTTGCTTTCGGCTCAGGTCATGATCTCACGGTTCATGAATTTGAGCCCCGTGTCAGGCTCTGTGCTGGTGTGGAGCCTGCGTAGGATTCTCTCTCCCTCTCTCTCTGTCCCTCCCCTGCTTGCTCTCTCACTTTGCACAATAAATAGAGTGAGAGAGCAAGCAGGGGAGGGACAGACGGAGGGAGAGAATCCCAAGCAGGCTCTGTGCTGTCAGCGCAGAGCCTGACACGGGGCTCGATCCCACAACCTTGGGATCATGACCTGGGGTGAAATCAAGAGTCTGACGCTCACCCGACTGAGCTACCCAGGCGCCCTGGCCTGCCCCTTTTCTGATTTTTGAGGGAAACTCAAGGAATACTACATAGTATCAACGATTAGGAGATGACTCTTCAGTGTTAGGAAGAACTCACTTTGGAAAGGCGGTCTATACTGCAGGAGGTTTTCCTGTTTGTGGCATCAGGACACTTTTATCACGATGCTCACATGAGCTAGAAGATGAGGCAGAAGGATGAATACAAAGACGTTAAGTAGTTATTTTTTACGGATGCCTGAAGATGAAGGTGTTAATTCCCAATTTCTAGAAAATCACAGTGACATCAGTTATCGCATTCAAGTCCCGCAAACAGTGTTTCGGGACTGCTGGTGGCCCTGGGGCGGTGCTCTGAGAGCATCTCCCACAGGAACGCAGGGGACGTGATGGTCTCCCTGCCTCGTGCTCGGTCCATGGCTCCCGCCACTGGCCGCCACCTGTCACCACAACAGGCTCACATCACGGACGTCCGTGGTGATGATGTGCCTCCCACTCCTGCGCGCCCACTGCGATGTGGCCTGAAGTTGACAAATGATTTCTAAGTTGTGGGACTTGAATTAATCAAACGGCACTTTGTAAAAAGGTAAGTGATAATGGTTTTGTCAACGGAAAGGACTCCTGTTAGCAAAGGGCAGGAGCGACCACTTGGGATGGACAGTCGGCAAACAAAAGACTTGGTGAGTGAAACGCGGGGGCCCTGCCGCAGTCCCGTAACCTCCAGGCGCCTCGCCGGCCTGCCCCCCGCTCTCACACCCAGTCCATGTAGGTGGCAGCACCATCAAGATTTTGGAGATAATAGCTGTGCTAGATCCCAACTCGCAGGCCTCTCAACAGCACGTAGGAGCCTGCTGGAACACGTTTCCCGCTGCTGGGCCTGGGCCCGGGGACCTCTACATTTCGTTTGCCTGGGAGACGAAAGAGAAGTTATTCCCTCGGTTTATACGGATCCACCCGTCTGGGCCGGAGCAGATCGTTCCCTCCCTCTGGCTTTTGTCGTCTCTCTGGCTCTCTCGCAGACTCACAGGACACGGGCAGCGAGGGGCCAACCAAGGCATCTCCTTGGGCTTTGAAGGGGAAGACAGTGGTGGGAGCTTATATTCGCTGACGGCAGGTGGCTAGGGAAGGGGGTGTTTCGCCTTAGCCGGAGATTTGCCCATCAGGGAAGAGGAGGAAAGACACCCCCCCTCCCACATGTATTTATGCAGATTTATCTGCATCAGGACATTTCTGTGCTGGAGGTTTGTCTAAAGAAGAGGGGACCAGCGCTCCAGCCCACGGTGTTGTCCCGACTCAGCTCCTCAGGGGCACCCGGGGTCCCTCGGGCACGCTCCACCATCGGGGCCTCGCAAGTGTCCACAGAGGCGGAAACTGAGGTCCGCGTTCCCGCACAGTTTCCCAAACGGTAGTGATTGTAACAGGTGCTTCCAAACCAGCGGCTGTGAGACTCACTCAGTGCGCGCTAGAGACAGGCATTGAAGATTCTGACACCCCGACAGCCAGGCCGCACAGGTGCCGTGTCCCCTTCCCTCGGGCTTGCTCTGGAGGAGACAGTCACAGACCAGAGTTGGGAAGGGCCTCAGTGCCCATGTGACGAAATGCCGTGAGGCTGTGGACACAGATGTCCCACAAGTAAACCCACGGACATGCCCGGGACACGTTGCAGTGTGTGGGTCAGTCAGCTTCGGGCAGTCGGCGAAGCACAGGGTCCATCTGCTGAAGCACGAGGACCGGGTGTCCTGCACAGCGCGTTCCGACAGTGACTTTCTCTGGGGAAACGCTGTCTAATTAGATTTGCCTGACTTTCTCATCTGTGTACAAGGAACTCAGATTGCCGACCGCCGCTCCCCAGGGTTTTGTTGTTAACGATCTCACACATACAGAAGATCTAAAGAAAAGCATCCGCATCACTTAGAGTCAGCGAGTAACAGTTTGTCACGTGCCTACGTTTGCTTTTCTGAGCCATCTGACAATAAGCCATAGCCCGCCTGTCACCTGCCATCGCCCTGGGCAACCACACTCTCCTTATCCTTCCTAAAGAGTGAGTAATTCCCTCACACAACTAATTCTGCACTGTTTCCAGAATTTTTTTCTTAAGCAGGCTCCACGTCCAGCATGGAGCCCAACAGGGGGCCTGAACTCATGACCCCGAGATCAAGACCTGAGCTGAGATCAAGAGTCGGACACCTAACTGGCTGAGCCACCCAGGTGCCCTTGCTTCTAGGATATTAAAGAGGAGTTTAACACATGGGACTTCCCATAGAAGCGAATACATTGGATAACACTTTGGCCTCCCTTCAGACTTAAAAGTATCATCATGCGTCTTGCTACCTGGGCCCACCCGTCTTCTGCAAATCCATTTCCAAGAGGGGCTTGCCCACTTCCAAGGTGGGTGCCCACACCCACCTCCTTGACCTGATCTGCCAGGCAGCACGGGAGGAGGAAGCTGGCACCAGGGAGGGGAGGGCGCCCGGGTTCAGGACTGAGTGCCCTGGGGATAGGTTGGGGGGGGCGGGTAGGCAGGTGTGGGACAAGGCAGGACACAGTGTCTCCCGGGAGGGGTGAGAGCACCCATTCACAGTTGGATCCCCCAAACTGAACATGTCTCTCTGGCTCTGGTCTCACCGCCACCGAGTGGAGGAATGATCTTGAAATGTTGAAGTTCCACCTGTGAACCCCTATCACCTGCAGGACCGATGAGAACATTTAAAGAGACTTGTTTTGAGTGAGCTGTGGCTGCAGGAATAGAAAGAAGCGGTGGGTCTGTGTGGTTTCCTGCACTCACGGCTCCCTCGGTGGCTAATTACAAGTCAATCCGTTTCACACAATTTCAAGTTTTAATTCCCAGCTTTCACGGTCTTCTTAAAACGTGATTCAACAGAAGTATTAACATAAAGCACTTCACTGTAGAATCTTTAGCACATCGTGGAGAGATGGGGTCATACCTTGGTGCTGGTTTAGTGTAGTGAAGAGATATTATAAAGGGCGTACGTGGATTCTTGCTCGGGAGAGTTGGCGGACGTCAAAGAGCAGCTCGCGACGTGACTGCTAACGTGCTCACGGCAGGAGCGCCGGGCGCTTCAGTGGGCCGATGCTCTCTATCCGGTGCCTTTAATGCAAATAGCTTCCCATACGGCAATGAAATTGAAGTGAAAAATTCAATTTATTCTCTTCCTCTGTCCTTCCCTGATGTTGTCCTAGTTTGGACACTTTCAAGAGCTACCGATAAGGGCTAATGCTCATCAGAATGCAAATTTACAGAGAACCTTGTATGACGGTTGCCTCTGACGTGCATGGAAATGTGATGAACTTGCTTGCTCCCGTTAAGTTACTTTTCACGTGTCTACTACAATTTCCAATTCTTGCAAATTTTGGTATGACATGCCAGCAGAACATTCACATGAGCCTTTTCTTTCAAAATTTGAGGTGGGTTTTTGTAGAATTTGCAGGTAGTTTGAAATGATCATTTGAATATTTCTTCCTCCCTGGTCTCTGGGATCTTCCATGACTGAGGTTGTAGAGTGGGTGTAGGAAAATCACTGCCCCCACAGGTGTGTCCCCCTGTAAGGTCTCAGCGTTACTGTTTTCATATTTATCGAGCACACATTTCTGGGGTTTTTTTTTTTGAAATCATATACTTAGTATTTAAAAGTTGTTTAAAGAACAAATTGATGAATGGAAAAGTATAATCTCCAGATTAACGGTAGATCACAGTCAACTCTAAAATCTAGCATCATTCTCCGTGGATTTGAAAACAAGATTTTTCTTTTTTCTTTTTTTTTTTAAATATAATTTATTGTCGGGATGCCTGGGTGGCTCTGTTGGTTCAGTGTCTGACTTCGGCTCAGGTCATGATCTCACAGTTGGTGGGTTTGAGCCCCAGGTCGGGCTCTGTGCTGACAGCTCGGAGCCCAGAGCCTGCTTCAGGTTCTGTCTTCCCCACTCTGCCCCTCCCCTGCTTGCAGTCTGCCTCTCTCTCTCTCTCTCTCTCTCTGTCTCTCAAAAATAAGAATTAAAAAATATATATACCTTATTGTCAAGTTAGCTAACATGCAGTGTATACAGTGTGTTCTTGGCTTCAGAGGTACATTCCCATGATTCATTGCTTTGGAGCGCACGTTTCGTGTCCATCCAGTTTCACGTGGCTGTGTGGCGCCTGGGATGTGTGGGACCTCCCTGTAGGCGCCTGCCCTTGGCAGCAAGGACCTGGACACCGGTCAGAAGGCCGGGAGCAGTGGCTATCCACCGAGCTGTATGGTGGGCAGGTCCCCAAGGTGCGCGTGGCATCTGCCCCCCTCAGGGCCATCTCCCTTATAGCTGATACTTGTCTGTTCTCTACTCTGTGGCTGTGCGGCGTCCAGGCAAACTGCGGACTGCAGGGCCCATGTCTTCCTCAGCCCCGTGTCGTGCTCTCGTGGGGTAGCTCTGAGCAATCTCTCTTCTTCCCTCTGCCCGCCACACAGTCTATGAGCCAGGCATCGTCCCATCCAGGGATCACGGCCGGAGTCTCGGGGGTTACCCCCCGTCTTCTGGGTGGAAAGCAGGTCCTCGAATGAGGAAATCGCTGAAGCCCCACCCGCAGCCCCGGGAATCTGTGCCTCCACACATCTGACCCAGCAGTGTTTAGATTATCAGCTAATTGGGCAGAGTTGTTTTGGGCAAGAGAACCTGTCAACACCTGTCCGAAGACCCTACCGTTGAGTCCCTCATGTGGCCCATGTCTCTGTGGACCTACTGAATGAAACTTGGTAGCTTTGGAACAATTGCTTTTATTCAAGAAAAACACCTTATTTGCTTTGTTTCACTTTATGCCATTTACCCGTTGGGCTTAACGTAACGGATACAAAAGTCCCCAAACGCTAGCACAGGAATGGTTTACATTCCCTCCGGAACGTATCTTTGAATGATTTAACAACAGGAAGCCTGCCTGAACACGACTTAACTAAACCAGTATTTATTTGGGCTCATGATACGTTTTATTAATCATAGAGGGCTGAACGGATCTAACTTCGCTCAATCGGTTCAGTGAGCTGTGATTATAAAATTACAGTTTTGGGAAGAAATTATTTCGTGTGATGGAAATTTCAATATTTGGAGCTCAGAGTTCTGGCTTAATGAACCACTTAACCTAATCGTTACTTTTTAAAGGGCGCCATCAGCAATAACCCTATACTTGTTCTTCAAATCAGGGCAAGAACCACAGGTTATCTTTCCTGTTACAAATTATTAGGGAAATATCTAAACGTGACTAATAGGGTGCTAGTTTTAGGTGCAAAGTGTACAGAGGAGACACATAATAAATGTGTCCTCTTTGTCCACAAGAAGATCAAGGCATCTGGGCAACTTCAGTAAAGAAGTTAAGAAAACCACAAGAAGCAGATCCAGTGGATCTGTTCTCTGTTCTCTGCGTCCAAGTCCCGCAGCAGAGCAGTCATCTTAAGTCATTACAGAGTCCTGGGAAAACCGCACACAACCCACATCGGTAGACGGTATCTATAGAAGGGGGAGCGCCCAGGGCACTCCCAGCCCCTAAGTGCCACCGAGGACCTGGAACTCTAGAGGATCCAGAACTCTAGAGCATTCTAGATGCCATGGTCTTACGAGGTGCGAGGGGGAGTGGGACTGTCCCTGTTTATGAAGACTGCTCCTCTCTTCCCCCGCTCCGTCCCCTTTCTTTGTCTCCCCTGCAGAGCACATAGGGCTGGGTGCTGCTGGGGGATAATAAACGTATCAGACATGATCACTGCAGCAGGGCGCCGAAGGCCTCCCATGACAGCAGACGGACAGAGCTTTGGGAAAACACAGGGACTGTCCTATCCTCCAAGAAGAAACACTCGTCCCAGGGTGTGGAGGTGACAGAGCAAAGGGGCTCCTTCCTGCAGGCAGGTGCACGGTCCGCGTCAAAGCAAAGGTCTTCTTACAGAGTCTTGGGACAGGGGCTCCTGTGCCATCGCCCTCCCTCTGCCCCCTCTGCTGCTCAGCCAAATCCAACTCCCCCTCGAGGCCCTGCACCATGCCACCTTCTCCATGAAGCATCTTGGAATCTCTCCCCTCGACAGCATCTTATACCTCTGAGTTTCTGACGTACCTGCCTGCCTGTCTCCTACTACACGTGATGTTTCCCCCTCGCGATAGTCTTGTCCTGGTCTCACTTCTCCATCCGAGGTAACTGCAGTCTGGGTCTACACTGTACCCTGGTCACTCTCCACTAGCCTTCGTTCTGTGCGGTGGTGCCTGGCTCACGGCACGTATCCGGTAAATATCCGTAGGATGTTTATGTTAACAACACAGTCCAAGAAGGCCCCAGAGGTTCAAAGGCTTTAAAAAAGGTGTTTAGGAAACGCAATTGAAGGGCAGCAGAAAGTCACCTTCCACCATAGTTTGCTGGAGAATGTGCTCTCCAACCGAAATTTAAATATTTTGTATCCCGAGATGATGTAATCTTATAGTTGATTCGGGTCATTGCAGGCCATCAAACTGACTTTCGTATATGGTGCCCTTATGGCACTCTTCCCAGAATTTTCTGGAATGTCTCCTATGACAAGACAGTCATGACTTATTGCGATGCTGTTTCGGTGCTGAAGCCTTTTTTAACTGTCGGATCTTTCGTGTTTAGTTTGAGAAAGAACTTGTGCCCTTTTTTCTTTGCTCTCTTAATCTCCAGTGGCTTATTAAGGATACCCCAGGTCTGTATTTTATCAGCTCAGGAGTTCTCTCTGAGGATAAATGGGTGTCCCGGCCAAAACGGACCAGAATGAAGCAAATGGCCAAGGATGGGACTCAGCACTTTATAAGACACAGAAGAAGGTGATCCCCAAGAACACAGATGGGAAGGACGCAATGTAGGGAGGAAGTTTCCAGTAAAAGAATCTCGTGATTTAAGAAATTCAGACAGCACAGCCAGCCCTGAAACACAGCTCTTGACGGGAGATGCCCTGACTCTGACACCTCATTCCACCTCTTTACTCTGTGGGACCTGGGGAAAGAGAGTGACCCCGAGCCTTGGTTTACTTTGATAATGGAGACGATGCTCTCTACCCACCACCCACGGCGAGACCTTGACGAGGTACGTGAAGAACTTAGCGTAAGATCTGGCACAGGATACATGCTCGTACGTGCTCGTACGCCTTCGTATGTGCTGGCTTAGAGATTTCTTCCTTTAAAAAATACCCGTTTGAAAGCTGATTCTTGGAAAATGATGACTGGGTTAAAAGGACACATGAAATATGGGAAATTCGGATAAGGGAGCTCTTGTGCTGGACCACCTTACACACATCAGTGGCTGGCGACCCTCGTTGCTCTGCACACAAAGGGAAGCCAGAACTTCTAGGGTGTGTCCTGAGGGTGCAGATTCGGAAGATGACAGGATAAAATTGGCGGACACTCTGTGGAGCTAAGACTGACCGCTATTACCGCTGCGTCTTCCTCCCGTCTCCTCCTCCGCGGTGATCCGCTGCGGAGCCACGGGATGGGGGACGTGCATCCCGACTGACCACCCGGCAGGTCTGCGCGCCCCAGGCCCTGCAAGAACTCACGCCGAGCACGCACACACAGTGGGGACGGCAGCCCGGCCCCGATTTCCCACCAACGCACACAATTTAGTTTTCCTGTGTCTTGTCTTTGGGAGAACGATTGTAAGTCCCTGTGACGAGAAAAACAATTTTGCCAAGCCGACGCACATACCGACGAGTGAGAACAACGTGCAGGAAGTAAGCGAGTTTTCAGTACCACAATTGTGAGCAAGCCCTCCACTGAATGTGCCCCAAGCAGACAACAGATTGGGACAAACGGATGGGGACGGTGCGAGACACCAGCGGCCAGAGCCGGCCAGGGAGCAGGTTCAAATGGCTCACCCTGGCAATGCTTCCTCCAAAATACTCAGGGTCTGATGGCGGCCCAGGTAAACAACATGTGGACTTGGATGACTCAGAGAGAAATGTGGGGGAAGGAATTAGCGATTTAAGGGCAATCTCTCTCTTTCCTCATAGGTTGGCACCATAAGTTCTAACAACTAGAGATCCATACACCAACTATTTTCTTGGCTTCTAGGATCCCAGGGCCATTTTACTCTGTACGTTATGTGAAGTCCATATAATTTCATCACTGCATTTCCGTTTCTAGATTACTGACGCATTCTATTATGGCAGCCATCTAGACATGTCACGCCAGGCACAATTCCCAAGGACGTCAGCAATCTTTTTGAACTTGCGAATTTGTAGCGACCTAGCAAATGTACAAAGGAATTCATGGAAAGTGAACAACCACTTTAAAGACAGCATGATTTGTCGAGTCAAGGCACTCAGAAATGCCTTTGAGAAACTGTACTGTGCTAAAGACCAGGGGTTAGTTCTAAGTACGTTGCAATTATTCTCATGGTAATCTTGTTCTAAAAACAAAGACGGCGGGTACTTGCTTGGAAGTCACATGCAGTGATTTGTGAAGGAGGCCGCTCTGACAATCCTCAAGATAGGGTTCTTCAGGGAAATGGGGAGCAGGTGGGCAAAAAGGGATGCTGTCCCTTCCTGCACAGAGAGGCAGAGACCCATCTGAGCCATTAAAGGTTGGAGCAGATCTGCTCTGCGGACCCTCATTCAGGAAGGTCAGATCTGCGCGCGGCACTGCGATGGGAATGCACCGTCATGGGGCCAGTTCAATCTCCTATTCGTCTCCAACTTCTCTTTGGCATAAAGCCAACTCCACTCCATGTAAACACGGGGCGGGAAGGACTCGAGAAAACAGAGTGCTCCACGTGGAGAGAGCTGGCACGTGGAACACGAGATTAAGGATGCTAAGGACACCACAGTCGGCACCACCGGGCTCACGATCTAACAAAACCCGGGAGGAGCCCCTGGAACATGTTACCGGTTGCTTTTCTGTTCGTTCTCTTGTCTGTTCTCTTGGAATTGAGTGGGATGCAGTTTCAATTTGCCCAAGTATCAAAGGACATTCCCCCATTAATACTGGCACCTGCCCGTTCATGCAACTGCCCAGGGATGGGGTTAAGAAGCCACCGGAGGCTGTGCTCTTACTTTCCTCCGAAAGGTCATTCTCCTCTGCCTCTCTCTCCATGTCCTTGCACCAGCCTTCCATCCTCTTGGTCTCCGTGTGTAGCAGCTTCACAAACCACGAGCCGTCCCTGCGGCACGGAGACATCCTCCCGGTGTCTGCCGTCTCGACGCACGGCTCCAGCCAGGGCTCGGGAGGGGGCAGGGTGGCAGTGTCCACGGGCGCCCTGTAGTCCTCTCTGTAACTAAAGACCCCCTGGGTCCGGACAGTCCTGACCGCCCCGTACTGGGTGGGCGTGCTGGGCTCCGAGTGCCGCTGGAAGGCGGGACCAAACTGCAGGCCCTTGTCCTCCATGGTGACGCGTCCCGGGAAGCCCTCCAGCTCCAAGTCTGCTTGGACGGCGGCTGTCACGCTGTTCGAGCGCTTAAAACGTCCATGTCTGCGGAGGCGGGAAGGAAGAAAAACGAAAGGCTTTCTGAGATGACTTTCTGCGGCACACCTACGGCGAGCTCGCACACAGCACTCCTGCGATGCAGCGAGCCAGCGGCTCAAGGGAAGGTGAGCATTTTCACCTCTACTGCCGCTGCTCTGGGGTCCCAGCTATGAAAGCACATTGGGTTTCGCTCATAAGCAACCTCTGACATGCACCTACGTCTCAGTGCCTACATAATGCCCACTTAAGACATGAGTGTACTGTAGGGCACAGTGAGGAGAGCGGCCCGTGAGACCCCTCCGCCTTGGAACAGTGACCTCCCTTTGCAAATCCGCCACAAGTTTACGAACTCCCAGGTGTTGCATGCAGGTAAAAGTAAGGCCGCGTTGCCTCTTTGATATAAATAACTTCTGTACCCTCTGACTTCTGGGGACACATTTCAGGACGTGAGTTTCTCCTCCTTTCTGAATATCTTAATATTGTCTCCATTAAGTCTTTTATGCAAAATAATGAATCTGAGCTCTGACTTTAGCAGGTGTTTGAAAAACATTTTCATCGTATGTATTTGGAGGCCACCCATGCCTGCACAGCCAATTTCTGAAATGATGGGTAGGAAAGGGCTTGTAATTGGAGTCCAGACATTGCTGGGTGAGAACTCTGTGTGTGTGTGTGGGGGGGGGTGGTACATCCACACTGTACCCTAACTAAACATTCTGGCTTCTCCCCATTTGAACCTGCAGATGGCAATAGCTGTGAGAGCAGCTGGTTAATGAATGTGCCACTTACTTTCTTTGCTGGAGGCAAACAAGAGAGCAAGCCAGGGATGGGACGGAAGGCAGCAAGCCCAGATTCCCCAGTGCAGAAGCCGTCCAGCCTCTGAGAGGTCTATTGGGAGCCTGGGAAGCCATTAGTTTGTGGTCTGAATATCTCCGCAATCAAAACCTTTATGGGTTGGGTCCTAAAACCCTCCAATGAGAATGTCACCCAGGACCTTACCAGCTAGATGTGAACAGAAGTTGCAGATGTAATGATGCTCTCATTAAAATTCATTTTTATGAAATTTATACGATATGTTATTTTAAATACAAAAGAATCATCCTGTTCTTGTTGCAAAATAACACTATCCTAATAGACATCTCTTACTCTGTAGTTGAAGTCATGGTGGCTAAGGTCTTAAACATCTTTCCTTATCTCTCTTTCTTTTCCTTTTGACATTATTAGGTGAGAAGGCATGCATCTGGTCGACTCTCAGGCCAATGTGCTCTTCCTTTGGGTGAAGAACTTGGCTTTCAGAGCTGTCAGATTTCATAGGCAGTAAATTACTTTAGAAAGAATTATTCCCTTGCCTCTTGCAAAAACAAGACACAGGTGGATGCTAATTCATACTTGAACGACATATTGAAAAGTATAAATATATGACCCTATTTCCACGAGAGGCATGAATTATTGATGGTCAGCATGATCTAGGTGTTTGCAGTCAGGTTTCTAACAGATGGTTCCTGCTGGGGAACCTCATATCCCTAACAGATCCTTCCTGCTGGGAACCTCGTATCCCTAAAAGACCGTTCCTGCTGGGGACATCGTATCCCTAACAGATCGTTCCTGCTGGAGACCTCATATCCCTAACAGGTTGTTCCTGCTGGGGACCTCGTATTCCTAACAGATCACTCCTTCCTGCTGGGGACCTCGAATCCCTAACAGATCATTCTTGCTGGGGACCTTGCATCCCTAACAGATGGTTCCTGCTGGGGACCTCACATCCCTAACAGGTTGTTCCTGCTGGGGACCTCGTATACCTAATAGATCGTTCCTGCTGGGGACCTCGCATCCCTAACAGATCACTCCTTCCTGCTGGGGAACCTCATATCCCTAACAGGTTGTTCCTGCTGGGGACCTTGCATCCCTAACAGATGGTCCCTGCTGGGGACCTAGCATCCCTAACAGATGGTTCCTGCTGGGGACCTCGCATCCCTAACAGATCATTCCTGCTGGGGACCTCGTATTCCTAACAGATCACTGCTTCCTGCTGGGGAACCTCGTATCCCTAACAGATGGTTCCTGCTGGGGACCTCGCATCCCTAACAGATCCTTCCTGCTGGGGACCTCGCAATCCTAACAGATGGTTCCTGCTGGGGACCTCGTGTCTCTAACAGATTGTTCCTGCTGGGGACCTCGTATTCCTAACAGATCACTCCTTCCTGCTGGGGAACCTCGTATCCCTAACAGGTCATTCCTGCTGGGGACCTTGCATCCCTAACAGATGGTTCCTGCTGGGAACCTCGCGTCCCTAACAGATGGTTCCTGCTGGGGACCTCGCATCCCTAACAGATTGTTCCTGCTGGGGACCTCGTATTCCTAACAGATCATTCCTTCCTGCTGGGGAACCTCGTATCCCTAACAGGTCATTCCTGCTGGGGACCTTGCATCCCTAACAGATGGTTCCTGCTGGGAACCTCGCGTCCCTAACAGATTGTTCCTGCGGGGGACCTCACATCCTTGACAGATCGTTCCTGCTGGGGACCTCATATTCCTAACAGATCATTCCTTCCTGCTGGGGAACCTCGTATCCCTAACAGGTCGTTCCTGCTGAGGACCTTGTATATTTCAAAGGGGCTGAATACCTCTTCTCATCTTCCACCTGGACGCCAACAGAGTGGTATTCCCGCAGGCCTCGGCTCTCCGTGTCCGAATCTGTGGCTGTTTCCACCTAGTATAACACAGAACATCTTATTTTAGAACCACGACAGGGGACCTTGGTGAGGGACTGTTTTTTGTGTGTGTTCATTTGCTGTAATTAATTGCACATGTAATTAATACAGAGTTCCACTTGACCCAGTAAAAATCACATAGAGAGGGAAATGCATTGTACTGGTGTAATTACATTGCTACTGCGTTTCATCAAAGTTTACATAACTCCTTGAACTCAGTGTTGTGCTCTGATCTCTTAAACCTATGCAAATACAACTGCTTAGCTCAGCTAAGGCAAGAAAGAGGCTTTGTTGGGTTGCATTATTATAGGGCTGAAAAGCTCCTATCACACCCTACAGTGGAGAAAGTAAGTACAGCACGAACCAGAGCTTCCAACAACATAAGCAATTTAATGGAAGTATACTGGTGGCGGTATCCACATACAAAAACACACGGAAAGGACTTTCAGTGTTTACCGGGGATATTGAGGCAACGTCTCTGACTGTTCCCACCTGCAGGTGTCTCTTGTTTGCTACCAGGACTGTGTGCGGCAAGGCCATGTCAGAACACAGCAGAGACTGCATTTCCCATGGAGTCCTGATCGTGGTTCTCCTTGCCAAAATCTCTCCCAAACCCAGAAAGCATTTCAGGACCACGAGCAGGGACACACGAGGGAACTCTGAGACACTCCGTTTTGTGGAAAACAACAACAACAACAACAACAACAACAACAACAAAAACCTCTCGGTGCGAAAAGTCTGTGAAACCAAAGGTTAGTTTAATCGTAAGTATTATCCTGGCTACGCAAACATCCCTTTCCTTTTTCCCAGAAAAGATTACTTACTATATCAGTAGGATTCTGACCCCAATCTAAAATGCCACAGCTAAGTTGTAAAACACATTTTTTTTTCTTAAAAGTATTAATGATTGCCACAAGGGTAAGATATAACCCATTAAACAAACAATTGTGACATTCTCTTCTGTGATGATGAGAGACTGTCGTTGTAATTTGTGGCTGTCCTATGGCTGAGCTCATACCATCGAGGGCCAACTAAATTTGTGGCAAAGAGAAATAATGATCTTGATAGCTGATAATTTGTTTTATGCTTACCCCGCACCAGGCACTGTGCTAAGAGCATAGGAAGCATTATTGCATGGAGTGCCCACGATACTCCTGCTGTTACTTCCTGCCACACTGGACAGCTGAGAATCAGAGAAGGTGAGAAACTTGCCCAGGGGTGCACAGCTCACTAGGGCAGAAGGAGGGTTTACACCTGAGTCTCTCTGACTGCAGCACCAGGCTCTTCCTAATTGTTTGCGGCCGGAATAAATCCGGCCGCGTGAAGACTCTGGCACCCCCAAGAATCACCGAGAACACCCCCTCTTACTGCTGGAGTCCCGAACACGTACACACAGGTCGCACCTCCTTTGTGTCGCGTGGTTTGACATGGGGTGACCCCCAGGGGAGGGACACTGTTGAATCAAAATCCTATCCCCGCTGCTGTCTCTCCTTCCCTCTCCAGTTTTAAGGGGGTCATGGCTTTGATGAAGTTCACCTTCCTGGTCGTGGAGACTGTTACCACTATTATCTTACACAAAGGATCACAATAAAAATTAAAGTATTGGGAACATCGTCCCCGTCAGAGCAAACAGAGCTGCCTTGTGTCTTATCTGCTTGCTACTCCGTTTTATGAACACGACCTAATTTATCTGTAATCAGTCTTCGCTGGAGGGGTAATGTGCTTATTTCTAGTTTTCTGCCATTATTTATGCTGCTGCTATAGATATGCATCTGCACGTGTGTGTGTGCTTTTGTGACTATTTTCACAGCACGGGTGATTTTTGGGTCAAAGGTATTACTATGCCTGACGATTTTGGTCGATGTCGTCGAATGTGATAGACTCATAATATGGGGGAGATCACTGCGTACATATACTTTTAGAAAGACTTTTGTAATGGAAAGAGCACAGGGTTTTATCATCAAGATGTTCAGAATATTTGCTTCACTTCTACTTTAGGATTTTGGTCTACCAAATTACCTTACTCTGGCAAACGTGTGAGGCGTTCATCGTAGCGGTATGTAGAAGGTGAAACACAGCGGGTAGTCATGGAGGAGAACGGTGACATGGGGTCCGGTATGATTTGCTCAAGACACAGAATGCTATGCAGCTGCGACACGGAAGATGCTTATGGTCCAAGGCACATTAGCAAGTGGCGTGAACGGTGCAGTCGGGAGCTGTGTGCGTACACACGAAACACGCACATATTCACGGGCATGTGAACACGTTGCATAAGTGACTAATGCATACAAGCAGACAGTAAGACATCTTCTCCCCTTGTCCCGTCTGCACATCCCCTCCGCTGGACCCCTCTTACGTTCCTAGCAAATGAGGAGAGTACAGCTTCTGGAGTCAGGTTCTGCTACTGCCTGGCCCTGTGACCCTCCGGTGAGTCTCTTAGATTTGGTTGAATCTCTTCTTCCTCGTCTCAAAGATGAGGGGACATCGGACACTTCATTTAATTGTAAAACGCCACAGGAAGCCAGAGTCACGGGTGCCTGTCCACAGCAAGTGTTAACGCTCTGACTTCGCACCTCAACTGTTAACAGTCAGGTGTGTGTGACATGGACATTAAATTTGAGGAATTTCACAGATTTACAGTGGTTGTCACGTGTAACTTTCTTGAGGGAAAAACGTAGTTATCCCTATTTTCAGAAGGTAAAGGCTGAGGGGGATGGTAAAATCATGTATCGCCTGGATGAGCTAAATACTTATCCATTTTGGAAATCCTGGGACCAGAGACCCTTGTATAGATGGAAAAAAACAAATTTAGGACACAGAAAAGGAATTACTACTTTACACAGTGGGAAGGAAATGAAAGGAATGTCTTCCCAAGAGGAGACTCTGGCTAGAAGGGTCGAGTGATCTTAAAAGGTTTGAGAACTATAGACCGATGTTCATTTTCACAAGACCGGCCATGGACTAGGCTTCGAGAGGAAAGCTGTATTTTAAGCGAACTCTTTCCGAAGGGCTCCCTGATGCACGGGGACAGACGCCTCCGCAGTCACCGCAGTGGGTGGCGAGTGCCTTCACGGAAGACCGACCTGGCTCTGCGCACTCTGCAGCGGCTCTCCCTGCGTAAGGCCAGAGCACTGGGAGCAGAGCCGTGTGCCGTGGGGAGAGGCAGGGAGGGGGACTTCTAAATACGGTCCATGCTGTTGCGTGCGTGCGTGTGCACGTGTGACTGTGTCCGTGTGTGTGTGTGTGTGTGTGACTGCGCGAGTGTAGTGTGTATGTGCAAGCGTGCACGTGCATGTGTGTGTGCATCCACATGCCTGGCTGCACACGGGAGCACACACGTGTGCATGTGACCGTGTGTGCTCCAGCAGGTGCACAGTGAGTCTATGTGAACACACACGCACGAGCGTGCACACAGCACACGCACGAGCATGCTTGCACATGTGGGTGGGTATGAACACGTGTGAGTGTGCGTGTGAGGTGTGAGCCCACGGGTGCGCGCGTGTTGAGTGTGCATGCAGGTGTGTGCAGACACGTAAGCACAAGTGTACACAGGAGTGTGTGTGTGTGTGAGCGTCCAGGCACACACGTGTGAGCATGTGCATGTCGGGGAGTGTGAGCTGGACGGGAGGCGGCCCCCGTGTGCCCTGGCCCCGGTCTCCTGCACGTAGGGGTTTGTGGGAAGTCGGCTGACGAGCTGCTGTCTGAGCCCCGCTTCCCCAGGACCCAAGAGAAGGGTCCAGGCAGGCAGCCGGAACGGCCGTGGGCCGCGGCTCCGACGGCGCGTCTTTGGCGGCTAAACGCGGATCGCTTCCGCTCTGCCTTCAAGACCTGGCGCGCGGCTGGGCAGGCGCACGGGGGCCGTGTCTCCCTCGGGGACCTGTTCCACGCCCAAGAGAGAAACGTGATCTGCCGGCCTGCCTGCCGGGAGAGGCTCAGCGCAGCTCTGAGAGCAGATGGCGGGGTGGGGGGCTTGCGGGGACGTGCGGCGGCTCAGGCTGGCGAGGGAGAAGCCCGCGTCGGCGGGCAGACCCACGCTCGCTCGGCCGGACGTTTGAGTGGAGTAACGAGGGGCCCGCATCGCTGCCGCCGTCCCGTCCCACAACCCGGGGCTGCAGCAGACCGTCACTGCTCGCGCATCCGCCGGGACAGCTGAGGCAGGGGGCCTGCGCGTGAAGCCGAGCCGTGCTGCCCGCGGACAGGAGACACCTTGCGAGGACTCACAGACACAGACGCAGACGCACAAGCGAAGAAACCCCGTGGTGACGGGCCAATCACAGACACGAACAGAAAGGGACACGAAGGAGAGAGGCACGCGTCACCGTCCAGGGAGGGAGGGGGGGGCGGGGCTGGGGGCGGGGCGTCACGGTACCGCCCCCTCCCGCGGCTAAGGCTGCGGAAGGCCTGGCGTCCTTCCCCCAAACCCGCAGAAACGGCGGGAAGACGTCGTGCGCCGTGCGTCGTCTGGTGTCCTCGTGCAGACGAGAGCCCGCCGTGCTTGTGGGAGCGTGGTCGGCGGTCAGGCGGGCCTCCCCCCGGGAGCCGGGCCGAGCGTGTGCCACGCTAGCCTCCTTCCTCTACGGGCGACGGGGACAGACCGGGGCGGACCGTGCTCGTCCACGCGAGTCGCAGGAATCGGGCCCGGTGAGGCTCGCAGAGGGCACCGTGCGGCCCTTCCCTCGATTCTCCCGCAAGGCCCCCCCCCTCCGTCCTTGGACGCTCACGGCCGTGTACCCGGAGGCAGGTCCCGGGCCCCCGAGCCTCAGTCTCCCCGTCGGGAACTTGGGTGTGGTAACAACGGCTCCCGGGGGTGTGAGGTGAGAACGGGCCCGTACCGGGGCGCCGGGGGCACGGCGGCGTCGCGAGCTGCGCCTTCCCAGCCGGCCGGCCGGGCCCTCGGGGGTCTGTGGGGTCTTGCCCTCTGCTTAAGTGGCCCCCTCACCCCGTTTCCTGGTGCTTTGCTCTTTGAGTGAGCTGCCTACACTCCCAGCTGTCACTTCTTTGACCTATGTACGCTAAGACGGGTTTCTGTGACGACGTGTCCTCTTGGCTCCTCCGTTCTTTGGTCTGACAACTGCCAGGTTACAGGCTCACAGGATATTGTGCATTTTTTCTGCCACAAAACAGAGCTGAGTCCAGCACACGCGCGCACTCACACTGGTTCTCACGGACCACTCGGCCACCGTCACCCGCGCGCCACTTATCAATCCGACATTTACCGAGCACTTGCTATGTGCCAGGCGCTGTGCTAGGCGCTGGGGTGTGAAGAGGGGGAGGGGCAGCCCTCCCAGACACGCGCTCGGGGGGCGGCTGCAGCAAAGGCTTCTGGGAAGCGGTTTACGCGGGAACCGCGGGAAGCAGTGAGTGGTGGCAGCGGGAGGAAGAAGGACGTTCCCGCAGAAGGAAGGCGTGCTTGCGAGCAGCACAAAGGGCCACGGGGCAAGTAAAAGTGTGGGGGCTTCTGGGGGGGGGGGGTGAGGCGGAGGCGGGAGGGGGCACTGCCGAGCGGCCGGGTGACCGAACGCGACACGTGTTCCTGCTCTTAGCGGACAGTGTCAGAGGCCGACGTGCCCCTCCTTGTCCACGGCTGGCGTGGGCAGCCAGTCGGAAGCCGGTGGCAGGGGAGAAGGCCAGGGGGTGCGGGGGCGCCCGGGGGTGTGGAGTCAGCCTCCTTAACTCGGGGACCGCACACGTCTTCCCTGGAGACGTGACTTCAGAGCCAGGACGGCCAGGGACCCCGGAGCCCCACGTCCCACCGCTGGGGCCCCGGCAAGCCCGTCGACTGCCGCGTTACCGGCCCGGTTTGAGCCTCATCTTTGCCCTTGTCAGAGTGGCGTTAATTGCACGTCACTGGGGAGGCGGTCAGCGGGGAGCACCTAGCATAGCGCCTGGCATATAGAATCAGGACAGAGAGAGGTGACAGAGCGTTTGTATGAATAATCCAAAACAGGGGGAGAAAATAAAAATTCATGCGTACTTGGCTTTGGAGTATATCTTGGTACTTACATCTGACCTTGGGTATGGCTGATGTTCTGGGAATTCAGAATCCTAAACAAAACAATGAAGCCACAGTGTGGAGACCTGGTTCAGACGACCTAGTCGAGCGGGCGGTCTCCCCAGCCTGCTCTCCCGTGTCCCCGGGATGCCCGGCACGCGCGGCCCCCGGTCGGGGCTCCGTTCACCCTCTCCCTGGCGGCCAGGAAGTCCTGATTTTACAACTTCCAGCTGCACACAGGCTGAATGCAGGCGAGCCGCGCTGGCAGAATCTTGCCGTGCGGCAGAATCTTGTGGGGACAGTCGCCGAGGCAAGACAGGGTCGGCGTGAGGGTGACCTGTGCCCCTGAGTGAAAGGGGGCTCCTGGGTCCTCACCACGTGCCTCCCGCCCCCTGCCCGGAGACCGCGGCACCCTGTGCGGGCAGCGCCTCGGGATCTCGGGCGGGAATCGGGGCCTCGGGGTGCCGTGATCCCTCGGTGGTCTGAAACTACGGGCCTGGCTTTGCCTCCCCCACTACAGGCCCAGAGCGCCCCACGGCCGGCGCACAAGCGCCTTCTGGGGGCTGTGACCTGAGCAGCTGTGGGCTCGCCTCAGTCTTTGTTCCTTTTACCGTTTTATTCCCAATGCCCTTTCCCCCCACTTAAGTGTTTGGCCAAAAGACTGGAAGGCTTTCAAAACACCAGGGTCCACCAAAAATACCATCCTTCCGAAGCATCAAAATGAGCTGTCTGCACACTCTCTAAGCGGCCGGTGGCCCCTAGAAACTGCCCTGGGGGGTGGGGGGCCCAGGGTGGCAGGGGCGGGTGTGAGGCGGGGGCCCCAGCTGCCCCCGGGGGGGGGGGGGGCGCCCGGCTGCAGACTTGCAGGCTGCGGTGCGGACGAGCTGGGCCCGGCTCTCGCATCGGCGGCCTCAGAGGCCGCGCTCCCCGCCAGGGCCCCAGGGCGGCCGGGCGCCGTGTGTCAGTCTACGCTATTCGCAGAGCCCGCTGAGCGGGCGGCAGAGAGAGTCTACCTGGATCCCGATGGAGGAGCGCCGGCTCTTGAGGAAGTCTTCCGCCTTGGACACCAGGACGGCCTTGTCGCTGGTCCGCGTGGAGCCGCTCTGGCCCTCGGCAGCGAGGCGCTGGGCCGCGGCCGTCTCCAGGGCGAGGCTCATGGCCTTGTTGCTGTCCAGACTGTCCGTGGAGTTGTAGAGGCCGCGGCCATCCTGGGGCCACGGGGACGCCCTCTGGGCGCGGCTGTCCTGGTAGGCGTCCTGGGTGGACTCCGTGCTACTCTGCGCCGTCACCGAGATCAGGGGCTTGGACGTGGTGCGCGGGGGCACGGGCGGCGGGGTCTTCTTGTAATTCGCGTACGACACGGCTGCGAGGGAAATCAGAGTCCCATCAGCAGAAGCACCTTCCCCTCCCCCGCCCGGAAACCGGGTCCCGCGTCCGCCCCCCTACGACCCGCCGGGCCTTTCGGAACCCGTGGCCTAAGAAGTAGCGCAAACCGTGGGGGGAACCGCGTGCTCACCGAGTCCGCACAGATACACTCGTAACAGAGGAAAAGGGTGAAGCCCCCCCAAAATGCAACAATGGCGACCGGACTAAGGGAGTTCTGACTCAGCAGGACAGACGGCGAGCATCGTGGGCAATGCTCGTGTCTTCGCGCCCGGCTAAGGAGCACGACACGCTAAATTATGTCCAGATGAAGGAGGAATGTACTTGCAAAGAAAACCTGTGTACAGAAAAAAGGTTAGAAGCACAGAAAACCTTCGCCAGGTCATCACCGAGGGAAAGCGTGGTTGACCGTTCTCTCCTCCACTTCTGTGTTTGAGGAATGTTTGTGATGAGCAAGTTCTATTCTTCCAATGGACACGAATGTGATCTGAGAAGCTTGCTCCCTGTAAGGACATGCTTACTGGGAGTAAGCATAGACGTCGGTGGAGAAGGGACACCGGGATCCCAGATCAACCCCCGGCCCAAGCCTCGCTCGCGTGTGTGCCCCTCACCAGCCGCCCGTCTCCCCCTGTCCTTCACATCGGGCTTCTCCACCCCCAGCCACAGTCAATCCACCGAAGAATACAGACGTATCTGGACGTGGAGTTACACTAAATGTCTCTGAACTCATTAGACACCTTTGCCGGGCTCAGCGTGTTACTTATTTTTCAAGTGACGACGAACTAGTCCTTTTTCACACGAATGTGTTTTCCATTACAGCTGATGATTTTCCTTTTTTAATTAAAAAAGAAGTTTAATTTTTGAGAGACAGAGACAGAGTATGAGCAGGGGAGGGGCAGAGAGAGCTGGAGACACAGAATCTGAAGCGGGCTCCAGACTCTAAGCTGTCAGCACGGAGCCTGACATGGGGCTCGAACCCACGAACCCTGAGACCATGACCTGAGCTGAAGTCGGACGCTCAACCGACTGAGCCACCCAGGCACCCTGATGATTCTTCTTTATGTGGAAAGAAGAGCCCACAGGAGTGCTTTTGAAACAGACTCCTTCACCACAGTGCAGTGCAAAAACGCACGCACGCGGTCCACAGGCAGGTGAGGGCTGCTGTGTGCCCGGCCGCATGTGCATGGGAGCATCTCCTGGGGAGCACTTGGCATCCCCCCCCAGGGGGGAGAAGACTGGGCAAGTTTCACCTACGATTTTCAGAAGCTGTCCCGAGTCACCGTCCTGCTGCGGCACTTAGGAGCACAGGATTTCCCCTGTTCTGTTCCTGAGGATTTCAATGCCCTTCCCTGTTCCCTATCCTCTCCCCCAATTACTGCTTCATCTGTGTTAATGGGTTTTCCTAATAAATAAAACCTCAGATGTCATTCCAAATAAAAGTCGGCAAATGACAAAATAAAGCGAGTTTGTCACGTCAGGATGATCTGAGTTTAAAGGCATCAAAACTGCACGTGAAAATTTATGAAACGGACACATTTTTAAACGAATGCATCAAAAGAGACTCTGGAAGGCAGGAAACAGATGGAGGGAGACAGTTTTTGGAAACACAGGCTTTGAACTCTGTCTACACAGAGGAGCATCTAAAATCACCTTTCTTATTTTAACGATTTCCCCCCTGATGTGGATCAAGCTCTAAAGGAAGATTATCGAACACGGACCATGCTCGAGGTGTTATTCTAGGAGATTCAGACACGCACGCAGTATGGTTCCTGAGCTCAAACACAAACTGCTTGACGTGTTGAATATAAGGGTGCGGGCCTCGGGGGTGGAGGCTGTTGGTGCCTTCTCTGCGCCGCTGGGCACCGTTCCCTGTCCCGGGACATCCCTCTCATCTCGTGTCCTGGGGTCACCTCTGCCGAACCCCTGCCTTCCCCGGAGGGCTTGGACATCCTCCTCCGGGAGTGTCCCGCCCTTGCTGTCAAAGTGGCTGAAGTGGCTAGGTTGGTGGCAGAGGGCTCGGTCTCCATCGGATCTCAGGGAGTCACAAGGGCGCTCGCCCCTGCACCTACCCACTGACGTGTGGTGGGTCTGCTTGGGTCTCTGCCTGTGAGACGCTCACTGCAGCCGCCTGCCCTCTCCCGCCCTCCCTGTTCCTTCTCTTCCTCTCTGGCTCCCACACCTTCCCTGTCACTAAACTTCAGAGGCCACCAAGCCCTTGCTCTGCTGGACTTTACCTCCTTCCCCGCTCACCAGCCGCCTCTCAGCCCCACGCTCCTGAACCCTGCGCGGCTCCCTCTCGGGTCTGTAGGGATCCACAGGAGGGTGTCTATGGGACTCACCGCAGATCAGCGGGCAGGTATCTGCCGAGGGCACCGTGGGCCACGGTGGGGCTGCTGCCGGGGAAATCCACAGAAGTGGGCCCGCTGGCCCCACGGGCCACGGTGTTCAACCTCAGAGCCGCTAGGAAGCCCCTCCCCCCGGCCCCCGCCCCCAGCTCCGGCCCCGGCCTGCAGCCTCAGCGGAACCCTCTGTGTGCGGGTACCCTCGCCTTGGCTGGCCCTCCCCCCGCTTCCTGGCCACCCTCTTTAGAGGCTTCTGCAACAGGTGGTCGGCGACAGATGCCTGGGTTCGGACCCCAGTGCAGCCTGCTAGCGGCCGGTGGGACATTCGGCAACAGCAATTTTAACAAAATCTCGCGCATCTGCCAAGTGGGGATAAAGCAGCCCCCGTGCTATGATTTGTTTCGAGGATAAAATGTGTGAGCACACTGATGGCACCTGGACCGGCCTGCGCCCATGTGTGCTGGCTGCAGTCCTTTGCTGTGTCCCGTCCCTCCTCTGTCCCACAGTGTCTGCCTCCTCCCGGAGCCAGCCCGTGCCCCACCCTTCTCCGTCCTGACCTTCCTCGACCTAAACTTTTGTTCTTGATCCTTAAACAGCCCACTTGAAAGGGTCCATCTCCCCTTGGGAGATCACATCCAGCCTTTGTCTATACCGTGTCCTCCTGTGTCGCTGCACCTCCCCGCCCCCTCACCTGCACCATCTCCACCCCCCTCACCTGCACCTTCCCCACCCACCGCCCCCCTCACTGCTTCAAGGGCCTCCAAGGACAGCATGCAAAGGCCCACTTTCAAGTCCCCAAGCCTGTGACTGTGTTGAGCCCCATTTCCCCTCTCACATTTACTGTTGGATGACTTCATCCTATGTCTCCAACACGGCGACACATCCCCTTCCGGGCTTCAACTGTTGCCCCTGACTGGCCCCAAAGTCACACCCTCCTGTGCTGCAGTTCCCATTATGGACGGGGACAGCTTCTGGTCTGCGGCCCAGTTCTCTCAGACTCAGCACTCAGCTCTTTCTGTGGCTCGTCTGGCGCAAGGGCACCCCTTGGGTTTGTCCTCCAGACGGGACAGTGATCCTCCCTGGCCCCAAGCCAGTCTCGTGCAAGCTTCCTCACTGACGTCTGTGAACGGACTCTGGTCTGCTCCCCTGGCTTCGCGCCCGTGCTCCTGAGTCCTGAGTGCCCCATCCTTCCTCCTCGTGGCTGTTGCTGGCCTCAGTGATCACCACCCTCTCCAGCCCATCAGTCCTCTGGATCACACGTGGATGCTCCACAGACATCGCTGCAGGTGCCCCATGTGGCGCCTGTCTCTCTCAGGCTCTCGCCTCCTTCCTTTTATTTCCATCTTGTGTCTCATACGGGAGGCCTTCCCTGGGCCTCTCCTGACTCTCAGGCCCAGGAAATCTCCGTCTCAGCCATCCTGGCCCCAGGCCTACATCCATGGCAGCATTTCTTTGGGCGAGTGGTAGATACCAGACTCTGAACTTGTTCGTTCCGGGGAGACGTGTGGTACCTGTGATGCCCGGGGCCATGGCTGGCACATAACTGGGGCTGGATGAGCTTATGGAAGAATCCTGTAGCTTTAGGACATGGCCATGGTCTCTGGGGAGAAGACATGGCTGAGGTCCTGGGAACTGTGGGGTCCCTCCCCCATCACCCCCATCATCAAACTATGTGGTTTCAGAACAGGTGAACTTCTGTAACAAGTGAAATGAAAACTGCGGAAGACCCACCTTCTTCACGAAGCTTATTTTTGGCGATGGAAAAACAAGCTACGGACATGTTTGTGCTTCTCAAACATTAACACAGAGGAAAATAACTTCTGCCGTCGATAAACTTAATTTACACGTACCGTACAGGTGCACGGAGGGGAAACACCAGTGGGTTCTGAGAGGAGCAAGGCCCCAGGGCACAGAGAGGCTTGGCCGGAAATCACTTTGAACATCTGGAGGGAGTTAAGCTGTGAGATGCAGAATCTCTAAAGCTGTGTCGGGTCGGAAATCCCTGCTGACCCCGCTGACCCAGGAGGAGGCATGAGGGGGCCTGAGAGTCAGGGGTGTGAGGGAGGGAAGAGCAGGCAGGACTCCTCCCGCCCAAGGAGCACGGGGTATGAGGACTGCCTGCGCTCACAGGGCAATCAGCGGGCAGCATTTGGGAGAAGGGCTCCAGGAAGCGGTCCTGGGGCAGGTTTTTAGCACAAAGGCAAAAGGGCGGAGGTCTGAGTGGGCAGAAAGGGAAGACACTAGTGAATACACTGGCATTCGGGGTGGACCCCAGGCCCGGGGGAAACGGAGAGTCAGAGCAGCTGGACAGCACCCTCAGCAGACGTCTCCACGGGGCTGAGTCCATTTTCTACCTGATGCTGTGGGCGGACGCAGGGCTCAGATGGGACCCGGTCAGATCTGCTGACGGCCAAGGCCCCTGCAGGGAGACCCTGGGGGAGCCCGGCCACCAGGCCTCGGCAGCTGACGCTTGCTCCGGTCTCTGACGGATCACAGCTCGCTCTGGAGGCCGGCGGCACCCACTCTCCTCGGGAGAGTGTGCCGTCCTATGTCAGCGAGCCGCTCCACTCTGGCAGCCACAGGGCCCTGGACCAGGGGTACAGATGCATCAGTCCAGGGGAGGCTGGAGAGGGGCCAGGCTGTGCTTGTCTATCCGTCTGAGCGGAACCGAGGTGCAGCGGAAACGTGCAGAGGCGGGCGCCTCGCCCTGTTCTCGGTTCCATCCATCACCGCGCGTTCAGCCGCGGCCACCTGGCAGTGCTCCGCACGGACCACAGGTGCATGATGAGCAAGGGCCGTGCCCTGAGGATTCAGATTTGGGGACTCTCAGGTCCCCACGTTAGACACTTCCGTGTGTTAGCCAGGGCGCTCCGCTGGGGCGGCCTGGCCTCCGCTCTCTGCCAGGGACGTGCTTGATGGTGTCACAACTGGGTGGGCACCGGAGGCCTGCTGGCATGTAGCAGGCAGAGGCCAGAAGAGCCGCCCCCCCCCCCCCCCCAGCTGGGAATGCCATGGTGCTGGGGCTGCAAGTCATCTCCTGCTTCCCAGCGGGTCTCCTGTGCTCGTCCGTGAGATGAAGGGACGCGCCTGTGGGTGGCTCATCAGGCGAGAGCTCGTCATTTCCTTCTACTTGGTTACCCGTGGTGGCAATCCCGCTTCTTCCCAACCTGGATGAGGATTCAGAGTGCACTCCTTGGCCTTGAGGAATTGAGGCGGCCCAGTTAAACATCGGTTTCTCACGAAGCTTCTCTTACTACTACTTCATAATGTTGACGTCTCAGGGTACTAAGTGCGGTGTATACACACGAATAAGAGAACTGAGCGGGTGAGAGCGTGAGGAAGGCTCGCCGACGGACTATTTCGTGTGACAACACGGACACTGGGTCATTGCTTCCGCGCTGACCCACCCGGCATCGTCCACCTTCTGCAAGGAGAGTCTGTAATGCCCTGTCCCCAGACTGCACGGGGCCGGCAGAAGGTAAGCACGGCCCCTGGGGCTCTGCGTGACACTCAAAGCACACAGGTGGCTGTGCTGTGGCTGACCGAAGAATTGTCCTGACCTGGCGGTAGTGGGGGTGACGATGAAGGACAACAGAGAAACACAGGACTGTGGTTAACAGGCGACGTCGGCTGTGACACAGGCACACTTGTCCTCGCCACGCTGGCAGGAGCTGGAAGGTGCTCAAGAAATCCCCAAACTGGCCACATTCTGCTGCCGTGTCCATCTCGTGGCGCTCAAGGACCGTGACACCCCGGGGCCACGTTCTGCTGCCGTGTCCATCTCGTGGCACTCAGGGACCGTGACACCCCGGGGCCACGTTCTGCTGCCGTGTCCATCTCGTGGCGCTCAAGGACCGTGACACCCCGGGGCCACGTTCTGCTGCCGTGTCCATCTCGTGGCACTCAAGGACCGTGACACCCCGGGGCCACGTTCTGCTGCCGTGTCCATCTCGTGGCGCTCAAGGACCGTGACACCCTGGGGTCAGGCACAGCGGAAAGATCCACCCAGGACGTGGGAGCACAGCCACTCCTGGAACCCACTTCCAGCCTGGCCGCTAAATGGTCACAGTCATCCTCAGACACGTCCCTAACCCTACCCCCAGATGACGAGTCTCCCAAACGTATTGAGCGCCATTTGGCAAACCAACTGGACCTCCCGTGTGGGTGGCCTGTAAATAAAAACAAAATTCCGGAGTGTTTTAACGTATGTCCGCGACCACAGGAAAACCTCACGTTGCACCTTCCCACCTCATGATGCTACAGGGGATGATACGAATTCTCGAACGGGTTTCTGTGTAAAGGAGCGCAGGTGAGCAACACGCTTCGTTGAGACGCTGGCTAAGGCTGGGCAGTTCTTCCCAGCCTGCATAAGGACCGTGGGCTGCACGCAAGAGCGACTTTCTCTGGGTGGCCAGAGAGAGTTTATGCTGTCTTCACGCTGTGTCGTGTGCCCGCACGCGGTTTGAACGGCCGCTGCGGCGGAGGCGTGGTTCAGCGCCATCAGCGCGGCATGTGCGGAGCAGCGGACCGCAGAGCCAGCTCGCTGGCCGCCGGAGAGGCTCCGGATCAGCTTCGGCGAGTCACATTCTGAGCGTGTCTGGGAGACTCGCGTTCCTCCGCTCGTCAGCACAGCCGACTACCGGGGTGTTCGTTAGGGCTGCTCTCGTCTCCTAGTAAACACTGCAGGAAGTATGTCCAATCTGACGCTTTTCCTGTTGCTTAAAACAAATCGACTGCTTCCAATATAATCACGCATTTTCCCTGTCAGGCCACCGAGTTAATTGTGTAACAACAGAGTCAGCTTGAGGTGTTCTATGGATGCTGGGCCCAAGGACACCCCGAAAGCTGGGCCGGGGCAGGGGGTGCAGAGACCTTGCAGTTCCTCCTGTGTGGGCACCGAGGTCCCATGCATTCCAGGCATCGTTTGAGCAGCCATACTGTCAGATCCAAGGTTCCAGTGAACACTGAGCTTGAGCCTGAGACTCTGGCGCCTTCCGTGCTCACCATCAAATTGAAGGGAAGGGCAAAAAGACCACAGTCGGCACCAGAGCCTCGCGGAAGCCTGAGGACAGACTGACCCCGGGGTGACAGGGAGGGCTTTCCGGAGGAGATGGGCTTGGGTGGGGTCTTGGCGGAAGGACAGAGCGGGCCACGTGGGAAAGGCACAGCAGGTGCGCCCCGAGGGTGCGCGTTCCCCTGCGTGGACTCTCAGTGCTCGATACCAGAAGCCGTGTGGAGTGGAATCAGAATCAGTGGGTCAGGAACTACCGATAAAACTGCTCTCATTTAAAAGGTACTCTACGGGGGTGGGGTCCCCAGGGGAAAATGGGTGATGGGCACTGAGGAGGACACTTGATGGGACGAGCACTGGGTGTTGTACGTAAGCGACGAGTCCCGGGAATCTATTCTGTCTATGCTGTATGTTAGCCAACTTGACAATAAATTATGCTAAAAAATAAATAAATAAAAGGTACTCTACGGTTTACTGTGGCTCTCCCCAGAGGTCTGGAGGCTCTCACTCAGGGGACAAATTGACTAATTACATGAGTTTTCTAGGGATACTATCTTGTTCCTTTTTAAGTGTCAGAGTTTTCTTCGAATTATTTATTTCCAGGGGAAAATATCAAATGGCCATTCTACTGTTCTTTCTTCCCCCAAATGGAAAAAAAAAATGTGCTTTAACCTTCATACACTTGCCTTGATACACTTTAGTATTTTAGTATCTTGACGTAGTAATGCGGTCCTGGCCGGTGATGCTCATAGCTGGGTACCCTAAACTCGCGGTGGCCGAGCAGTTACAGAATCTTGGGACTCATAGACGAGGACACACCGGCATCTCTCCCACCAAGATTTCTGCAAAGGGAAATTCCGTTTCTAGCTTCCGTTCCGGTCTACTAGAGCTGAACTAACTCTTCCTTGCTTCCGACATACAGTTGGGTAACCGTGTGATCTTGGACAAGTTAAATTCTCTCGGCCTCAGCCTGCTCATCTGTGAAAGGGACTACTCAGGATGTCTCCTTTTGTGCTGCTGTGGGGATGGAAACACACAGAAGGCACGTGCAGACGAAAGCGGCCAGCAAGGGCAGCCGTTGTGGCGTCCGTGCTCAGCGGACAGAAACAAGTGCGAACAGCCACCGCGAACTGGGTGCCATCCCTGCTTCTCTGCAGATTGTTACCAAGTGTCCATACGGATATTCAGGAGATCTGACCGGGGGTGTGCGCCCGCGACCAGCCCCAGCTGGGGGAGGGGGCTGCAGCAACACCACGCTGAGCACTTCACTTCTCATGCAGGCTTCTGGAAACCTCGCCAGGTAGGCGGCATTTGTATTCCCATCTCCCAGGTGAGAACACAGAGGTTCCAATGGGTTGAATCACTTCCCCGAGGTGAGCCAGGCAGCCGGTGGCAGAACTGGGAGAGAAGTCCCCCTCCAGTTACTGGCGGTAATGAGCCTTTTTTCTTTCTCGGACCACGTACAGAGCTGTCTGATTTCTCACGGCTTGATCTGATTTTATTCCTCCACAGTGCACGGAAGCCCACCGGCATCCTTGCCTGTCGCAAAGGGGACTGGGAGAATCATTTATTGTTTCAGCGAGAATTTCCTCTTAATTTAGTTCCAAATTTTCGAAAAAAAAAAAATCAAAATATGTTTGGCATCGGAAACATTGTAGATTGTCTTCCCACTCTGTGATGCAGATTGTTTGGAGGGACTGTTAACTAATGGGATTAAGACCCAGACAGAGGAAATTAATTGTAATTATCTCTCAATTCTTCAAGTGATGGAAACCAGTGAAAACTATTTTTGGGAAGAAGGCCTCTTGTATTTTCTTCATCGCCTAATGAGAGATTTCCGTGGTTCACGGGAAGTTCGGAGGGGACGCCGAGAACGTTAGAGCGTCCACGTCACAATAGCATGGGAGCACAGCCATGCGAGGTTGTTTCTGCCCTCCGGCCAGTCACCCTTCTGGCAGAGCACGCAGGTGTGGCCTCCTATTCAGAACTGAGCACGGGAAAGTCTCGTTCCCTGGTCTAGCTGAGTAACAGTGGTGTTTAATGACTGTCCCGTCTCAGCACCGACCGGCCATCTGGATAGAGGGAGATGATGCTGTCACTCTGCTGGCACGTGATTTGCGGTCACAGGGCTGGGACAGCAGGTGCCACTGCCGGCCGAGAGACCCAAGCCCAGCCAGCTCAGACCACAGCGTTCTTTGCTGCTTGAGTGTGAATAGGAAAAAAAAATCCTTGAACGCATATGAAGAGATTTCTGTTTGTACAGTTTTTGTGGAAATAGCTCACATTTGGTAAACTTTTACTAAGCCTACACAGTATTATTATTTTTGATGTGGATCACTGTGTTTAATCTTCCTGAAGTCCTAGGAAGTGGGAACGGGTTGGCAGCTCTCAGCCCCACAGATAGTCAGTGGATCCCTGCGGCCTCGCTGCTGGAGTCTGTGAGCGGCCATAGCGAGGGGGGCGTCTGCCATCCTCTGGGACATGCTCCGCGAAAGTGCCCATGGTGACTGCCCGCCAGAAGATCACTTCCCTCAGGACATCTAGGATGGTTACCGGAGGGCCCGGGGAAGGTTCTGGGGGAATAATTCAGGATCTGAGGAACCCACACCCCCACGCAGAAGAGACACATGCGCTGGTGGGACGTTGTTAAGCCCCTGAAAATACTTATACTTGTCCACGTGATTCCTTTCTAAGGGCCCCATGAGAAACCCACCACAGACTTAATAGAAATAAATGGTACTTAATGTTTTGAGAGTAACAAATACTGTATAAATTAATATCATATGAGGAAACAGATTTAGAAATACACATAAAAACTCGCAGGCACCCAGATATCAGACTTATTATCACATGTTAGTATGGAAGTCAATGAGATTTGCATTTTAAGGCATAAGATAGGCCTTTCGTGTGCATTTTCAAAGTCCCTACAGCCTCTCCCAGTGGTTCTATACCCATATGCGTGTTCTCCCAGAGGGTCCTGAATGGGAAGTTTAGTATTCAGAACAGTAAGTTGCTTTTATATTCCTGGTTAATTGAATGCTTTTTAATTTTATAAGTTAAAAATTACCTATCAGTCGTGAGCTTTTGGTAAATAAAACTGCAGTACATACAATATTTTAGGTAAATAAAGTAATATTGAGACAGAATTTTTTAAAAACGGAAGTAAATCAGTGTTTTCATTGCTACATCGATCTGATCTAGCGACAAAGATTTGTTGGTACCTACGATCTTGTGGGCTAGAACTGTGTGTCCTAAATGGTGTGTCGCAGTGAGAATTAGAAGCTTGGAAATATCGTCGAAGATTTAAAATGATCATCGGATCATGTTACTTTACCGTCAAGAATTACAATAAATAAAGAAACAATCTTAGCCACTCAAGAAAAACATTCAATTATTCAGCTGGATAGTCTGGGGATAACAATTGACTCCGTTCCGTGTGTGGGAATACACAATTAGAATATACTCACCGGAGCTAATAATTATTAATTATGGGCATTGTTACCTATCATTTTCTATATGTATGTCAGGCAAACCTTAAATACAACTGAAAACTGAAAATTTAATTTAGCAATAAATTCTGCTGAATTCTCTGCCAACAGAGAAAGGTTTCCAAACAACCACAGAAGATTTATTTAAATATAAGTGACCAAGTAAGAATTTTGAAATGAAAATGAAATGATTACTTAACTTAATATCTTAAGGTATCTGAAGACCTGACTACTGTATTCTTTTAAAAAACTGAGTTCAGGCATGATGTCCTTTTGTGTTTAAAAGCCTGTCATGGATTGATTTCTTTCACCACGTGCATAACACTCTGAAAATCTGTGGTTGTTGTTCAAGTGGCTTCCTAAGTATAGGGAGAGAGGTCACTATATATGTTTTCTAATCCAATCACCCGGTTAGTTGGGTTTTGCTCATGTCCCAGAGATCAGGTGAGTTGGTGAGAGTCACCCCCAGACGCGGGGGGCCAGGGAAGGAGGCTGCCCTGAAGTGCCTCCCCTCCCGAGTGCACCGTGCCAACACAGGCCTCTGTGCCACGCAGAAGAGGCTAACCACCTGATTTAATATGGAAGGAGTCATGCACATAATTTCGGTAAAATTCCATTAAATGCAAGTAGTGAGGCCTGATGGAGATTGCCTCGGGTGGACTTGTTCTTCCTGCTTAGAGGTGAATAAATGAGGCGTGTAAAAATGTACTTTCCCAGATACGTTTGGGGTTGAGTTAACCTCATTTGGAAACCCTTTCAAAAGGGACTGCCCAGAGCCCTGGGTGTAAACGGCGGTTAGCAGGGAGGAGAAGGCAGCGGCTGCGGTGCTGACCCTGGCAGGTGGGGGGGGGGGGGGCGTGCCCACCACACCTGTGTCCGCAGACTCCTGGCTTCCCTCTCGGGCGGCCACATGAGAAAGGCTGCGTGCCAGCCTGCTGCGTCCAACAGCACAGCCACTAGCCACTTTTAAGTGACCTAACTTCTTAGGGCGCCTGAGTGCCTCAGTCAGTTAAGCATCTGACTTCGGCTCAGGTCATGATCTCAAGGTGCCTGAGTTCAAGCCCCTTGTTGGGCTCTGTGCTGTCAGCTCGGTTACCGGACCCTGCCCCAGACGGCACAGCTTCGGGACATGCACACTGGGCTAGAAGATTTTCGTCCCGCAAAACGAACACGTGAGTACGCGTGCAGCCATCTGTTCAACAGATGACTTGAAGCAAACGAAATCAGCCATCAAGATGTGACCTTAGGTCTTCAAAGTGTTGGCTTAGCAAATCTCTGGAAGGAGAATCTGGGGAAAACACCTTCCCGTTGAGGTCCGCTCACGAAGGACATGCCCTACACTGTGGTGTGGCTGCTGAGTCATCTCAAATGTGGATACATCGTGACTCCAAACACATGCCTACTGATCCACCCACACCTGGCGTCCCCCACACCGTTTCCGAATGCAAGCCAGGCAGGCCATTTGCAAGCCAAAAAGGAAATTTAGAAATTAGCTTTCTATCGTGTAAAGCACAAATGCGTAATCAAGATGAAGTATATCCCACACGGCAAGCAGCACCGGTCTGTCCGAACGTAATAGCCACACTTAAACTCACCGCCCTCCGTTAATTAGAGCTTCAAAGATAACAGCATAAAAAGAATCACAGCAATCAAGTCCACGAATGTCTAAATGAGAGTCTGGATGTTGGAGAAACTAAACTTTGAAGGCAAAAGATTCAACATAAAAGATGAAAGCTATTTTGACACTTTAATTAACGCCAGTCTCCAAACATAAGTGTAAATCAAGCAGGACGCAGAAGCCATATCCACACCCACAGACAGCGGTTTCCCTGAAGTTACCAAAATGATGTGGGCCGCCCGAGTTCTGGGGCAACGTTGATGGGCTGGCAGCGAAGACATCTATTTCAAAAGTGTTAATTGGCAAGAAATTATAGTCTAACCAGCACTTAACGTCTCGTAGACAGGAACATAGCGATGACAGCCGTGTCACCGTCCAAGGCACTTCCTGTGTTCGTTTTAAATATTTAAAATTCACATTACATAATGAGAACTTGGATTTTCCGCAGAAAATGTGTGTGTATTCATTTCCACTTGGGACGTTTAACTGGGAAAGCCGTCTACATTAAAGTCGCACCGGCACGACATTTTTACTGTAAAAATTTGGAGAGCGGGGAAAGATTCTCAGACGGCGTTTTGTTTGACAGTGAAATTGTGGGTTTTCACACCTGCACGTGGAAACAATGGTGTGTGGCTGACGGCCTACCTCAGTTAATATACCCAGAGGCGCTGCTGTCTCTGTTCAAGGAAAAGAAAACGACCTTCCATGAAAAAGTTACTAAACCGATAAGGCAAATGCCATCTGCAAGCGTAAAAATAATACATGACTTGTGACTTGCTCACACTTGTGGGTGCTCAGTGAACACGTGCTAAACACTGCCCGCTTCCCCCCAGAACGGTTCGGTAAGAAAGTCGGAAGGCCCCCACTGCATAGGTAGGGGTGACATACTCACAACCTCAAGGTGACTGTAAGGAAATACGGTCATCCATCCTGAAACACAGGCCAGGCCTCGACAAGTGCCTTCTGCGCGCGTCTCGTTGACAGTGAACGGTCAGGTGGCCGATGTCGGCCGTGCCAATAAACCAGAGCTCCCCGGCCAGGGGAGCTTCTTTGTGAGCTTCCCAGCCGCTGAAATCCATCGGCAGCATTGGTGTGAGCTAGCCGAGCACGCACGGCGCGTGCGGCCAGACAGCTGGCGGGGCACGGGGCACTGAGGGGGATGGTGAGCTCTGTCGCCTGAGCCGGACCTCTGTCCGGCGGCTCTGTCGGGGGGAACAGAGTCCGGGGGCTCTGTTCTGGCACCGCCGTCAGGAGCCCAGGGGCTTCAGGGCGTCCCAGTCGCCCGACAGACTCACAGACCCGGTGCAAGGAACACGGACGGTGCAAACACGAGGTTGTGTGCAAGCCGGTCAATGAAATGCCTGCTCCAAATCGACCCTGGTAACGGTGCCCTGGAGAGCACAACGGAGGGGCGCCTGGCACAGCCATCTGGCGTCCTCCACGGCCCCGCGGCGAAGGCACATGGAGAGAAAGGCCGGCATGGAAACTGCCAGAGGCGTCGTCAGGGAGCACGGCCTCCAGACGAGGGCACGGAAGGGAAGGTGTGCAGGGGCCCGAGTGGCGAGGTGCTGAGCTTTCCGGAAACTGCTCCCAACACTTCCTCCGTTGGCCGGCTGACTCCCGTCCCTGTGTCCCCCTCGTGTGTTATCCTTCACTGAGGAGAATGACCTGACCTTGCCTTCTGGAACTGGAGAAACAGTGATGCGATTCTGGGGTGAACCCCAGAGACGTCCTCCAGGGGAACCCAGGCAGGGGGCTTCCGTCACGACTGTGTCCCTGACGTGGACGCGTCACCTGCAACACGCCAGCTGTCAGGACACTACAGAACAGACTGTGTCCCCCCGTCCCTGCTCTCCTGGTGGCTGTGCTCTCCCAGGGGCGGGGGTGATACGCCGAACCAAAGCAACATTACAAATATACATTAGATTCTCAGGTCACAGACATGACGTCTCCGGACGGGCTCCAAGTGCAACTTCATTAACATGTTGGAAAACACCACACTGTGTGTAAAACCTGGCCTACTTTTCTGCCTAAACTTAGCGTGCAGTTTAATAGTCCATTAGCACCAGGTGAGTGCAATTATTAAAAAAAAATGAGAAGCGCAAACGTCTCTAAATTCCACACCTGCCTGTTAATGAATGCAAGGCTAGAAACAAGACCACCTTAATTCTCGAAGGAGGAGGGGAGATGAGCGGGCTAATGGGGCCGGACAAAACACAGCCCCCCGGCCCCGGAGGAGGCCTTGTCAGGGAGGCCAGGCTCCCCAAGCGGCCTGTCAATGCTGTCCTGCACCAGGTGAGGGGCCGATTGAGCGTGAAAACCAAGCTCTCCCGCAGCCTGACAGCCCCCGAGAGAAGCAGACACCCCCCATACTCTCCCCCTGGGGGCCGTGCATCTGTTCGCAGTGAAGAGGGACAGCAGGGCCACCTGTGGAGCCCCCGGAGGCCGGGGCCCCGGGCTGGAGAGGGACAGCTGTGCAGACCACGTTCACGAGGAACTGTGTCCCGCCTGCCACGTGCTGTGGTTCCTGCTGCTTCCACCTTCTGGGCAAGCGTCCCAGCTGGGGCTTCCTGGTCTACACTGTCCCCAGGGCTCTGCCTCTCTGGGGAGGCACTGGAGTCCTGAATGGTGGCCCGGGGGAGCTGGGTTCCCTGACCCAGGGCTTGAGCCGGGCTGAAACTGCCGTTCACACAACACCGAGGGTTCTGGCTCCACTGATGTGGCCACACTCCTCTCTTGTGGACCAGGGGATGCCCGTGAAGATGTGCCACACGAGGCTAACGGGCTCCAAGAGTCTCAGCCACATGCTGGTGCCCTAGGCTCCCGGCCCTTCTGAGAGGGCAGAGGTTGGGGATTCGAGTGTCTGCAGAGTCTGATGACCTTCGTAACCCAGAACGGAGACCTCGGGCTGTACACTGGAGATCGTGAATGCCTTTCCACGTTAGCACCGTTCCCCCAAATACCGGCCTCGTGATCCCGAAGTCATGCTGAGTGCGGATTTTCCCGCTGGGCATGCGCGTCTGAAGCAGCAGTATCAGTCCCAACATCTGTACGTCCGCCTGCACCTCTGCAGACGGAGACTCCCTGAGGATCTCTCGAAAGCACACAGTATCTGCCCCTTGCACAGCCCCAGATGCCAAAGTACCTCATCTTTTTTTAGTGCCATTTGCCAGAAGGTAGGTCTTTTAGGAGTACCCTTCCAGAGACAACCAAATCTGAGGGTGCAAGAAGGAGCAGGAGGGAGCAGGTTCCTGTGTCCTCACAGTTAGGATCTAAGATCCAAGCTCGTGCCGCAAATCTTCAGAGAAGCATTCGACTCTTCTATGAATCATAGAACCTTTTGAGATCACTTAATGTTTATCACGAGCAAGGACTGAATGCTGTGCAGCCAGTGTTGGTGGCGAAGTTCCGAACACGATCATTATCCTTCCGTCTGCCCACGAGTCTGGAGTACCTAGCTCTGCTTCACCTTCTGTCTCCTTGCACTGCACGAAGCACCTCTCCGGTATGTTGCACAAGTTAGACACGAGGTAAATACTTGTGGCTTTGATTCAGCTGCTGGTGTGACTGATCGGACGGAAGCCAGCGAACGGCCTCCTGGAACCGGTACGCTGGCCAAGAAAGCGCCAGGTCTCCAGTATAGACGGAGACAGTTTCCAGACGACCTGAACACCGGAGATGGAACCCTCTGGGTCTTCTCCGTGTGCGGTTGCTGCTGGGGCCGTCAGCGGCCCTGTAGGTGCCCACGCCAGCACGGGGCTTCCCCTTGATCCGCTGATGAGTCTTTTCCTGCTTAGGTGTCTTCCTTACACTCCTGAGAGCACCTGATCCGATCGATCACTTCAAACCTCCTTATCTCTTTCCTCCGCAGCATCCAAAACACCACAATGGAGCAACAGAGGCATAAATATTCCCCAGGATCAATCCTGGGCCTTTCCAGCCCTTCTGTTCATCACTGATGTTTAAGAAGCGCAGCCTGGTCCTAGATCCTCATGGCTGTGTCAGGAGGAAATACGGCAATATGATGAAATATTGTAAAGGGGAATGCTTTACGCACGGGGGCATGTTTCCTGTCTTCCGTTTGACGACTTCCTCACCACGTGTATCCACAGAGGCACAAATCTCACGATCCAGGTCCTTACGCCTAAACCCAGTTCACCGTGTGTGTGTGTCTGTGTGTGTGCAGCACTCTACATTTTCAGCGTCTGAACAACAGTTCACAGAGTAAGCTCAAAAATAATCCACCTCATTCAACCTTTCCTCCAAACTGGGGACCATTAAAAAGAGCAAACATACCCTGTGTGGCCTGATCCCACTACTAGAAATAGGTGATAGGCAGCTAACACTCGCAGAGTTTTCAATGGCTCTGGAATCTTCCTGAAGGCAAAAGGAAGTTAGTGATGGAATTTTTTCTTCACTTAGAAAAATTTTTTGACATATGTGTGTTTCCCTTTTGGCCATCTGGGACTTTAGAGAAAGGTGGTTCCCTCAGATTCAGTTCACATGCCTGAGTAATTCTTATTGTGCAGGGTCACAGGCAGTGTTCTGTAGTTAGGGGGCCATGGAGGGCCCGTTCTCAGAGGCGTCAGATGTCGTCTGAGGAAGGAGTCACCAGCACGGCTGCCCATCCTGGAGAGGCCTCTGCTTAGGCCTGCTCTGCACAGTAATCTTTAGGGTATAACTTGCTTGTCTCTGTCCTACAGTCCTTCCCACCACAAACCAGCTCCAGGGTTCCACTTCTTGGGGGTTTTGCTGGGGGAAGCCAGCTCCAGGGTAACCTTGGCCTGATTTCTGTGACAGCCTCGATTCAACAGGGAGAGTGCCTGGGGGTCTGGGTGGCGAGGCACGAGAGCAGAGGCTCGGAGGAGGGCAGTGGGAGCCGGGGAGAGGCCCCCGTGGGCCTCTGGGCAGCCGCAGTCCTGACGAGGCCCCGTGAAATCCACGAGACTCGAGGGGCCCCCTCTGCAGGGACGCGGGGATCTTGGTCAGCTGGCACCGGGATCCCAAGGGCCTTGCTGCCTTGTGGGAGCCGTGCCATTGTTTCGGCCCCGGGCTCACCCCAAAATGACGGAGGCTGTGTTTCTTGGTGTGTCGGGCACGAGGGTGAGGCGCTCAGAACTGGGTTGGATTTATTTAAGAAAATAAATGACCGTATTACTCCTTGCACGTCTGTGTGGTAGATGGTCGAATCATATGTCACACAGACCATCTAGAGGATGTGTGGGTGCCTGTCAACTGGGGCTGCCCACAGAAGCAGATCTAAAAGAAACAGACCCATCTAGATGTTGGAGATAATAGCCAAGTACATGGGGGGAGGGCTTAAATATTGAATTTAAAATATTAAGTCAGTGCAAACTGTTCATGTAAATGGATTTAAATATTTTATAAGCTGTAGATTCTTAAGTCCATTATTTATGCATTCAGCAAATATCCATGGAGTCCTGGGCCGTGTGGGGTAGATGAGGAGATTGGGGGGCCCTAAATTCACCTGGACAGTCTCCCCAACGGCCTCCAGCACAGGCGTAGCCTTCGGTCAGTCCTGGGAAGTACATTAACTAAAGATAAATGATGGCCTGTAAACTGAGTTTGTGACTGCTTCGGGCAGGATGTCCCAGCTCGTCAGTACCAGTGCTGTTGGAAATAATAATGGGATTTGTGGTTGCCAGCTGGTGTCATTGGAGCTGCTGGGTTGAGCCGGAGACGCCTCTGTGACCAGCTCACCGTGACAGACCCCCGCCACGAGCAAAGCGTGGGCTTCCCATGCCACGGTGCTTTGCTGCCACACTGGGGGTGATATGACACCTGGGACGAGGCATGTCCTGTGGGACCAGCAGTGTCGGGGGGAAGAAACCCACCCCTGGGACTCCTTAGGGTCCATGTTGTTACCCTGGTGTTGGGTGTGACACAGCCGAGGGAAAAGCTATCCCGCGAGGGTAATCTGTGTGAGTCCGACAAACCCCTCCAGCCATGGAACGTGCAGGGTGATTCTCGTGTGATGCATGCAAGCCCTTCTACGTGTGGACCCTGTTCTGGATGTTTTCAACAGCACGTCTGCCCACTCCTAACAGGTGCCTGCTCTCATAGCCCCTACGTTTCAGTAGCGGAAGACAATACACAAACAAAAAGCTCTGATAGCAATTGTCTACAAGAAAACCAACGACTACACATATGGAAAACTGAGCATATCTGGCCTCGCTGCTGTGGGGAGAGACACCCCACCGTGACGCCTGGCGGCCAGAGCGCGTCACACCCACTGTGACGCGTGGTGGCCAGAGCAGGGCGCCCGACCTTCCCGCGAGCTCTGACCCCTCAGCAGCGCAGTGCCCACTGACTCCTTCTCAAGATAACGTTTTAACCCCAGAACATAAAATGCAGAGGATTAAAAGGCCTACGCGGAAATACAGTCGTCAGAGTTACCGAACCTTTGCGGTAACGTGCGCATCGGTGCAGTAACGAGAGTGGCGTCAGGACTAACAACTGCTGGGATTTCAAAGCCTGATGAACGCAAAGGATGTGTTGAGACGGCGCCGAGAACTGAGGGTTGTCGCCGTCTGAGTCCCGTGCTGACCAAGTCACGGGGAGGTGGGTGTGTTGTGCGTAACCGAGGGGACTCCTCCAGTCAGAGGTTACTAAAGACAGAGACCCGCTATTTAACCCACCTACGTTCACGCAGCCTCGAGTCTTGAATGTATTAGGGACGCTTCGGGCCCTGGCCTCCACGTGGGACATCAGCTCCGGAGCAAGTGGCCGCCGACAGAGCGACAGGGTGCAGCCGCCTTCCTCCTCCCAGTGTGGACGCATCCGGGAGAGTGCGACGGATGCTGCGTCCCTGGGACCGCACGCCTTTAACCCCGCAGACCTCTGCAGCCCCGGCCGCCCGCACCGGGCGAGCCCCACAAGCCGAGGCTGTGTGCCTTCTGAGCGTCGGGTCACTTCTGAAGCTTGACCTCTCTCTCCCTTCCCTGCGGGCTCATCCAGCACTCACCCCTGCTTCTCCTTTTTAAACTGGAGCTTCGTGTGCCTTCTGGCTCCCTCTGCCTCTGACAGGCCTGGCTGACTAGCCCCCTCGCGTGGCACACAGTCCTGGTGGCCGGGACCCGATCTCAGGCCCCGGTGTGCGCAGCCAGGCGGGATTTCCTTGGCTGCCTGGTGCCCACGGCCGCGGGGAGAGTGTGGGCTCTGGAAGGTAGCAAACATCCGCGCCCCGTCCGAGCCTCGGCCAGACTTTCCCACGGGGAGCCCGTCGTCCTGGCGGCCAGCTCCCTGCAGCCGTGTAACACCTGTCACCTGGATATTTCTGAAATTAATGGGGTTTTTAACACTTTTGGATACCTGTTTATGTCACAAATGTAGCTTTTGGACATCCGTGACACCTTTCACTTTATTTTTTATTTCATTTTTTACAGTCTATTTATTTATTTTGAGAGAGAGTGAGAGGGAGAGAGACAATCCCTGTGCTGTCAGCACAGAGCCCCACTCGGGGCTCGATCCCATGAACCAAGATCACGACCTGAGCCAATATCAAGGGTCGGACACTTAACTGACATAGCTACCCGGGCTCCCTGACATCTTTCATTTTAACGAACCCTCCCCTGTCCCCAGCCATGAGGACAACAGTTTCTGATTTAGCTTTTTAACTAGTAGTTAGTTAAACTACTAGTAGTCTGAGCTAGTAGTCTGACCGTTTTAACTAGGGAGCCGCAGAAGTACGTTGGGAGCCCACCGTATGGTCTGGGGCTGTGTGAGAAAAAGAACCACAAAGGGAGGTCCATGTACGTTCACCCAGAGATTTGGCGTAAGGAGCCGGCTCACGCAGTATGGGGGCTGACCAGACCCAGGGTGTGCAGGGAGAGTCAGCACGCTGGCGCCCCGGGAGAGTGGATGCTGCACTGGCCCGAAGCTGGGGGGCCAGAGACCCGGCAACAGTTCACGTATCAGTCCAAGTTTCCAGGGAGCAAAAAAAGCTGATTCCCCAATTTGAAGACAGGCAGGCAGGAGGAATTCTCTCCTACTCATGGGCCGGTCAGCTTTTCGTTCTAGACAGGCCTTCAACGGATTGGATGTGGCCCACCCGGAGGGCCCTCTGCTTTCTCCGTCTACCGATTCAAATGTTCACTCAGCAGAAAACAAAAAACAAAAAACAAAAAACAAACCCTCACAGAAGCACCTAGAATAGTGTTTGACTAAATGTCTGGCTCAGTCAAGGTGACACAGAAGGTTAACCGTCAGGTTAATTTTCCAACATTCCTCAGAACAACTACGCTTTCGTCCTCAACCACCAGCACAGAGCAAAACTCCACCGGGTGTGCACGACACAGCGGGAGGGCCGGAGTGGCCAGGACGGGCTGGAAGCAAGAAGCCTGATTCTCTTCGTACACGGCTGATGCTTCAAAGGGTAATTTTTTGAACTACGTTTTATTTTCAACCTAATAGTTAATACAAAGTGCATGTCAGGTTCGTTATAATTAGGGGTAAGAAACTTCCATTTAAATTCATTTTTACAAATGGGGCGCCTGGGTGGCTCAGTCAGTTAAGCGGCCGACTTCGGCACAGGTCATGATCTCACGGTCTGTGAGTTCGAGCCCCGCGTCGGGCTCTGTGCTGACAGCTCAGAGCCTGGAGCCTGCTTCGGATTCTGTGTCTCCCTCTCTCTCTCTCTGCCCCTCCCCCGTTCTCTCTCTATCTCAAAAATAATTAAAAAATTAAAGTGAGCAGTTCTAACTAACGCTGACATCAGTACTGTGATTCAGTCCATCCTTTCCTTTGCTTGGGTATTTTTTTTTTTCAAATTTTAATTTAAATTGCAGTTAGTTAACATATAGTTAACTAACCAAAGGATAATTTTTTTAAAAAAGGCTCATTCTCCAGAATCTAGGAATTCCTAATCAGAAACCATACCATTTTTGAGTAAGTCCAAAATTGTCACACTAAGTTTTTTTAAGTGTCTCTTGGAACCCATAAGCAAAGAAAGGAATTTGAAGTTACAAAAGTAACAAATGAATCATAATTTTTAAAGTGCGTTTTAAAGATAGCATATGTGAAATTATTAGGTCTGGATAATCATAAACTCAAAGGTATACATAGGACTTTCTGATCAGATTCTTCTCATTTCTAACATTAATTTATATCCTACATCATCGTACAGAAAGAAAACTAAATACTGACTTTTGGAGATGTGATTCAAAAGCATTGCATTGCTACAGTATTTTCTTTCCTGAGAGAGGAAAAGTATTTTCTTTTCAACGTTCTCAGGATGTTTTATGAATTTTATGTATTTTTATAACTTGTCTCAATATAATGCTTTTTAAACTAACATGTTATAAGGAATAAAAGCTATAATATCAATGTTTTTCAAATATATTTATGAGATGTTGTAAGTATATGAAATAGTGAATATAACCATAGCCTCAAGTTTTGGGCATCTAATATCTCTACATCTTTAAAAGGAAGTTCATTTTAAAAATGAATGAACGCTGGGATTTCTTGGTTTTAATAAATACTTTTTTGTTGGAACTTGTCTGATCAGGGAGTGGGGAGGAAGGAGTTTATGTGGCACCTAAACTGATTAGGAGAATGAATCACGGAAGGCCTCCTGGAAGCAAGGATTTCACAGTTGCATCTTAAGGCAGAGCTAGGAATTACATAGAGAAAGCCAGGGGAGCGAGTTCTGGGCTGGGCAGAGCGTGTGCAAAGCTCGGCAGTGAGAGGGTCTCAGGTGAGTGGGTACCAGCCGAGGTGACGGGGAGCTGTGGGGAGAGCCTGGGTCAGGTCACCCAGGGTCAGACGGCCCCACAGGGGATGGCCCTTCACTCGCTGCTAACAGGAAGCCGAGAGAGAGGGTGCCAGGTGGGTATGTTTGCGTCGGGCTATGATTTATATTGTATTTAACTCTGTTCTATTAATTTGGGGGGGCCGTATTTTTAGAAAGAAGATCGTAGGAGTGTGGAGTGTGGGGTGGGCACGGATGGGAAGTCCAAGAGGGGGGCCAGTTAGAAGGCCATGCAGAGGCCCAGGGAGCACGCCACGGGCGTGCAGCACAGAGGGGTCATGCGATGGAGCATGTGGCTATTCGCAGGGCACGCGAGGCAGCTTCCGTGGCCCCCACCGTGTGGTTGAATGACTCCCTGGCCCAGCTATCGGCTTACGCACGCAGGCACTTGCCTCCTTGTTCACCCCCGGGTACTCATTTTACGGGGTGTGAAGGGACCAGTTTGGCTGGCTTCCTTCCAAGAAGTTAAACAACTCTTAGAGTAACTAAGGTCGTCGTTGCTGTCGTGATGGCGGCACAGAATTTCCCGCGTGGATCTCTGACTCAACTGCCACGCACCTGTACCCTCCAACCTCCCCCCTCCCCGTTTTAGGCAAGGGATGAAGTGAATTGCAGACAGTCGTAAAGAAGAATCCTGGACCGTGAGTCTGGGGTCTGTGGGTCTAGTGTCAGTCCCACCATGACTCATCCCCTTGACAAGTTTGGACGGCACGACGGGGTCGCTCACACTGCTCTCCTTTGTGGGTGAGCGGATGGGTGCGTGTGTCTAAGAGGCGAGAAACACTCGAATCGCGGTGCTTTTGGAGGGAAGGGCACATTGCGTTCTTGGGGCTTGCCCGCCACCAGCCAGGTAAACTGAGGGCCCCCTCCTCTGTGTCCAGGTAACTGTCTGCACAGTTTCGCTCACTGGTCCTGAGGGTGGAGGCTGTCTTTCGCTCGTTGACCCGGAGGTTATATAGTCCAAGGAATCACAGGCAGTTAGAATCGCACAGACTATGTCCCAACATTTCCGTATCCAGGCGGCGTATCCTGACTTCTTCTGACGCGCAAGTCCACAGGCCAGGGGGAGCCGCCACGTAAGAGCTCTGCAGACACATCTGCTAACCTCCACGGATCTCAGCACCATGGCCAGACCCACAAAGGATGCGAACGTCCCAGTCTTCATCCCTTGTCCCCGAACCTCAGACGCCACACGTGGCAATGAGGTCAGAGACGTGGCTGTGGCAGGACGTCCGCTTCCAGGAGAGCATGGAGGAGAGCCCTCCACGTCACCTTGCCACAGGTCAGGGGATTCGCGACACTCCTGGCCGGGAGCCTCGACTGGATTTGGTTTCCGGTCAGCAGGAGGAGCTTGGATTTAGTACACGCCCAGCAGAGCAGTGGGCACCCCATGCTTCTGTGTGACTGAGAGGAAGATCTCCTGGCGTGGTTCCAGAGAAGACCCCCTCCATCCATCCGTCCATCCGTTCACGCATGCGCCCAGCCAATATTTACTATAATGATGTGGTAGTCCCGTTAGGGTGGTCTGGATGCCCACACCCCCAGATGTCCACATCTAATCTCTGGGACTATAACTACGTCACCTTACACGCCACCCTTGGGTCGTGTGGGGCCCGATGGCATCACAGGCCCTTACATGAGGGAGGCAAGGGTGCCAGAGTCCGAGAAGGAGACGCGGTGGGTGACGGAAATGGGCCGTGTGGCTGGGGGCGTATTAGGAAGGCGGTCAGACCCTAGAAGCCAGGACATCTTGGAAGCAGATTCTTACGTGCCCCCGAGGGACAGGTTATTATTGAAATATAAACAGGATAAAAATAAATTTATGGCTGTTTCCTCTGTTCATGCTTTGTATGGATTTTCCCTTTGTTTTAATGACTTCTAGAATCAGCTGTGACACTTGTTGAAAGAACTTTTGACCCAGAGAAAAATCATTATAATCTAATGTCATAGCATTTTCCTCCATAATATCAATGACACGCTCTCCCTAGAAAAGTTGGGTGAAATGCATATTTAGACAAGTAAATCTTTCTGATAAATCATTTCACCGACGAGAAAGAAACCATGTGTGAAATGAAAGTTAGATGTTTTGAAAACCACTCCGTTTAAGGACAGGACACTAATCGATAGGTGTATTCCTTATAATGAAAGACAGTGCAGGAGAAACATGGTCCACGCCTATCGGGGTCCCTGGACAGCACAGGAACGGACTCTGTTTCGGCTGAATCTCCACGTGCCTTTAAGGGCCGAGGGAGAAAACAGGTGACATCCAGTCACTCCAAGCCAGCCACCCATTCCTGGTGGCGCCCACCTGTCAGTGTTTAAAATAGAATGTCTGACACATATTTTCACATTCTTAACAAACCTTTCATGCACATATTTGGTACTTAATGGCTACTAGATGCATATTAAAATCACACGTTCATCCTTGTTCAAGGGGACGTAGCCTCATGACAGCAGCTTCCACTTTTCAAGCCGCAAAAAGAAACATATTTAAATACATATTTAAATACATCTGAGACTTCCAAATAATCACTGTGAATGATTTTGAAAATAGCTTGTTTTGGAATTATTTTCAAGAGAGTTTTAGAACCATAAAAGAAAATCAATTTGCCAAAATAATCTGTCTCTCTCCACACACACACACACACACACCTACCCATGTAACTACGAAATGTCAACGTTGCTCTACGATCTTCTAACTATTTTAATATAAAACGACAGATCACATTTTGCCTCGAAGATTCAAACACGAAGCTCTGAATCAGATCAGAAGCTTAGCGGGCGTTTACATCCTGTGTCGTTGGATGGTTTCCCCCCAAACTTCTGTATTTCTATGATGTTGCAGGTAGGGATTTTTCATTCATCTTATTAACCAGACAACTGCTGCACACCCTCCCAATTCTATCTGGGAAGTGAGATTATCAATATACGCAGTGTCAGGCACCTGGGTGGCTCAGTTGGTTGAGTGACCGACTTCGGCTCAGGTCATGATCTCATGGTCTGTGAGTTCGAGCCCCGCATGGGGCTCTGTGCTGACAGCTTGGAGCCTGGAGCCGGCTTCGGATTCTGTGTCTTCCTCTCTCTCTGCCCCTCCCCCACTCATGCTCTGTCTCTCTCTGTCTCAGAAATAAATAAACATAAAAAAAAAATTAAAAAAAAATGCAGTGCTTAGGGTAAAACCGGAAATGGTGGAATAGTGACCCCTTTTCCGTTTCTGCAGAATGAGATTCCCAGCAGGTCACCTGCTTCTCAGACCCTTCCCCAAGTCTGCACCCTGTCCCCTCTGGCCTGGAGGAGATCTGGGCTCAATAACTAGGCCAAGGTCTGGTAGAAACTCCGGAGGGAAGTATGTTTTGGGACTTATTTGGTGCGTACATTTTGGGAACACAACAACATGTTCGGGAAAATGACACAAATCAGAATTTTAGTGTGAGTTCTGCACTGGTTCTTGCGTGATCTCTATGAAAACTGTCTTATTTTTATTCTCGCATAACGACAAACACGATAAAGTCACTTTCTGCCAGGTAATTATCATTTCAAAGCATTTCTGAAGACCGTGAAAGGGCCTGTCACTTGCTTATACGAGACATTCAACAAATATTGGCGAGTA